>NC_057863.1:639650180-639955492 GCF_019393635.1 Dromiciops gliroides
CCTGGCCTTGGCAATGAACGGCCAGGGTGTGCACTGACGCCCAGGGATGCTTCATGAGGCCCAAGGCGGGCCCGGCTCAGGAAGGGAAGGCAGCTCCCAGTGGACTTCCCCGCTACACACTGGGATCAACATCTGTTTCCAGCTCCCAGGCCACAAGCTAAAGGCAGAGTACCCAGGAGGAACCTTACAGACCAGTACCTGGAGCTGTGCTGGCTAATGAGCTCAATCAGCCCCCGGGGGCACGCTGCACCTCATGAATATTCAGAGGCCCTCAGTCAGGCCCCCCATTCTGCAGAGGCCTCAGTCTCACACCCCTCAACAGGCCCAAGGAGGTTCTAAGAAGGGGCCTCCCCTTAGGGCCGCCGGGCAGCCTCATTCCAAAGGGAGGGGAGGCAAAAGTAGTTTCCCTAGGGCTTGGGCCCCACATCCTTGAAGCACGCATGCAGCGTCACAAAGACGGCCAGTTTGTCTCCTCCCTGGGCCTGCAATGCCCATAAATCCAATTGTGGAAGTCCCAGCAATTCTGTGCAGTTCACGCGCTGCTGATTTTCTCAATGACCTTCTAAAAATAGAAAGCTCAGGGCCTGAGCTGTCAGGAAAGCAAATGGGGAACGTGCCCAGGCCCCGCTGGGAGCAGCTCACGCCGCCCAGAATGCAGGATGCTGCCCTTCCATGCAGAGATTTCTAGCCAATCTCACCTGGCTCCTAATGGAAGGGCCGTCAAAGGCAGGAAGAAGTCCCAACTGGCCAAGAGGGCAGGCCAGCAGCGGGTGGGGCTGGAGGGAGGGAAACGGGTGGAAGGAGCCCATTCCTCCCAGAGGCTCCCCAGCTGTGAGAAGAGGCTCAGCCGGGCCCACAAGCAGTGATGGGGCTGGAAGAGGTGGGCTGTGACCTCTGAGCAAGGGGGGCTGCCCCAGCTGCATCCTGCGGAGCCAGGCCCCAGAAGGCCCTCCCTGCACAGGGCCGGGAGCTGACCCTTCCATTCACACCCACATCCCGTCCCAAATGAGCAACTTAAAAAAACCAACAGGGGCAGCTAGATGGCACAGTGGTTAAAGCACCGGCCCTGGATTCAGGAGTACCTGAGTTCAAATCTGGCCTCAGACACTTAACACTTACTAGCTGTGTGACCCTGGGCAAGTCACTTAATCCCCATTGCCTTGCAAAAAAAAAAAAAAAACCCAACAACTAGTAGATTTAAGAAAACTAATCTTGTGACCCTAGCTCTGTCCTTCTGGGCGTCAGGAAGAGGAATGTAAAGTGAGAATCCTTGAAGTGGCCCCAGATTCGGATTTAGGACTAGTCCTGGCTCTCTAGATGGGCTCGCTTCCTGTGTGACCCAGGGCTGGTCTCCTCCCCAGCTTTGACTTCAGTTTTCTTATCTGAAGAAAATGAAGGTCTCGGGGGCTCCATCCATGTCCTGAGATGGGGGTGGGGCATGCAGATATGAGACAAGGAGCAATGGCATCCTTCTAGGAGGAATGGAAAGTGCCCGCCACTGCCTGGGCCTGCAATGAGGTCACTGCTGCAACCAACCTGGCACGGGAGCCCTCTCAACCTGGGGTCGGCTAGCAAAGGTCAAAGAACACCCCACCTCTATGCCACAATGAGGCATAAATACCCAAGTCTGAAAGCCCCAGACGCTCAAGGTTTCTCAGGCAGGTCACAGGGGGAGCCTTTCGTGGCTCATTGATGATAATTGCCTCCGCACCCTCCCCCAGTCTTCTCTGGCCCAACCCTCCTTGGTTCTTACCAGGCATGACCTCCCATCCTCATCATGCATCGCTAAGTGCTCTCCAGCTCATCCACATCTTCCTAAAATGCTGGTGCCCCAAACCAAACAAAGATCTCCAGCTGGGGCCTAAGTGACTTGCCCAGGGTCACACAACTAGTAAGCTGCAAGTGTCTGAGGCCAGATTTGAACTCAGGTCCTCCTGACTTCAGGGTCAGTGCTCTATCCACGACACCACCTAGCTGTCCCCTCCTGGGATCTCTTAAGGAGCTCACAGAGACCTTCCCCAGTCAGATCACCAGCCTGAGTCATATGGAGCTTGCAGTCCACTAAAAGCCCCAGATCTTTTTCAGATCAATGCTCCCCCGCCACACTCCCCCCACCTCTGGAAGCTGCTTGTTTTGAATAAATAAATATAAGATTTTGTAGATTTCCCTAGTAGATCAGGTTTGGATGATGGGCTTTGGGCGATTACCCCCCATGCTAGTGCTTTGCCAGCTTCATTTTCTAGACGTTTGCCAACTTTTACCAGGGATTGAAGTCAACCCCTAGGCCTCTTTGCCCTTCCTTTTGGAAACTTGGAACGTCTGCCCTTGTCTAGTCCTGTCTGACCTCCCTCAGTTGATACTGAATCAGGTCAGAGAGCCACAACAATGACTCCCAGCAGCTGGCAATGTGGCCCATCTGGGCACCAGGGGCAGCTCTCTTACCATCCCCCTTCCTATCTTGGGTGGCTGCTCCACACTGGCCATTGTGGTGTTTGTCCCTTCCAGGTGAAAGCTCACTCTCCTTTGTCAGAGAAGAGAGAAGCAAAACGACAAAGGGCTGACTGGCTCTGCCTTCTGTCTAGTAACTGTGAATGTCTGTCCACCCTGAGCTGGGCTTTTGTCCCTTGATGAGCCTCTTTCCCCCAACAAGGGCCACAAAGCCCCTTTTGGCTCTTCAGTTGACTGAAAACCTCTGGGAATCTGTTTTCCCCAGGTGCGAGGCACACGTCACACTCCACCTGACCTCCTCCTTTCCCACTAACTCCAAAACCAAAGTGGTCACTTCCCTCCAAGTTTCCCATCATATTCGTCCTCCAGTGTGGGTCAGAATCAGATCAACAAGAGCCATTCCCTGGGTTAGCTGAAGAATGGATTTATCACCACAGTGGGTCAAGCCATAAGCAGCTGCTGGGCTTTGGGGGAAGAGTCTCAGCAGAGATAAACGAACAAGGTTCCCATCACTCCTCCATCATGCGTCTGTGCCTCAGAGTCATTGGCGTCTTCTGTCTGCCTCAGCGGTCTGTAGCATGTACTGATCACACACACCTCTGTCTGGTGACCCTGGTTTCAATCCAAATGTTTCCTAACATGTTTCCCTGAGTATCTCTTCTCAGTGTTCAATGCGACCTTCCTCCTTAGTAGTCACAGTCTTTATCCCACCAGGCCTCAGCGACACATAGAAGTTCAAATTTGCCTCCCTGAATTAAGCACTCTGACTCACCCTGTTTTTTAAAACCATACAACCAGAGGCCTGTGGGCAAAATTCCAGAGTACAGAAAACCAGTTGAAAATATAACTGGGAAATTTTTAACAACATAAATAAAAATGCAATAAACCATAGATGTTAACAGTGGCTTTTTAAGTTAATGTGTGGCCCACAGGGACAACTTTCTATTTGAGTTTGGCACTTGCTGGTCTAGACATCTGAGACCATGGATTTTCTTCTTGGCCTCTTTTTTCAGATTTTTTTCCCCACTGAATTTCCGTTTTTCTCTATTGTTATTTGTCTTCTTACATTGTAGCCTCCCTCCCCCCCCCCAAAAAAACCCCAAGCCCATTGCTTCTCTTTTCAGCTTAAAAAACCCCTTGGATTTCTAGAGAATCAACTAAAAAACTAGTTGAAATAACCGACAATTTTAACAAGGTTACAGGATATAAAATAAACCCATATAAATCATCAGCATTTCTACATATTACCAACAAAGACCAGCAGCAAGAGATAGAAAGAGGAATTCCATTTAAAATAACTGCAGACAATATAAAATATCTGGGAACCTATCTGCCAAGACAAACCCAGGAACTATATGAATACAATTACAACTTTTCACACAAATCAGATCAAAACAATTGGAAAAATATTAATTATTCATGGGTAGGCTGAGCCAATATGATAAAATTGACAATTCTACTTAAATTAATCTATTTAGTGCTATACCAATTGAACTACCAAAAATTATTTTATAGAGTTTGAAAAATAATGACAAAAATTCATCTGGAAGAACAAAAGGTTAAGAATATCAAGGGAAGGGGGCAGCTAGGTGGCGCAGTGGATAAAGCACCAGCCCTGGATTCAGGAGAACCCGAGTTCAAATCTGGCCTCAGACACTTGACACTTACAAGCTGTGTGACCCTGGGCAAGTCACTTAACTCCAACTGCCTCACCAAAAAAAAAAAAAAAAAAAAAAAAGGATTATCAAGGGAATCAAAGAAAAAAAAAATAAAGTGAAAGAAGGTAGCTTAGCCATACCAGATCTCAAAGTGTATTACAAAGAAGTAATGATCAAAACAATTTGGTACTGCCTAAGATATAGAGCAGCAGATCAATGGAATATGTTAGGTACACAAAACACAGAAGTAAATGCTGATAGTAACCTGGTATTTGATAAACGCAAATATCCAAGCTTCTGGGGCAAGAATTCACTACCTGACAAAAAATACTGGGAAAACTGGGAAGCAGTTTGGCAAAAACTAGGTACAGACCAACACCTCGTACCAAATACCAAGATTAGGTCAAAACAGGTAACAGGATTCAGACATAAAGGGTAACGCTGTATGCCAATTAGGAGAGCACAAAATAGTTTACCATAAGATGTGTGGATGAGAGAAAAGTTTATGACCAAACAAGAAACAGAACATTATGGAATGAAAGACATAATTCTGATTACATTAAAGAGCTTTTGCACAAACAAAACCAAGGTTAGAAGGAAAGCAGAAAACTGGGGAAAATTTTTTTACAGCAAATTTCTCTGATAAAATCCCTATTTCTCAAATATATAGAGAACGGAGTCAAATTTATAGGAATACAAATCATTCCCCACTTGATAAATGATCAAAGGATATGAACAGACAGGTTTCAGAAGAAGAAATCAAAGCAATCTATTGCCATATGAAAAAATGCTTTAAATGACTATTGATTAGAGAAATGCAAATTAAAACAACTCTGAGGAACTACCCCACACCTATCACCTATATATGTTAATATGATAGAAAAGGAAAATGACAAATGTTGAAGGGGATGTGGGGAAAACTGGGACACAACTGATCCCACCATTCTGGAGAACAATTTGGAACTATGTCCAAAAAGACTATAAAACTGTATACTCTTTGAGCCTGCAATAGCACTACTAGGTCCATATACGAAAAAGGTTAAAAAAAGGAAAAGGACCCATGTGGACAAAAATAATTAGAGCAGCTCTTTTTTTTTTGGTGCCAAAGAATAGAAATTGTGGGGATGCTCATCAACTGGGGAATGGATGAAGAAGTTATGGTACATGAATGTGATGGAATATTATTGTGCTATAAGAAATGATGAGCAGGAGGATTTCAGAAAAACCTGGAAAGACTTACATGAACTGAAGCTGAGTGAAGTGAGTAGAACCAGGAGAACACTGGACACCATGATCAGCTGGGAATAACTTAGCTATTTTCAGGAAGACAATGATCCAGGACAATTTTGAAGGACTCGTGATGAAAAATGTTCTCCACCTTGAGAGAAAGGACTGATGTTGTCTGAATGCAGATAGAAGCATCCTTTTTTTTTTTACTTTGCTTTTGATTTTCTGTCTCTTTTACCACATGAGTAATATGGAAATATGTTTGCATGACTGCACATGTATAACCTATATAAAATGGCCTGACTTCTCAATGATGGGGAGGGAGAGAATTTGGAATTCAAAAATTTTAAAAACAAGTGTTAAATTTTTCCCCCATGTGATTGGAAAAAAAAATAAAATATTTGGGAAAAACAAAGCCAACCCTTGGATTTGATTCGCCAGACTCCAGGGAGCTCTTTTTGTACTAGATCTTGTTAGGTGCACGCTATCTCTGGCCAGGAGAGTGTGTTATTCCTCCATCTGAAGCCTGGGTCTAGAAATCCAAACCCTAGACTCAGAAACCATCTTCTTTACTAGCTGCCTATTTGCCTATTTGGCTATTTGGCTCTTTTCTTTTCTGAAGCTCTTGTCTTCGACTGACAGAAGTAATGGAAACACTAGCTGTGCCCTGCAGGTCTTCAGCTGCTTGTCCAAGACTCCATCATCTTTCCCCACATTCTCTGGCAGTCCCCACCGTGTCTATGAGAATCATCAAATGTGATCACTAGGAGAGAGCTGTGCCTGTAGAAGGTTTCTGGCTTATTTTCCCTCACACTTAGACCCTTTCTGTCTTGGAGGGTTCATGTACTGACAGCAAAGACTTTCCAAGTGAAAGCCATGTGCCTGGAGGACGGCCCACAAATGATCAGAAGCCTCCCAGGGTAGGGAAAACACAGGGTTGGCCCGAGGGGCACAAGAGGTTGTAGGTGCTCTCTGCGACTCTTCGGGATTTGAGAGTAAAAAGACCCTTGGCCCCGAGGATGCCCGAGTCTGTAGCTTACATACGACTTAGGAGGGAAGCCTCAAAACTGGGGATAGTGACATCTGAGTGGAAAAGGAAAAAAGCTCAAAGCCAGTGAGCAGGTCTTGTTTCCTCTGAAGATAGTGAGCATAACTGGCCACCAGACACGCTGGACATTATGCCCGAGTTTGTCAGGAGCATCATTTGGGGTCTGTGCTGGACTTCAATTCCCTCTCCGTGGGAACACACTAAGCAAAGTCTACAATGGAGACGGCAGAACATTATTCTAAATATATCTTCCAGCACAGAAATAATTCTCTCCACTCCCACCTTCTCTGCCATTCCTGCTGTACCCACAGGCGGGCCCTGCTTTTTTGGGAAGCAGAGACATATGTGAGGAGCTTGTTCCAGAAGCTCCCGGCCTGGCTCTGGATGTAAATACAGCCCCCTTAGAAGACTAGCACACCTGTCCTCTTGGGGGGTTAGTTAACTGTAACCCACTAACTGACATCTCCCAGAAGCAGATTCCAAATGACCCAGTTCATGCTAACAGGAGATCCACAGCACTGGCCAAACTCACATCCATGGCCATCCCAGTGCTATGTCCCTGGGCCTACCTGGGGAGAGGGCCGGAGCTGGCCAGCGACCACACAGAAATCCATCTTTACCCACGAAGGTGCTGCTAACCTTCCTCTCCCCCAGCTACGGCTCAAAGGACATACGCTGTGGGAGGTGTTAATACAGAAGCCATCGCTGTCCTGAGCAATCCAAGAAATCCTTTGAGATGGATTCCAGGCAATGGAATTCCAGCCAGCTGTAGTGAGGGGGGTGGCCCAAGTGTAAGTGGCTACTGGACAACACCCAAGGTAGAAAGGATCCTAGGCAATCTGTCAGTCCAGCCCTTCTCATGAGGAAACTGAAGGCTGGAGGGCAGCCCCAAGAGGAGCGATACTCAAGTCTTAACCTTAGTTCTAAGAACCAAGAGCAAGATTATGGACCGTGTCTCTGCAGGTTATGGACCATGTGCAGAACTGGCAGACCAAACCTCAATTCAGGCCCCAAACCTAAAAAGCTCATTTAAAGTTAAAAAATCCTAAATCTGGGGACAGCAAAACGGATAAAGTGGATAAAGCCCTGGCCCAGGATTCAGGAGGACCTGAGTTCAAATCCGGCCTCAGACACATGACACTTACTAGCTGTGTGACCCTGGGCAAGTCACTTAACCCCCATTGCCTCACTAAAAAACAAAACAAAACAACAACAACAAAACAAAACAAGGCAGCACCCAAAGATGTACAGCTCAGATACCCCAAAACTGGTCATGAATGGAGAATGGATGTAGACACCTCTGACATGTAGTAGGTGCTTAATAAAGGTTTGCTGATTGACGAGACGTATGTCAGCTACTACTTATTAATAGATGAATTGAAACAAGTTACTTTTCTATGGTCCTGAGTTTGCAACTTGGGAGTTATTGTTTACAATAGTTCAGGTTATACTATTTCTTTTGTTTTTGGTGCTGTTGTTTTTTTTTTCTATTTCGAGGTTTTTCATCATTGCTCTGATTTTTTCTCTTATAACAGGACTAATGCAGAAATAGGATTAATGTTATTATGTGTATATATATATAGTGTGTATAGATATATATATATCTATGTATATAGATATATAGATATAGCCTATATCAGATTACCTGCTATCCAGGGGAGGGGGGGGGGGGAGGGAGGGAGAAAAATCTGAAATTGGAAAGCTTGTATAAACAAAAGTTGAGAACTATCTTTACATGTAACGGAAAAAATAAAATACCTTATATGTAAAAAAACCAAAAACCAAAAACCAATAGTTCAGGTTACGTGCTGGTCCAGATCTAAACAGGCCTGCCAGACTGGAAGACCCAACTAGTACAGCTAATTTACTAAGTCTACGAAGGAAAGTCTGAACCAAATCAACTCCCAATCTGTAATCTGTAGTTTAACAATCTGACGTATTCAAATATACTTCACACAGGGGCAACTAGGTGGCACAGTGGATAAAGCACTGGCCTTGGATTCAGGAGGACCCAAGTTCAAATGCAGCCTCAGACACTTGACCCACTTACTAGCTGTGTGACCCTGGGCAAGTCATTTAACCCTCATTTCCCTGCAAAACCACACCCCCCCCCCAACCAAAACCCGAAAACCAAACCAAACCAAATATACTTCACACAGTCTTAGGCTACAAACAACAAAGCCTGGAAGGGGCCCAGGGTATACCGCACATATCAAATGGCTGAGAGCATCCCTTCAGAGCAGGCCTACAACTCCAGACCCAGTCATTGCACGTGCTGTGTCCAGAGCCTGGTCCCACACCTACTAATTCCCGGCTGTAAGGGGAACAAGGTGAGGAGGACCTGCCCACTCAGGGGAGCAGCCAGGAATAACTCAGATGGAAAGCTAGAAGAGATGTTAAATGGCTTCAGGCAAGTGTGAAGAAGGGGAAAAAAGCCAATGTGGTCAAGGCCAGGGCTTAGGTTTGTGAAAGGGTGAAATCAATTGACCACATTATAGCAATTTTAAGGGTTTTTGAAGAGAAACTGGGTCCTAGGCAGATGGAAACCACACCAGGGTTCTGTGGTGGAGGCTGAATGGAGATGGACAGGCATGAATTAGCCCTCGAGAATGGCAAGACAAGCACAGCAGGAAGGAAAAGACGCCCTGTGGCAAAGGGGGCAGCGAGCTCAGCTGTACCTGAGCAGACGACTGCCCAGCCCTCCTAAACTCCTTCCATTAGCTTTCTGTTTCCACTCAGTTCACCTCCAACAGCTCGCCCAGATGCAGAACTAAATAGGACCCGTCACCTAGCAACCAAATTTCCACTCCTCCCCCTTCCCACCCAAAGCCCTTCAGGGTATTCAGCTAAGTACCAGATGATGAGCAGGACAGCCAAGGCAGCTCAGGGAGAGGCTGGAGTAGAAGCTGCAGAGGCGGGAGGGGGCTGGGGCTGGGGGGCAGCCAGGTAGGAAGGATTAGGAAGAGAACCTGTCCTTTGCTACCATGGATAGTGGTTACCTCAAATGGCACTAACTCCTAGAAACCAGTGAGACCCAGTTACGAGCAGCCCGGAAGAGAAGCAGCCACTGACAGTGACAGGGCCGGGCTGCAGCTTAGCTGTGGAGCATCATGAGGGCCTAGAGGAGGGGGCTCTAAAGAGGCCGTGCTGACCTGGATAGAGGAGAATTTCTTCCCTACTGCTCCACAAAGCAATTTCCTACAATTTGCAAAGGAAAAGGCCCAGCTCTTCCCAGCATTGCAATAGTGTTTTAATGAGCTTAATTGGGAAGCAGGAGAAAACCCTTCAAAGCCTGCTGCCTTCTCAGATCCACAAAGGCAGGAGGGAGCAGGGGAGCAGAGCTGAGGAGGGAGGGGGGAGCAGAACGGGCCCCCCAGCCTCCAGCCTCACCACCCATGTCTGGTGGGGGTTCACTGGGCCTTGCCGCAGCCATGGCCGCAGGACAACGTGATGGTGGAAGGAAGGAAGCAGGCCCAGAGGACTGGCAGCCCACCATCCTACCCTTCTCTGGGTTATTGCCCACCCGGCTCTGAGGTCAGACAGAGCTACCCCAGAGCAAGCTGGATGCTAGCAAAGAGACAATGAGAAAAACGAACGGAGGGAGGACGCTCACAGCCGGTGGCGTCTGCTTTCTGCTCGTGCTCAGCTGAGGGGTGATCTTGTAGTACACTGCCCAGCTCCCAGGAAGTGGGAGGGTGCGGCAGGGTGCCAGGAGGGTGGGTGGCTCCCCAGTCCTGGTCTCTGTGGATTAGGATGGGATGGAAGGGGTGGGGGGCAGGGGGGCATTTAGCCCAAAGTCTTCTCCAGAGCAGGAACATGAGGCCGGGAGGCGTGAGGGGCTTGCCCGAAGTCCCAAAGATCATGGGAGAGGCCTCTGCCCTGCTGCCACCCTGCCCCACTTCCTGGGTCAGGAAAGGGCCATGGGCACATCTGGACTCTATCTCCAAGATAAAGCCCCTCAGCACAGTCTGGTATCATAGTGACCGTAGGGCGGCTTTGTGTCCTTGGCTCTGTCACTGAAAAGTCTGCCAAGCTTGTGTGGCCTAAGAGGGAGCCAGCTCTAGACAGTACAGGCATTCAGCTGGCACAGTGGACAGTGGGCTGCTCTTGGGGTGATCTTGGAGAAGTCACTTCACCTGTTTCCTTCTCTGTGAAATGGGGATAATACAAGCACCTATCTGGGAGCGCTATCCAAATGCTAACTATTGTTGCTGCTGCTGCTGCTTTGTAGAGGGGGGAGCAAGGGAGGTGCAGGGCAGGTCCCCCAACCAGAAGTCTCCGGATGCCCCCAGAGATCCCATTCTAGCAGAGAGATGTGAGAGCCTTTCACGTTAGCTCATGGCCAATGCCAAGCAGCTGTCTACTTTCCTTGGCACTTCTGGGCACTACCTAAAGTATAAGATTTCACCCGGACGTGTTGGGAAGAGCTCGTGCAAACCACCTGACATGGGGTGGGGCCACACGCTCACCGCCGGCTCAGGTCACAGCCAAGGTACAACAGAGAAGTGTGAGAGTCTCCTCTTCCTGGAGGATCCCAGCGCGCTGCCCTCCCAGACCACCGTCCACCTCAGAGAACAGCTTCAGGGACTGACTGGACTCCTTAGTCAGACCAGCGAGGCACCCTGCTGTGTCTGCCCATCAGCTCTGGTGCAGCTCCTCCAAGGAAGACTGCAGAGGAGGAGCTGGGAGAAGTCTCCTAGCCCAGGCAGGCCTCCCTGGCCTCCCCAGGCCAAGTGGCCACCCTTCCCTTTTGGGGCTCTCCCTTCTGGGGAAGGGATACATCTAGAGGAAAACAGCCCCAGGGAGGCGTGTGAGGAGACAGGAGCACACCTTGAAAGCGACAGAAAGCAAATCCAGCATTCAAGTGATGTACAGATAGCCAAGAATGGCAGGCTAGGCTCACATCTGCTTTTGACTGAGCTCAAGAGCAAACAGGGCACATCTAAAAAGACAGTTACCAGAATAGAAAACATTAATTGGATCGACAACTGCCTTTCTCTACAGCGAGCAGTAAATACATCAGCACATTGCACAGCAATCTAGAAGATGCCCCAGGCCAGGCTGCTCCGAATGGGGGCCCAGGGTCTGGGGCCACTGACTTGTACCCATTCAGAAAGAGAAAACGGGAAAGGATTTTCTGAGCCCCCATTTCATCTAATTACTCCCCAAGGAATGACGGAAGAAGAGCATGCTGAGGTGGGACCAGCAGCCATCAGCCAGCTGTGCCATGGACCACCACACAATCCTGCCCTCCTGACTCCTAACCATCTTTCTTGGCACCACCAGAATCAAGTTCAAACTCATCTCTCTGCCTGGCATTCCAAGCCCTACGAAAGGGACATGCCCGACCATATCTTTTGACTTCATTCTACACCCCGAACAAGCTGGGCCGTCCTCTGTAAGGCGCCCCCCTTGCCTTTTGCTTACATTATTAACTATGTCTGCAGACTCTAACCCCGACCCCCACGCCCAGGCTGCTGAATCTGCACATTCTTCAGTGCTAACCCAAACCTTCTCGGGAAAGGCCCCCCACCTCGGGCTCGTTGTCTGGTCCTGGCAATGTGTACCCCCAGCTTTGCTCTCCTTGGCATGTGAGTGTCCAGGCAGTCAGCCTCAGGAGGAGATGAATCACCCAACAGACTCGAAGGCAGCACCTCACTCACTGGCATTCCCGTCTGCAGGGCTGGCTTCATGTAAACCCACTGCAGCTGGGCCAGGGGAGGCTCCACACAAGCTCCATCTGGTTATTCTTGGAAAAGGCATTTACCCAAACAGATCCCGTCCCCACAAAGTCTGTATCCCATCAGCAGGACAGAGACCAAGGTGCACCGCTGCAGTACCCCATCAAACCAACCTGCCGCTGGACTGCTTTACGTGGAAAACACTGGCCTTCCCACTGATGCTGCCCAAATGACCCTGGCATAAATGCCAGGCCAGCAGGTAGGACAGATGTGCACGTGCACACATGTGGCCCTGGCATGTTGGAGTGCCTGCCAGATAGCCTTAGTGACCAAGCCCCTCTGAGGCTGGGATGAGGAGGTCAGCCCCCCTTGGGGTCACCCAAAGCAGGACAGGGCTCGCCCGCACAGCTAGTCATGAGAGACGAGTCTAGGAAGGGAAATAGACACAAGCGGTGGCTGCTGCCCATATCACCCTGAATGCCAGTGGAGGGAGGGAAGGCCTGAGGATGGAAGCAGGGGGTGGGGGGTGGGGGCCTGGACTGGGTGAGGAAAGCCCCAGGAAGGGGAGTCCCTTGTAAATAGCAGGGCCAGGGCACTACCCGGGTGAATCACCCAACCATAGAGACAAGCACCAAAGAGCAAGCTGACAGCCGGTCCAAGTCCCAGTGGCCCTGCTGAGCTGCCCAGAGAGAGGCCCGAGCTGGATTTACCCACATGACCATCAAGCGGGCAAATGTGTCCAAGCCTTGGACACCAAAGGCGCCTGAATTCAGTGACCCTGCACAGCATCAAGGTCACACATCAAAGTGAGCTTCCCCACCTGTGCGCTCACCTCTAAGGTGTTTCTTGACAGAGACAAGTGTCATCTCTGAGGGTCTGACAGGTCTGAGGAAATTCTGATTGTGAAGTCAAATCACTAACTGTGCTTAAAGACCCCCACAACAAAGGGAATGAGTCCATATCCCTCCAAATGACACTGTTAGGCAGCAGGTAGAACTGGTGAACTTGGGGACTGCCACTAGGGATCCCGAGCTAGAGCTGGAAGGAACCCCTGAGGTCACCTAGAACAACTAACTGCCTTAGGCTGACAGGGGAGGAAACTGAGGCAGGGACTGAACCCAGGGTTGGAGGCAACCCCAGTGACTCCTAAGCTGTGCAGAGCTCTGGGAACAGATCAGGACCTCTCATGACTTCCAGAAAGGCTGGAAAACAACTCCCCTCAGTGGGCCGTCGCCATAAGCGGCACCACCAGGCGGGAAAGGCAGCTGTTCCTTTGGCTGTCATCTTTGATGTTTGCTTCACTATTGGTGCAGCCTCAGCTGCAAACACTCACAGGCAGGAAAACGACGCAGAGGGCAGAGGAGAGCAGGGACGGGCTCCCGAGACAGGAGATCAGATCAGTATGTGCCTCGGGGAGCGGGGGTCCAGCCCTCCCTGGTGAAGGGTTCCCCAGATTAAGTGGGCTAAGCGGCAGGATGTCACTCACAAAGCTGAAACCCCTCAGAAATGGGATGGGGCAGAAATCCATCAGGAGACTTCTGGGTCAGTGAGCCTCAGGCCCAGCCTTGGGACGAGAACATTCCAACAATACACCAAATAGCTGCAGCTCTCTGGCTGGCTGCCGGCACCTACAAGGATGGGTGTCCCTAGCACATGCCAGCTAAGAGCCAGGCCGGAAGCCTCGGTGCCCCTGTGGGCACAAACTCTCCTGCTCTGCTCCCTAATCTGAACGTCACATGTTCGGGGGGTCTTGGGCTGTGAGCTTAAGAGAGAGCGCCTGGGACCAGAACCCAGATTGGAACAAAGACCCCAGAACTGAACTGCCGCTTCCCTAAGCCATCTGAAAGGCTTCCTAGGGCTTCTGGCCATGGACACAGGGGTGTTCTCTTAGACATCTTGGCAGGCTTAAAAGAGAAACCTTTTCTCTCTCGCCTGCTAGGCCCCTCTCTTCCTGCTTAGAGCTCTCAGCCACTCACAGCACTCTGGTGGGTGGGCGGGCCTAGCAGGACTGCTGGCGGGTCCCAGCCCGACCCAGACACAGAAGACCATGGACAGGGACCCCCCCTTCCTTATTTCTTGAGCGTACAGATACCAAGAGGCCACATGCCCCAAGGGATGAGCAGGCAGCCTCCTCAGTCGCTGCCCACCCACCTGTCACCTCCACTGAAGAGAGAGCTTCCTGAGCTCGGCACAGGCGGCATGCTTGTGCTTTGTGGAGCTTCTGCTCAGATACCCTTTAATCCACGCCAACACCAAGCCCAAGGCTGAGCCGAGTGTGCCACTACACGGAATGACAGAGCGGTTCCAGAACCAGGAGGGGACACGGTTCTGGAGGAGGAGAGAACTCGCCAGGCACCCTCCTCACTCACCTGCCAGGCAACGGCGAGCTGGGAGATCTCCCGCCCGGACATGCCTTCGGTCAGCCTGGCGATTTCCGAGCACTTTTTCCCGTAGTCAAACTGGGCCAGCTTCAGGCGCCTGAGAAGAAGGGAGGAGTCAGTGGGTGGGCACCGGGGTCTCTGGGGAGCAGCTGCCACTCAGGACCCAAAGCTAGGGAAGGAAGGGGCCTTGGCATCTAATACAACTTCCTCAGGATTTTACAGGTCAGGAAACAGAGGCACATACGTGTCGGTGGTGGATCTGAACCCAAGCCCTGGGACCCCAGCCTCACAGTCCTCACGGGCAGGGGGCACTTTCTGTCACTGAAGGCCGGATATGCACAGATGGACCCAATAGTACAGTGATCAGTTAGTCAACAAGCATTTCTTAGGTGCCTAACTATGTGCCCAGCACTGCGCTAAGCATCAGGGATCCAAAGAAAGGAACAAACTTGGTCTGTGCCCCCAAAAAGCTCCCAGTCTGAGGGAGCAGCTGAGCCCTCTTGGGCAAGACAGCAGTGGCTGTGAAAGGTAATGTGGCCGATGGGCAGATTCCCAATTCAGGTCAAGGGAAAAAATGGGAACCTGAAATGAAATGGCTGCGAGTTTGGAAACCAGGCCACGAAGGATGGCTGAGGATGCTCCGGGGCACGCTACCTCCAGGTGAGCAGCACCCAACATCAAGGAGCCGCGTGGTGGCATCAAGCACCCCCACGGCTCCCTAGAGCTCCCAGCTTCTGCCTTCACCCCAGCCCTGTCCAAGCAGGGAGGGTCACTCCGAGATCACTAGTCCATCTCACTACATCTATAGGTACCATGGATACATTCTATAAAATGTTCCCAATGCAAAGCTGGGGCAGTGGGATTGCTAAGTGAAACCCACCAACACCGAGACCCCCCCGACACAACGCCCTCCCCCATGGGGGAGCCCCGGAAGACATGCAGCAGACATCACCATTTCCTCTGAACTTCTAGGGGCCTTGCCAAACTGTCTTTTGGCTTTGGGGCTAACGAACGCTTCTGCCAAAATGGCCTAGGAGAACTGGGGTGGTGGGGGCTGTGGACAGGTGGGGAAGCAGAACTGCATTAAGGCTGAGGGACACTGGGCACCAAGGGCCCCACATGGGAGGCCTGCCTAAGACCCATCCCCCGACACCCTGGGGCCCCAACACTTACTGCTTCCCCTCGGTGGCTGGCTTCAGAACATACTTGTCAAAGTACATCCTCACCAGGCGCTCCCGTTCTTCGAGCTGAGGTAGGTCAAAGTTGACCATTTCATCGATTCGGTCATTGATGGCCCAGTCAAACTGCTCTGGTTGGTTACTTGCTAAGACCAGCATAAACCTGTCGGACAAGACAAAGGGGACTGCTGTCACTAGTGTCTTCGATATGGGACCAAAAGGGGCTGAAAACAGGAACCCAAGACCACCAGAACCAAAAGGATCAGTTCTAATTTTGTCGAGTGTTCCAGCCTAGGCAGACATTCCCATTGCCCCCCCAGGTCTTTCAAGCGCGACATATTGCAATATAAGGGGGAAAAAGTTTGCCTCGAATTATCCTGCAGAGACCCCAAAGGGGCAGGTGGAGGTAAATGTGGCTGCTTCTGCTGCCAGCGCAGGGCAGAGGATTCTGGCTCCCTCCCAACTCCCTCTTCCACATGATCTGCTGTTCCCCATTGAATGGAACTTTTCCCTTTGGATCAGGCTTTTAACAGTAGCTATTGCGATACACTAGAGCGCCTTCACCATCTGTTTAAGCTAAGCCTCACCGAAGAGGAAGATGGAGTCTCCCCCACCCCCCATCTTGTTCTCTGCTCTAAGAACCACACAACCACTTAGCTTCCCCCAGACCCAGCAGCCCACCAGCCAGGCCTACAGAGGCCAATTTCTTCAGCAGACAAGAACATTTCATCCCAGCACCGCGGAAGACCTGGCCCACCCTGATGAAAACCCAAACTCTGGAAGTCCTTCAAGGGGCTCCAGCCTTCAGAACCCCCTTCTCCAGAGGTTCTCTTGAAAGGCCGTGTTGTTTCCAGTAAGGAAAGCGGAGCATCCCAGGAGATGAGTGACCTCAGGCAGGTGACACGCTCCACATGGAGCTCTGGTCCAATCGCCTTGAATCATTCCGGTTACTCCCTATGGATTTGACCTAGGAGTTCTTTGGTATCACAGGGATTCTTAGCTGCAAAATTGTGGGTTTGGCCTTCCCTGAGATCTCAGACACCAGAAGAGAGATTAAGACACTCAGTGGAGTTGTCAGAGCCTCGCATGATGATGACTTAATGGTGGTGGGGCACAAGCCTGCACAGGCAGGGGCCCAGACAGTTCTCGAGGTAAAAGTCTTTTCTACTCTGTGGAGCCTCACTTGCTTAATTAAGGCTTTCCCTCCCCAGTCATGAGACACAGAACCAAGAGGCCAATGAGACTTCTCCTGCCCGAGGGCTCAGGCCACTTCTATCCCTGGGTGCCACCCTACTGGAGAGTTGCCAGGTAGGTATCGTGCCCTTGTGAGAATAGGCCCCCTGCTGTGCGAGCATGTGACCAGCCTCAACCAATCAGCTTGAAGCAATGTGTGAGGCAGTTGGGTTTGGTCAGTTGGTTTTGGGATTTGGTGGTGGGAACCTCGTGGGGTTGGCCGATGAACCAGGAGTGGTTGAGGTAGTTAGGGTTTTCCTATTCTTGTTCTCTCTTTGTTAACCTCTAATATATATATATATTCATTTATTTGTTTTTGTGGCAGGGCAATGAGGGTTAAGTGACTTGCCCAGGGTCACACAGCTAGTAACTGTCAAGTGTCTGAGGCCAGATTTGAACTCAGGTCCCTCCTGACTCCAGGGCTGGTGCTTTATCCGCTGCACCACCTACCTGGCCCCCTGTAACATATTTTAATAAACTTTTAACACCTAAACTGTGAAACTTGTCCTAGTTAGCTTTCCCCGCAAGGGGACAGTTAGGGTGACCACACACATTGAGTTTTACCCATCACACCCTCAAACTAAGCCATGATAAGGAAGCAGGGATTTCTCTCTCCAGAGCTGTGTTAGAAACTTCAAATGTAGCTTATTTCAGAGGAACAGGAGACACTCTCACTTTTATAAAAAACAAAACAAAACAGAACATGTGCCTCCTTCCTGCCTATGCCTTCTCTTAACTCATTAGTGCTAACTGGAGTCCTATTGTGCCCCAAGGGCAGAAGCAGCCACCTTGCAGACCTTCAAATACAGTAACTACAGATATCTTGTAAGCAGCTCTTTCTTTATCATTAGGGATAATACTGAAAATGACATTTTTGAGCCCCAAGGACACAATTCTTGCTTTCACTGAAGTGGCTAGGATGCTGAGAATGAAGGAATATAGTCTTGGCTAAGCCGAAGTGACTTTTAACAAGCTGCCATTCTAATTCCTAGGAAAAGACTTACTCTGCAAAGGACCAAACCGGATGGCTAGTCTTCCTAAGGAAATGAGCACTAGTTTGTGGGCAGACAAGCACCTGAACCCAATTGCCCAAGCCCTTCCTGGGGCCAAGTCACTACAGCAAATTCTGAGACATCCACCTGGCTCCCCCTGAATTCCATGACTGCCCACGGGTATACACTTGGCGGATGGACCACACAGCCATAGCATTACAGAGTTGAGTAAAATATGCAAATGCAGAGGGAGAGATACCATGGGACCAAGAAGGAAGAAGTGACAACTAGCCTTCCATCAGGCAAGAAGGCATTAGCTACACCTGTTAGGACAGCTGGTGCACCGAGTGAGTCCCACTAAATTAAATGGTCTTTTCCCACAGATTGTTCATCTTTGGGCTAAAAGCATGAAAAAAGTGAAGTCTAGTCCTTCTGATTAAAGGAGAACGGGGGTGGTGCACTTCTGGGTGAATAAGAAGGCTCACTTGACATGTCAGCTGGGAACACTATCAATCTGAATACCTCAGAAATGTCATGTCCCCAAAGAGGATTCATGTGAACAAAGTGGCACTGTGTGGGTGAGAGTGAGTGTGAGCATGTGTGATCATTATGTAGGAGTGTGTGTTGGTGAGTGTATGTATGTGCATGAGTACAAGTGTGTGTGTGTATGAATGATTATGCACACACACTTTCAGGCCGGCATCTTCTCACAGCAGAACTGGAGAGATTCTCTTTGGACGACATAAACTGAACCTTGAATCAGGATGCAATGATTGAAAACTAGTCACTAGAGTCCGCCATGCAGATGTTCGCCTAACGGGAGAAGGATTTTTCACCCATTCTGCATCCTTACTTGTTGCTGTGCTGACCTGTCCGATGAAGGAATGCATTCAATGTTGCCCGCAGGTCTTCACTTATCTTCTCCTGCAAAAAGGCATTTCAGATAGTTGTCAGCCACACAGGACGTGGGTAAGGCTACAAGTTCTAAAACTGTCACTGCTAATGACTTTGCACTTGAACTCAAGCACTGGTGTACACCATTGAAAGTCCATGCCTCGAAGGCCAATGAAAAGAAGGTGACTGCTAATGAGAAATAGCCCCTACACATGCTATCCTGACAGTATGGCCAGATCTGATATCAGAGGTAATTATGGTTTCTCTCCCCCTCTCTCACACAGACACCCCCCCAACCCCCAACACAAGAACAACACTATGTATGTGGGAGTCTGGATCTGGAAGTGGGGAGCTTGACCCCAAATACGGGAACCCTCACATACTGGAAGGGCCATCCTGGGGAAGAAAAGGGATTCGACAGTCCCCGTGGCCTCAAAGGGCAGGACCAGGAAGAACAACATGAGGAAGTTTCGGGCAAGCTGCTTCCTAGTCTTAGCAGATCTTCCTGTTCTGGCACTGACTGAGTACTGGAGTCACTGGGCTCAGCTGCTCTCACCTCTTCCTCGTGTCCCATTTTTTAAGCAGGGCCAAACAATCTCAATGCTAGATGCCTTCTAGTAAAACGAGGTCTGCAAGTGCTTGTCCCCCCTCATTCCTGCTTTTCGATTTCCCTCAGAGATTCTGGGCCTTCTTTTCTTCCAAATGAATCCTATTATTTTGTCTGCTCAGCAGCGTCCTTTGTATTGTCACGATAAATCACAGAACTGATGGTCCCTGAGCTTGGGCAAGCACCAAGAGGCCCCGATGTGAAGCCTCAGGCTCTGTGTCATCAGACAACCTTTGCCTCAGTGTTAGGTTGTGCCTCACCACTGTTGTCACGCCACACTGTTTGACTTTTTGTCTAGCCACAAGTATACAAACCACACAAGAGTGGGTCTTCCCAGTAGGGCCAGGCCTCAGCACATGGGTCTGACTGACTTCCTTGCTTCCAAGCCATTTCCCTCACTTTAAAATTGAACTTCTGTTGGATTCCTGACTCTCCTGTCTCTAGCCTGCTCTGTTCATCCACAGGTTAGAGGCTGGTTCTGTCCAGTCGGCAGTGTAAATGGGATGGCACTCAAATCCATAAATTAATTTTGTATCATGTTAGCACAGTTTAGACATGCACACTGAACATCCTCCCAGTGACCTGATTTGTTCTTCATTTCTTCCTAGAGTATTTGATAATTTGTATCTATGCAAGTCTTGTGTGTGTGTGTGTGACAATTAGGGTTAAGTGACTTGCCCAGGGTCACACAACTAGTAAGTGTCAAGTGTCTGAGGTCAAATTTGAACTCAGGTCCTCCTGACTCCAGGGCCGGTCTCTGTCCATTGCACCACCCAGCTGCCCCAATATCTATGCGAGTCTTGCATGTGCCTTGAAAGCCTGCCCCGTAGATGTTCTATGCACGTTGTAGTTGTCTGAATGCTGAATGAGATTTCTTTTTCTATGATTTTCTCCTTGATTTGGTCATTGCCACATAGAAATGCCATTTTTTGAAAGTTAATTTCTGTCCTGTTATTTTATTGAAGATATTAATTTTCTCAATTAGTTTCTTTACTGATTCTATAGGGTTTTCTAAGAAAACCATCTTGCCATCAGTCATCAGAAGGTATTCATAGTTTTGCTTCTTTTCCACCCATATTTAATTTCTTTCTTTTGCTTTACTGCTGTTAGCATTTCTAGGTCAATCAAAAAATGGGTAAAGGAGATATTTTTGTTTTACTCATATTTAATAGGAAAGCTACATATAATGCCATAGTTTTTTATTTTAGATACATCTAATATAATAAAAAATGTCTTTCAATGGCTACATTTTGCAGTTTTTTAAAAACATAAATTCTGTGATTTAGGTATTACATAGTTTGGGATGATTGAAAATAAAATTATTGCCCCAGGGTAGGGTAATTATATGTCCAAAGACATTGTGCATGGTAAAATCCCTTCCTGACCCATAAAAAGATGCCAAAAAGGGACTCATCAGAGTGAGATGAAAAGAATTTCCAAGTCACAACAAAGACCACCCCAATCAAAAGCCCAAAGTGAATTTTTCCTCTCCTTGATTTCTACCTGAGCAGGAGTTCATTTGTTTGTTAACTTGCTATGGGAACCTAATCAAGGTAAATAAAAAAAGAGAATGGCCAAGTGATGAATTGTGACACACACTGATGGGTGTTGTTAAAAAAAAAAAAAAAAGACAGACTGACTCACTGACTGCACAACATGGCCCCGCCAATAGAGTAACTGCCTCTGGGCCCTACAGATCACAGGAGGAGGGGAAAGACCCCATGTACCAAGCTATCTGTAGCAGCTCTTTTTCTGGTGGCAAAGAATGGGAAACTGAAGGGATGGTTGGACAAGGTGTGGTATGTGACTGTGCTGTAAGAAACGATGCTGGGGATGATTTCAGAGAAGTCTGGGAAGACTCATATGAATTGATCCAAAGTGAAAGGAGCAGAACCAGGAGAACCACAAGTCCAAAGGACTCATGAAGCAACTTGGATGGGCTCAGGGGTGCAAACTGAAGTGTGGTTTTCTTCTTTCTTTTTCTTATTCCCCTCCCCTACAACATGGCTAATGTGGAATTATATTTTGCATGACTACATATTTGTGATGGGGTTAGTATTTCCTGCCTTCTTAATGGGTGGGCAAGGGAGGGAAGGGAGAGAATATGGAACTGAAAAACTTTAAAAAATTAAATGGAAAAAAAAATACTCACTGTGGCTCGTTTTCTCATAAAGGCATCTGCTTCATCCACAAATAGCAAGAGGCTATAAATGAGAAGAAAATAAACATGAAGGGAACTTGGGGGGGGAAAGCAGAAGCTCAAGTGTGTGGGGGGTCTCAGCAAGATATTTCCTAGGGATCGTATAGACAAAAAGACATGATTGCTGGGAACCGGGAAACTTTTTCTGTGAGAAGACAGGAAGATTTTAAAGCATTTGTGGCTTTTATTATCCTTCGGCATCAGATACCGAAGAAGCCTGATAGTCCCTCCATGTGCCTTTCTTATTAGGCAATAAGGAAACACATTTTTTAAAACATGTATTTCACTTCTAGCACTCAAAGCCCGCATCTCTATTTATAGTGTTTTGTTTTTTTTTAAGTGAGGCAATTGGGGTTAAGTGACTTGCCCAGAGTCATACAGCTAGTAAGTGTTAAGTGTCTGAGGCCAGATTTGAACTCTGGTACTCCTGACTTCCGGGCCGGTGCTCTATCCACTGCGCCACCTAGCTGCCCTAGGCCCGCATCCCTAATCACAGAATTTTAAGAATCTAACAAACAGCAATGGAGAGTCTGTCATGCCCAATAGTTTTGCTTCATAAGATGAAGGAGTTAAAGTGATTTAAATCAAATTGGGAAGAGCTCAGTGACTAAACCCATGGACAACAGGAGACCCTTTGTAGAGTCGAGTCAAAGTAGAACAAGATAATACAGATATAAAAAAGGTGTCAAATAGAAAGTGTATCAATAATCTAGTAAAACTGTGAGAATCTGATGCTCAACAAGGTAGTGACTTAGTAACAAAGAAGATACTGAGTTCATGGAGACCAGCAACACAGCAGTGTGGTCCAGACATTGGCATGTTTGTGTGTAGGAAACCCTGGGCCTCAAAGACCAGGCCAGCAAAATATGAACTATCAGGGTGTCAGCCAGGCCCTTCAAGTATGGGAGGACCCAGTTACAGACTGCACACCCATCCCCTGAGGACCAGCCCAGCAAAAACTGGCCCTGAAATTGTCATTTTTTTAATCTATTGCAGCAACCCAGGAAGGCTCTCTGCTAAGACAGAGGGGCTGTGATCTCTGCCAGTGGCGGGAGTACCCATGGCAAGGAAACCATGAATCTACTGAGACCGAAGGCCCTACTGAGTCACTAAACACAATAGGACTTAGTTCTTTGATGGTCTACACACTTGCACCTACCCCCCTCCCTAAGAGAAAGGCCTCCTTGTCCGGGGCAAAAAGGTATTTTTAAGTCACATCTTTTGAAAAACTCTCATGATGAACATAGATTAAGTACTGGTAAGGACACTAGCAAAAAGTGTCAGAACCAATCACAACACACACAAAAATCACCAACTAACTGCCTTTTTTTCTTTTCTTTTTTTGCACAGCATCTAGAGACTGTAAATACAGCATGAGCAGAGGCAGGCTGCAATGAAGTTCCTCTATATGTTTGTGGACAGGGCAATGGGCACTGTCTCTCCTGTCCAAATGGCTTTGCGCTTCCCCTTCCCTGCAGCAGGCGGGCTCAGAGAGCCGGCGGGAGTAGCCCTGGGAACTCTGAGTGCGAGCTTGATCCTAAATGGGACAACCAGGGGACAAGTAACACTTCAAGTAGTCCATCGAGTAGCCCATCTGACAAAGTAACAGCCGATGGGAAGGAGGGGGGCCCATCTGTAAGGCAGACAGCACTGCCTCCTCTTTCCCCCCGAAACAGCTTCTTGTAGGCTAGGCCCCAGAGGCTCCTCAACTCACCCTCTGCGGCTGGTACTGGCCCAGTCAAAGACCTTGTGCATGGCAGTCACCCCTTCTCGCCCCATAGGGGCGACATCACCACCAGTCATGATGGCATAGTCCATACCGGAATGCATGGCTAACTTCTACAGGCAAGAACAAAATGAGAGGGAGTGTTAGGCAGGAGATGCGAAGAAATACATGCAGATGCCAATTTAACAGGGGAAAGGATAAGTAAAGACTTCTCCATCTATCATACAGATGAAGACAAACTGAGGAAGAGGAATCCCTTGGAGTTTTTCAATCACCAGCAACCATCTCTTCACTTTGTAAAAAAATACCCACAACCTGGGGCAGCTAGGTGGTACACTGGCCCTGGAGTCGGAGGACCTGAATTCAAATCTGGCCTCAGACACTTGACACTGGTTGTGTGATCCTGGGCAAGTCACTTAACCCCAACTGCCTCACCAAAAACAACCACCACCAAACAAACAAACAAACAAAACCCCACAAAAAAACTCCAGAAACCCAAAACAAAAAAACATACATTCTTAAACATTACTTTTATTCTGCTGATTCACTACCAGAAACTCAGGTATCACCCCTTATCTGAAGTAATTTAAAAACAAAACACATACAAACATTTTAATTCTGCTTCAATCACAGGATTTAAATTCTCTCACGTACAAACTTCATGAGATGGCAGAGATGGTAACTGGAATGAGCCCCTTGGGAGATCTCTGAGCCATGGTGGCTTCCTCAACAGGGGCCCCCTCCTCATTTCCCCAGGGAATAATTCTCTGAACTTTCGGGGTGATAATTCACAAAGTCTACATGTGAGTTTTTGGCAAACCTCTCAAACTATCTTTGTTAAAAAAAAATACATGTGTATATCTAAAAACCAGTGTTGGTCACCATTTTCAGGTAAATAAGGTAAGAAAAGCATTACAAAAGAATAAACAATTACTCATGAATTCAGTCTTCCTCTACCATTCTAAGATTATTAGGAGTTTTTTAATGTGAGGACCAATTTAAGTCACTTCTGTCTAAGGGATCAGATGAATTCTGATTAATACTGGATGTCTAAAGTAAAGAGAAACAAGCAAGATCTGTGACCATGAGTCAAATGAGATTGACAAAGCTGGAAATGAGATTCCTTCTCCACGCTTTGACAGATGGTAGAGTGTCGTCCAAGTGGAGGGATTATTTCCCTTCCATATGTTCAGTGGATGACGTAAGGGGCACTGAGGTAGGGAACCAGAGGAAGCCTGGAAGAGCCCATCAAAACGTGGCTTCATTCCTGTCCCCTGGGGGTACCTCCCCATGACATCTATGACCTCTGAGCCAGGCACCTCACCCAGCCATTGAGCAGCGGCCTCTAGCATATTCCCAGTTACTAAGAATAGTCAGGAAGACCCAGGGCCTCTTTACAATGACCGGTAGCTTTAGCTTTCAGAGTTCGTCACAGGGCAGAGGACAGCATCTCCTATGAAGGGAGGACCTAGCACAAGGCCCTCCCACAATACAAAGGGACCTGTCCTCTTCCCTCCCCTTCCCCCTCGACAAAGGCTGAGCTGACCTGGGGCAGCACAGAGCTGGGAAGGGTGAGAGGCTGGTCTCAAAGGCAGACACGTCATGCACCCTGGATGTGGGGCCCCTGGTGTGCCAGGACCCAACAAGTTTTTACCTTTGCAAATAGTGTTTTCCCTGTGCCAGGGGGGCCGTACATGAGGATATTCCTGTACACACTTTTGTTCTTCTTGGTGTTCCTTGTGGCTATGGCAATGTCCCTGACCCGCTCCTCCAGCTTGGGCTGCACAAAGATGAAGAAGAAAGTGTTTAGGGGACGAATCACACCTCTGGCTTTACGAGGCAGCACAGGCAGGGAGGGAGCCGGTCCAGCCCAAATCCCAGACTAGTGAGCTGGCTGAGGCCCAGAGGTTGGCCGGGAGCTGATGCCCCTTGGGTATGCCGTGCTGTGCTCTGCACTACAGACTGATGAGTCCGTGGGAAGGTAGGGATTTCTAATCATTTTAGTTTATAGATCATCCTCTATCTGAGGTTCAGGGACCAGTTCTGGTTACGTGGTCCACTAAATAAATCACATTCAAGCAACTGTAACGATTGGAATGACGCCACCTGCTGTAGACTTACTGTACAAGAGTTCCGCCCATGAAGCGAAGGTCTTTGAGGGCAAGACCAGGAGTCTTTTCTTTGGCGTCAGGAAGTGACGCGGGCTAGTGGGAGGAAGAAGGAAGAGACTGGCGGCTTGGTGTCGCTCTCTTTCCTGAGGACTCTGGTGGAGAGCGGAGCTAGAAATGCGCTCTCCCTTTAATAGATAGGAATCTAGGCCTTCCTTTCTCTTTACCAAATTCTTATTCTCCTTAATAAATGCTTAAAAGTCTAACTCTTGCTAAAGCTTATAATTTATTGGCGACCACTCATTAGATCTTTTAGACAGTTTAGCTAGAATTTTAGCCCTTAACACAGCATTAATAGGCAAGGGGCCTGAGAAACAAGGAAAGGGACAGAACACAGAGATTCTGGTAGACAGTGATTAGGACCACTGTCAGAAGGGCTTCCTTTCTGTCTTAGAAGTTCCAGAAATACCAGTTTTAACTGTTGTGCAGCTCACTAAACTATAGCTGGAAAGCTAATATTTAACAGAGTATTAACATGAAAGGTCATAGCTGGATAAACACATCAGTAGAGAAGGGTGGTGAAACCCCAAAGAAGCAGTGATTAGATCGGTCACTCTGTCTTGGGGAGCAGAGGGGAGAATAATTCAGACATAGTGAAGCCTGCAATTGTTAGTATGAGAAGACTTGGAATATTTAGAAAGTGGAAGAACAGGCCCGTGCGGAGCTTCCAGGAGCAGGGAAAACAGTGCCTGGCCCAAGTAGTTACTTACACTGAGAACAACTCCTTCCAGAGCATCCTGAGGCTTACTTGCCAGACGCCTGCCAACCTGTGGAGAAAGCACCAGGATTGGAAATGATGCCTTGGGGAGGGAGGGAGAAAAATTTGAAACTCGAAATCTTATAAAGACAAATGTTGAAAATTATCTCTAAATGTAAATGGAAAATAATAAAATATGTATATGGAAATGTAGACACTCAGGACAGTCGTGGGAGGCATTCGAGAAGCAGAGGTTTCGGAGCCTCAACATGGCCTCTGCCCCTCTCAAAGTGATGAAAACAGATCCTTCTCATCCGGCTGAGGGAGTTTACTTGGGAAGCTGGACTTAATGGCAAAGAAGCATGTGAGGGATAACTTTGTGTGGGGTTTTAGGAAGCACTGATGCACACGGGGAGCCATGTGAATTGTACTTGATTCCACGGGCACTATTTTAGAATGGACAGGATTGTGTGCTGAACACTAAGGAAATGGGGGGAAGGGCCAGGGAGGGCTTACCTTGATCGGATGCTTCAGGGCCTCCAACACTGTGATTCGTGAGGTTTCCCTTACCAGGGAGGGCTTCCCCAGGCGGGCTTCAATGTAGCGGCCGGCAACTGCTGTAGCATTCTTAGCTGTGTAAACGCCGACAGCAAGCAGCGTTAATCCAGCCACCTGGAAAAATAACCGGCAGAAGACAGTGACCCTACTGCACCAGCACAACCCTCCCTGCAATGCCTGCTGCAGTCTCAGTAATGCCAGATTCAGGAAAACCTAAGGTCCCTTTGTGGCCCTTCAGACACTTTCCTACAGGGGTAGGAAAATATGGCAAACGCTTTTCTTCAACACGGGCTGCTGCTGCGTGAATTAGGTTTACAGCACCCAGCACAAAGCTCCATGGGCCAGGCTGCATGGCATCCATCCCACTCCAGGCCAGAGGACAAGCCAAGCCAGGGATCTCAGGATGGGAAGGCCTGAAATGAGTCTCAGGGATGCATTTGGACTAATGATCATCCAGCCCAGGCCTGACAGAGAGCCTCAATCATGAGTCTGAACATCGCAGCCCTTAGGAGCTGGTGTTACCAGGCACGTGGACACACATAAAAGGAAATACTAGCACTGACTAGGAAAGAGCATCTTGAAAACACCTATGTCAGGGTCTCCTCAATTTTATGCCTGCACATGGCACAGGGAGGAGAATGCCACACTAGGCCAGGCTTACTACAGCCATATTTCTGAAAGCGGTCGACGACAGAGAAAGAACGGAAATGGGAGAAATGAGGAATTTGTTTCTGGGTCAGGAGGTGCTACTGGCTCACTCTGAAATGGCCTGCAAAGGGCTGGTCCAATCCCGTCCGGCCATGTTTTCTCCAGGTACCAAAATGAAAGAAGTAGAAGAAACCCAATTCCCCCCATGTCATCACATGACAAGCCTACTAAGCCATGAGGTGACTGCCTGAGGAGCCACAGTCTGCCTTCCCAGAAGAACACACAATCACAAAAGCTCACAGGCTCAAATGGTCACAACTGGTCCAGGCAGCCATAGTCAAACCCTCCAGCCTGTCGTTTCTCAGCTTCACGACAATGTAGTGAATGGATTTCCCATCATTGTTGCTATTCAGTTGTTTGGTTGTATCCGACTTTTCATGACCCCTGTGGGGGTCATGGGTTTCCTTGCAAAGATACTGGAATGGTTTGCCATTTCCTTCTCCAGGTGATTAAGGCAAACAGAAGCTGACTTGCTCAGGACCACACAAGTACTGAGTGTCTGAGGCCACATTTGAACTTGGGTCTTTCTAGCTCCAGGCCCAGTGCTCTAACCACTAAGCCACCTAGCTTCCTCATTCCCCTTATTACCAGGCCGAAGTCTCCCACCCAAAATGTCACCTTTACTGTTTTCTGTAACTGTATAAAATGCTGAGGGAACGCAGACAGAATCTCCTTTCTCCAGCAAATAAATGATGAGCTCATTCTATCCTGCTATCCCCAATGTGACAGCTCCCACACCTCCCATGTTAGAAGGGGCCCATGCATCAACTACCGTGTTCCCCAGACAATTGGCTCAGGAGTGGGCAGGGAGCCAGAGGCTGCTGACTTCTTCTGGGCTTTGGCTGTACTTTGTGCACAATCCTGGAGAAGCTGACTTATTTCTGATGCCCTGAAAGGCCTATGAGCCACTGAGGCACTTGGATTTCACAGCTTTATCCATGGGTATTCCTCTCCACTCCCCGCAGCCCAGCCCTTTAGTCAGGAGGTGGTACCCAAGAGCTGAGGAGGCCAGAAATCCACCGTCCTGTGGCCAACACAGGAGGTCCTCTCCGCTTACCATAACCTCCCAGGGAAGTGGCTGTCCGGCATCTGTCTACAGACCTCCTAGGATGCAGAAGTCATCCATCCCCTCCACTTTGGACCCTCATTCTTAGGAAGCTTTCCCCTCACATCCAGCCTAAATCGAACCTCTGTAGCTCCCACTCACCGAGGCCCCATGGGACAAGTCCAACCCCCCTCCCACATCCACCTGAGTCCTCTTTTCACCTGGCTCAGCATACTCAGTTCCTTCAGCTAATTCTCTTGCTGTGGCCTCTGAGCCATACTCCATGTCAGATCCATGCATCTGCTTGTGCCATTCACCCAGAATATTGTGACCCTGGCCAGGGACCCCAACGGTCCCCCTCCTCCCTTACCAACCTCTTTTTTGCTTTGTCTTCCCTCATTAGGTTGGAAGCACCTGGAAGGGAGGGGCTGCCTTTCTACTTCTCCATTGTGCCCAGTGCTGGGCCCATCATAGGCCCTGAAGCACCCTGGACAGTTCTCCCCTGAAAGCTCTCCAGCTTATCAGTGCTGTTTTTCACAATCCCCCAGCTGAGTTCTGAGGAGGGCAGGCTGTGGGGGGCTTGCCTCCTGATTCCTGGAAGCCCCACCTGCCTGAAAGCAGCCTGAGGTCACATTCACCTGCTGGCTGCCACCTCCTCTGCTGAGCTCAAAGTCCACTGAACCCCACATCCCCCCATCTTATTCTTGTCAAGGTCATTTTTGTACCCATGATGACACCACTCCCCACTGAACTTCCCCCACCAGCCTCAGCCTGGTCCTTTGGGGCCTGCCTGCCACCCAGAGGGTAAGTGCTAAGTGCCCATGCTCTCTGAACCTGGTGAAACGGGTCCTCAGGTGTCACAGCTACACCTGTGGTTCTGACCCAGTCACCAAGAGAGGGCAGTGCAGGATCCTACAACAAGAATCCCACCAAAGAAAATATGGTGAATGAAAAGTGGAAGGAGGGAGAAGAAAAATCCCAAGGTGTCTTATGGTCTAGTCTCTTGCTGAGAGCACTTCGCGGTTTCTACAGGGCACACGAGTGTGAGTTTGCCAAGTATGAGACCTTAGCTAAAATTGAGCTAAGAATGGAACTGGACTGTCTAGGACCCTCGAGGGAAACATCAAGGGTCAGGAAAAATTGTGGCTTTGGGCGATCATAACTAAACTGCCTTGAAGCCGATAGAGCTGTAAAAAGCAGAACTGCAGTGGGGGGAGGAAGGAGGGGGAGAGAGAGATTCAGCGAGTTCTTTACAAAGGAAGGAGCCGGAGTTTGAAGGGGAGGGTGCGGATGTGGGAACTAGAAGCCTGACACCTCTGTCACTTGTCTTTTCCCCAGCTTGGCTGGCTGCCAAATGCTACCTTTTCCCTTCTGCCATCATGGGCTGCTGAGTCATGAGCTTTCTCACTCGCTTAGTAACCAGGAAATATTTTAACTGTTCAAAGTGTCAATGTGACAAGCTAAAAGGATGAAAAGGCATCATCTTCTCTTGTGAGCTACTGAGTCAATTCTGCACATGGAGAAGCAAAATTAGGAGAAGAACCACAGCCGGTCCTGAAGGACTACAAGTACAAACTGGACAAGAATCAGAAGCTCTTTAGATGCCAATAAAATTAATATAATTTGTATCTCATTCAAAGGGTATAATTAATGAGAATCAACTCATCTCAGGTCTTTATTAGCAGCAGGGGAGGAAACAGACATTCATAAAACAATGTTTTGTTTTTTATGGCAAAGAAAAAATCCCTCACTAATAAGACTGTTTGCATCCATTCCAAGGATCAGCACATCAAAACTAGCCAAGATCCCTATGATAAAATCCAAGCAAAAGTAACACACTCCAAGCAGTATGCCGGCAAATGTTTAACAAGCAGCAATGACAATAACAAGTGGCAATCCCCCCCATTAGTTTCATCTCCATTATAAATCTTTTCTCCATTGATTTAAGTTTAGTCAAGCAACAAAACAATAAATCGAGCTCTGACTTGTAGCATTTGTCAATTTCTGACATGTAAATTGAAGATTTAACAACTGGCTCTCCAGGCCAGGACAAGCTGAACTCCACATCCCTGAAAGACCCTTTAGGTGAAATTTGCATTAATCTCTGAATGGGGAGAAAATTGGAACTCAATCCTGACACAACTTTCTGCATAAAGCCAACCTAAGCAGAGAGCACTGGCTATCAGTGTTCCAAACAGGAAGCACTCAGTTAATGCATCTTCTGTGGGGCACATGTAGAAAATGTATTAGTAACGAGCCACTAAGCAGAGGTCCTACTCACACATTTCTAAAATCACTGCCTAAAAGGATACATTGTCATGCTGTAGAGGTGGGGGGGGGGGGGGAGAGGGGCGCTTGCACCTCGGCCTCAGAAGACTGCTCTCGGGGGCAGCTAGTGGATAAAGCACCAGCCCTGGATTCAGGAGGACCTGAGTTCAAATCCTGCCTCAGACACTTGACACTTTACTAGCTGTGTGACCCTGGGCAAATCACTTAACCCTCATTGCCCCAGAAAGAAAGAAAAAAGACTGCTCGCCTGGGGGTGGGGGGGCTTCTTATCACCCAGTCTTCTGATCCCATGTGCCGCTGACTCTCCTGCTCTTCCTCATAGCCCCCTCCCCTCTCTCTTTCAGGGGCCTTTCCTTGGCTCTCCCCCACATCTGGAATGCTCCCCCTTCTAGTCTCTACCACCTGGCTTCCTGCCATGCTTGGTTGAAATCCCCTGTTCCGTGGTGCTTCGCTGGCTGCTCCCTTCTCATCTCCCCCTAAGATGATCTCCCTGCACAGATCTGGTTTGTACCCATTGCCTGCATGCCATCTCCCCATCAGAATGTGAATTCCTTGAGAGGGAGGACTGTTTCTTTCCTTCTTTGCACCTTAGAAGACAATAAATGCTTGTTGCCTGATGATCCAAGGAAGGTTCCAACAAAATGAGGAAATCTGCCTTCAATCTACTAAAAGCAAGAAAAAAGGAAACTTTGAAGGACAGGCTCTTTTGTGAGGGGTGAAGGGTGGAGCTCTCAAGATCAAAAGATTATCCTTCACAGCAAAGGTTTAATAAAAAGCTAATACTTTAAAGTACTCATTCTTCCCTGCTGCCAACGGGGCCAACACTACACGCAGGGGCAGTAGCACTAAACCTCAAAGAGGGGGCCTGGCAGGAGGCCTCTGGACAGCACCTGCACCAAGAGTTCATCCTTTCAATTTCACCACACTATTCTAACTGTGAGGCAGGGGGCTACCATCCCCTTCAGGCAGCACAAGCCAAACTAAGAGGGGGTCTCTCCATTAGGATTTCAGAGTAGTTAGCACATGTATAACCTGTATCAAATTGACAATTTTTGCAATGAGGGAGGAGGGGAGGGAAAGAGGGAGAGAATTAGGAACTCAAAAATTTTAAAAACACATGTTAAAAATTTCCCATGTAGGGGCAGCTAGGTGGTGCAGTGGATAGAGCACCGGCCCTGGAGTCAGGAGGACCTGAGTTCAAATCCGGCCTCAGACACTTAACACTTACTAGCTGTGTGACCCTGGGCAAGTCACTTAACCCCAACTGCCTCACTTAAAAAAAAAATTTCCCATGTAATTGGGAAAGAAGTTTTTGGTTTTTTTTTAGAGTGCTTGCAACAAGACTAAGGGAGAAATATTTAACATGATTGTACATATATAACCTATATCAGATTGCTTTCAAATACAAATTGAATGAATCAAATTGACTTTCAAATACAAGACCCTAGAGAACCATAAAAAATTGGAGCTGGGGGACATACCTGGGGTCATACAGTGGGCGATTGTCTTGTGTCTGAGGCCGGGTATTGGCTGGGATCCCCCTGGGTCCAGGGGTGATGATTTGTCCACTGTGTCACTTAGCTAGGTGATGACATCTTTAGGGTTAAATTGAGGGGTGAAGAGAATTCACTGGGGGAAGGGGAAGGGCAGAAGTGAAATCCTACATGAAAGTAACAGGAAAAGGCTTATGGAGTGGGAGAAGAGATGGGAGAGGAGCAGGGCAGTAAATGAATTTTATCTTAAACTCATCAGAGTTGCCTCAAGGAGGGACTAATACACACATACACCCAACTGGGTGGAGTAATCGGTTTAATCTGGGCAGTAAATGAGCCTAACGCTCATTAGAATTGGCTCAAAGACCTCAATCTCATTAGAATTGGGTGGAGTAATCTCTCTAACCCTGCAGGAAAATAGGAGGGGAAGGGGATAAAGAGAGGGGCAAAAGAAGGAAGGGCAGAGTCAGGGAGGGGACAGACAGAAGCAAATCCCTTTGGAAGAGGGATAGGATGAAAGAAGATGGATAATAGAATAAATATCATGGGGAAGGGAATAGGATGGAAGGGAAACAGGTAACAATAGTAATCATGAAAAAGAGAAAAGGGGGAAAATTGTACAAAAAATATTTATAGCAACTCTTGGTGGAGGCTAAGAATTGAGAATCAAGGGAATGTCCATCAATTGAGGAATGATGGAAGAAGCTGTGCTATATGATTGTGGTGGAATGGTCTTGTGCTATTGGAAATGGCAAACAGGATGATCCCCGAAAAACCTGGAAAGACTAATGACTATCGATGTATAGTGAAGTGAGCAGAGCTGGGAGGACATTGTGCATAATGACAGCAGTATTGTTCAATGAGCAATTGTGAATGACTTAATTACTCTCAGCAATGCAATGATCCAAGACAATCCCAAGGAACTAATGAGGAAGCTTACTATGCACCCCCATAGAAAGAACTGATAAAAAAGAACACTTGTGGATTGTACATATATAACCTGGTTGCAATCTTGTGGAGGGGGGAGGAAAGGGAGGGAGAAAAATTTGGAACTCTAAATCTTATGAAAATGAATGTTGAAAACTACCCTTACATGTAACTGGGAAAAATAAATGTCTGTTGCTAAATAAAACAAACAAAAAAAGAGCGCTTGCAACAAGATTAATGCAGAAATATGTTTGACACAATTGTACATATATGACCTACATCAGATTGCTTGCTGTCTTGGGGAGGGTGAAAAATTTGGAACTCGAAATCTTATAAAAACAAATGTTGAAATCTGTACATGTAACTGGGAAATAATAAAATACTTTTATGATTAAAGAAAATAAGTGCTGAGAAAAGACTATTCCTGGAGAGCTGAGCAGTCCAGATAGCTAGTGGATGCCTCTTCGAGATCTCCACCAGAGGGCCTGCAGAGTCCTGCGGTCTCTAACTTGTGCCACACGGCAAAAGAATTTCTTTAGGAGGAAGCTCAAGGGGAGGAAAACTGGGCCTTCCAAATCACGACTGTGCTTGTCAGCTTCCCTTGCTGGAAGCAGGTGTTCAGGAAGCAGCCTGCCAGGTCCTGAACCACACACCTGACTGCCCAGGGCTGGCCGTCCAGGCAGGGGGATGGCCCAAATGCGGCGCTGTACTGTGTCAAGAGAAGAGCACCTGAAAGCACCACTCAGAGCCTCCAGTATGTCACAATGGCCCAGCAAAACCAGAGAGCTAAGGTTTCTTCGAGACAGACATACAGGCCGCTGTTCATAAAGTAATCATGATCACAGAACTGGAAATGAAAAGGACTGCAGAGGCTGCCCAGGCCAATACCCCCATTTTACAGAGAAGGAAACTGAGGTCCAGGTGAGATCATGTTACCTTGCAGAGAGCAGCATGGGGGAGGAATCTAGTGATCCTGGTAGGCTTCTGGGATAGACTCGGGAGGGGGTGCTCAATATCCAAAGGGTAAAGAAAGGGTAGGGGGACACAATGGGATGATGTTACGTGCATAACTGCGACACATTTTATGCACTGCTTCAGAAGATATGGACAAAGGGGGAGGAAGGCCACACTCGGGTGTGATGTTGACTTTCACAAAGCCTACAATATTAGGGAGGAAAAAGGAGGAGAGAAAGGGGACCTGTGCGTGTGTGCACACGCCTATCCAATAAGTTAATGGTTCTTGACATTTGATTCTCTTAACAACCCTGGAAAGTAGATGCTATTGTTACCGCCATTTTATAGATGAAGAAAACGGGCTGAGAGATCAAGCTGTGTGCCTGGGAACATACGACAAAGCGTCTAAGGCAGGATCTGCATTCGGGCCTTTCCAACTGCACTGCCCACTGTGTCACCTGGTTGCCCATCCATCCCTCTATCGAGTCTTTAAGTCCACCAGGACTTGGGATTCAATGGGCCGAAAAGGCATCTGCCAATGCCCCAAAGCGAGTTGGCGAGTTACTATGCTCCACCACCCTGGTTACCAAGGAGTGACAGAACCCAGCCAATGTAACCAGGTCACTCAGACACAGGCTGAGACACTGACACACCCTGAAGGCCTGCCCTCAAAGTCCTCCTGGATGACCCTCTAAGAGTGGATGCTCCTGAGGTAGCCCCTCCACACAATGGGGTGACTTCAAAAGCTGGGTCTCTCTAGGTCTTGAGGACCAACTGCCTCCATCTGACATGGGGACTTCACACTTTTTGACTCCAACCCAAGGCCTGGCACAATGAAGGGAGGGCAGCCCTTCCAAGTCTATGCCCTGACAAAGGTTTGTGAGCTTAGACATACCCAGCGGCTCAAATCTCAAGAACAAACAGAAGTGCAACAGATCAGTGGGCCCACCAAGCTCTCAAGCCCCTACTGACTGTGAGCTGGCCAAGATCTGTAGATCTACTGTGTGGTCGTGGCATTTGGAGGGCGTCTCAATCCAAAAAGCAATCACACCTGATGTTATAAGCCTGGGGATAAACCACTGCAGTGAAAGGATGAAATGAAGGCCCTCTAGCAGGCGACTCCTGTGATTCTCCCTCTCGGTTTACTCTGAATGTCCGGTAGCTCCTGCTATAGCATTTTTGTCTTTTGTTTCTGCTGAACCTGAATGAAATCTCAATTTCTGTTCCCCCTAATTTTTTATGGTGCAAAAAATAACGAGGAAGCATCCTGTGTACCTCCATTATTTGTACAATAAACATTTTGATTGAAGCAAGGGCCTGCCCCAAGAAAAATAACTTTCACAGGACCCAAAAAGATGCCAATAAACAAATATGGGAGAAAAGTTGGGTTTTGCCAATGGAGATCATTTGTTTGGGGAGAATTTCTTTGGTCTAACCCATTGATTCTTCCCATGTAGAGAAACTAATTATACCTCCATCCCCTAATCGGCAAGGGTGCTTAACCTGGGGCTCCCAGAGGTCTGTGAACTTGGATGGAGAAAAAAAATGCTATTTTAATTTTCACTGGTTAGATGGTCATCAGTAGCACATCAGACTTTAAATGTCTGAAATCTGAATTCAAATGTAGCCTCAGATACTTATTAGCTGTGTGACCCTGGGCAAGTGACTTTACCGCTGTCTGCCTCAGTTTTCTCATCTGTAAAATGGGAATGATCATAGCACCTACCTCGAGGGTGGTTATGGGGCTCAAATGGGATAATGCATAAAGTGCTTGGCAAACCACCACACACACACACACTATCTATTCTGTCGTTCATCTCTAATGAAACTTGGCAAGAACTCTGGGGGTGGGTACAGGGGTTTCCCTAGACGGCCGAGGGGGTCCATGACACAAATGTGAAGACACCCTGTCTGAGGGAGCTGCCTGGGGGTACTGAGGATGGGCCTGGCAATGTGGGAATGGAGACTTTGGCCACAGTAAGTCACAGTCAAAGGGCCATCAGTACGGCCTGTGCAATCCTTTTCTGCTTCCACAGTGATGGTGGCGGAAGGAGTCGGTGGGTGCCGAGAAGCAGCCTTGACCCCAGCTACACCTGAATTGCAACTCAGTTATTAGGACAAGTGAACAGACATGGAACTAGAGGAATGAAATGGCATCAATCTGGATGTCTTTGTCGTAAATGAAACCATGAAATAGAAGGGCCCAAAGGCCATGAGAAACACTCCACAGGATGTCTAGCCATCTTACAAACAGGTCAATGAGAAAATCATGTCAATTGAAAAGGAATCTGAAACTACCAAAAGCATAGAGAAAAAAGCAACCAAGAACCTCCACAAGTGCAGGCCTGTATGTCCTGCCCACTTTCCCATTTCTATAACTTTTTTTTTTTTTTTTGGTGAGGCAGTTGGGGTTAAGTGATGTGCCCAGGGTCACACAGCTAGTAAGTGTTAAGTGTCTGAGGCTGGATTTGAATTCAGGTCCTCCTGACTCCAGGGCCAGTGCTCTATCCACTGTGCCACCTAGCTGCTTCTCTATAATAATTTTTATGAAAATCGTCAAGTCTGTTGGCTATTCCCAGAAATACAATGATCCAAGACAACTCTGAAGGACTTACAATGCAAAATGCAATTCATCCCCAGAGAAAGAACTGATGGTACCCGAATACGGACTGAAACACAATTTTTTTTTTTAGTGAGACAATTGGGGTTAAGTGACAGAAGTCACCATGCAGGTAGACAAATGGGCCTTGTCACCTAAATGATAAAACCTTGTTGGTGCTAACATCTTGTGGTCATCTTCAGATAAGTACTATGAGTAAATCTGACATCAAATCCTTTTCAGTATTTCTTGGGGTTTTTGTTTGTTTGTTTGTTTGTTTTAGTGAGGCAATTGGGGTTAAGTGACTTGCCCAGGGTCACACAGCTAGCAAGTGTTAAGTGTCTGAGGCCGGATTTGAACTCAGGTACTCCTGATTCCTGGTGCTCTATCCACTGCTCCACCTAGCTGCCCCTGAAACACATTTTTTAAACTTTATTTTTCTTGAAATTTTTTGTCTGTTTTCTTTCACAACCTAATGTGGAAATGTTTTACATGACTGTACATGTATAACTTATATTGAACAGCTTGCCTGTATTCTCCAAGGGGGGTGTGGTCACTCCCCTACTCAATAAACTTCAGTGCTCCCCCATCACCGGCAGGATCCAATCGCAGCTCTAGTTACAGCCTCACTTTGACCCGCCTTTCCATCTAATTTGCCATCACTCTCCCCCTCACACAATAGCCCAGTTGTTCCTCGTGCACACTCCACACTGCTCGTCCTTGGGTTTGCATCTCACCTCTGTTTCTTAGAAGACCCTTCCAAATACAAAGATCAATTAGTGGTTTGGGGTTTTTTCTGGATTAACCCACTAGCTTTATACTATAAGAACTATCTACATGGACAGAATGTGTGTGTGGGGGGGGGGGGCAGAGACAGCGAGAAAGAAAGCCCAAAGCAAATGAAAGCGGGGAAATCAGCCTTCCAGAGAAACTCTCCATGCCCTCCTTGGCAGTGCCAGCCTCACCTCACACTGTGACTGGTCAGCAGAGTGCTCCACAGATTTCTTCCCTTGGGACAAGTCAAACAAAGTCTGCAATGTGTGAAATGCAGAACACCACCAACACTGCATCAGTTCATCCTGGATAATGAGGCATTCAGAGGGCAGGGCAAGGTAAGAGTGGAATGTCAGGATGCTAGGGGGACTTGAGCTAGATCTATTCTAAGCCTAAGTGGCCAATTCTGTGTGGGACCCACAGCCAGGTTTCTAGAAGGAGACACATCTATGTGCCCGTTACTATTTGGGGGGGCGGGGGTCTCCTCTGCTCTCTTGCAGCCACTCTGGAAATCTCTCTACAGGGACTTTTATGCCTGCCCTGAGTGTGGGTCAGTAACAGGGTTCCCTCAGGGGAAGTGCCAAGTCAATAGAAAGAGGTAGGCAGGAGACCATCATGGAGCATCCCCTGGCACAGCCTAAGGTAGCTCTGACATGCTAGCCAGGCCTCACAGAATGGAAAAGACCCTCCTTTTATTTCAGAATGCTCAGCACCTGACCCACAGCTGGCATTTAAGAAAGGCTTGTTGGACTGAAAGGGAGACACATGCAGACAGGGCGATGGGTGACGTCCCCAATACAAGTGTATGTTCCTTTCTACACTAAAGGTGCTGAGGAGAGGGAATGGAAAGAGCTGTCATATAACATGATCTTGAGGGTTCTGGAATCACAAAAGCACCCAGGGATTGAATCTGGGGAGAAGGTGATGGACTTGTTCTGAGGAAAAAAGGATTCCAGGAAGAGAAGCACATAACAAGAAAAACAGGAGGTAAGGGGGCAGCTAGGTGGCGCAGTGGATAAAGCAACGGCCTTGGATTCAGCAGGACCTGAGTTCAAATCTGGCCTCAGACACTTGATACTTACTAGCTGTGTGACCCTGGGCAAGTCACTTAACCCTCACTGTCCCGCAAAAAAAAACCCCAAAACAAAACAAAAACCCAGGATAGGGTAAGATAGAGGATGCAAAACAAAATGGAAACACAGGCTAAGAAATGAGTACGGGAGGAAATGGAAGATGGGGGCGGCGGCGGCAGGGCTTCTAGAGGGACTCAGGTGTGAAGATAAGGAGGCGACTCTAGAGTTGACACCAGCCACATGCAGTGGTCACCACAGCCCATCCTTTAGGCAAGGAAATCACTAGCAAACAACCCAAGGACTACGGATCTCCCGGAAGGAGGAATGGGCCGAGATTAGCCCTGACGGCCTGGGATTTGCCTCTGCTATGGCCAAGTGACAAGTCACTATAGACACAGTGTAGGCTGATCTGCTCCCCACAGAGGACGGGCTAAAGGCCTTCAGGGACAACCACCTCTACACTCTCTCAGTGCTACAGGACAACAATGCATCCCTTTAATAAAGATGGAACAAGGAGCAGCTAGGTGGCACAGTAGATAAAGCACCAGCTCTGGATTCAGAAGGACCTGAGTTCAAATCCAGCTTCAGACACTTGACACTTAGTAGCTGTGTGACCCTGGGCAAGTCACTTAACCCTCATTGCCCCACAAAAAAACAAAAAACAAAAAAACCCAAACAACAACAACAAGAAATACTATCCACATATTAAAATAACTCATGGCATACCAGCATGTACACACAAACATTGAAAATCAAGATTCTCAATAAAGATGGAACAAAGCACCTGCCACCTATCATCCCCTCTGATCCTCACAACAACCCAGAGATACAGGTGCTTATTATTCATTGAACTTTACAGGTAAGGAAACTGAGGTCAAGGGAGGTTGTGATTTGCCCAGGGGTCAGAGTTAAATAGTGTTTGGGGCAGGATTTGAATCCAGGGCTCTCAGATTTTAAGTGCAGTTCTCTATCCACAACATCACACTTTAAGAGCTAGAAACTGAAAACCAAGAAGAAAAGAGATACCCACAGGGGCAGCTAGATGGCACAGTGGATAGAGCACTGGCCCTGGAGTCAGGAGGACCTGAGTTCAAATCCGGTCTCAGACACTTAACGCTTACTAGCTGTGTGACCCTGGGCAAGTCACTTAACCCCAATTGCCTCACTAAAAAAAAAAAAAAAGAGAGATACCCACGTCAGGGAGTTACAGAGGAGAAAAAGGACAAACGAACACTTTGTGCTAAGGAAGAAGCTTTTTGGCCTCCAGGGAATGGTTGGTGAGGCAGATCCTAGGTACGTGTGAGGCGAGATCCAGGAAGGAGGAGAGGAGTGATTCTCTGCCCCAGGGTGCTGGGATGGCACCTCCTAACGATGGGGGTTTTCTGAGAAAATGTATCTGAGCCCGAAAACTCCCTGAGGTGTGTCAGAATGGGCAGTCACTCTACTTTGGTGAATCTGGAAAGTCACAAAAGCACAAGGGATCGTGCAAAGAGAAACAGAGAAAGCCTTGCTAAAGCTAACTAAACAGAAGACCCTAGAGGTGTGGCTGTGTTCTTATCCCTGTTCTCCATCAAGGCCAAGGAATTCAGAAGACGTGTCTTATTAACAGCTGGCTAAGAAGCTTAGATCTAAAAACTGAATGAGGATTTGTGGAGCACAGCGTAACATACAGAAATGACAGGCTCTTGCAAAGAGAGGGGGCGCATACCTAATCATGGTTAAGAATCCATCTGGCAAGAATGTTTCCACCTGGAATTTGGCAAATCTAAGAAAAATGGACTTTAAAATTGCCCACATAAGTCCCACGCTGGGTTCCAATGAGAGCAGCCAAAAGTACGAAGATGAGATATATCCAGAAGTTCAGGAGACAAGAGCCAAGCAAGGAGCCAGTAATAAAATCCACGTTCTCACCATGTACACAAATGTGCAAATTATGGGTAAGGAGCAGCTAAGGGAGAGATCCATTTAACACATGGAGGTGAACAAGAGCCCATAACCAGTGAGACATCACGGCAAGACCTCCTTAACAGGACCATGGCCTGGAAAGGGTCTGATCTTATTTTAAACAAACAATCAGGACAGGTACAATTGGGGGGGGGGGGAGGGGCGCCGGTGGAAGGAAGCTATATCACAACGAAACCCTAGAAACCGAAAGAGGCACAGTAGATATCATCTGAGTGAAGACCATGAAAGAGAAGGATGGACAAGGGGAGGAAAAGATCCCAAGGCTAGAATGGACAGCCTTCAATTGCCTGAAAAGAAGCTAGGAAAGTACAAGGCAGAGAAGCCAAGAATTTCTTTTCCTTTTTTGGGTGGGGCAATGTGGGTTAAGTGACTTGCCCAGGGTCACACAGCTAGTATCAAGTGTCTGAGGCTGGATTTGAACTCAGGTCCTCCTGAATCCAGGGCTGGTGCAGTGAAGGAGATGTGAAGGCATCACTACAGAATGGATGGAGACGGTCTCCACGCCAGGAAGATCTGGACAACCAAGAAACACTTCCCAGGAGGAAGAAAAAAGGCAATGGTCTGAAGAGATCAAAGTTCACGGCGCTCACCAGAGTAGAACGCAGCAGAACAACAGTTCACAGGACAACAGGAGGGAGGGAAGTGCAGCCGTGCTGCACTATGAGAGTGTGGGGCCCCTCAGGAGCCCACAGTGCCCAAGCTCAACCTGAGTCCTCCAGAAGGCTTGGGATTAAAAGGTAAGAGGTCACATAACCCTGAGGAAGCAAAAGACCAAAGAAGGTGGAGCAGGAACGCAGTTCCTTGTGGGTGAGACAGCAGTGACCGGCACAGCAGGTCACAAGTGCTTGCTTATCATCTAAGAACACAGAGAAGCAGCTCAAGTCTTACTCCGCTTGTGTTTTCTCCATCAGCCAGAATGATCCAGAAAGGGCTGAGAGGGAGGAGAGTCTCAAGACAACGGAACATCGGGCCACCCGAGACACGATGGCTCTGTGTAACGTGGCTCAGGTGGATGACCTCCTTTGGCACCAAAACAAGGCCACGCGACATCTGAGAGGCTGTGGGCAAATGTCTCAATTTTCCAAAAAGGAAAGAGAACAGGGTCTGTTCAGCAAAGACCACAGCCCTTGGTTTGGATTCCTAGCAGAGTTCTGAACACTCTGAAAGAGAATTAATTAGTGAATGTCTAGAAAAGGGACCCGATCACCAAGACCCCACATGGTGTCACTAAAAACCAGGGAGGGCCAGGTTACCTTCATCTGCTTCTCTGACAGGATCAGAGGAGAGAGAGAGAGAGAGAGAGTTACGTTTACTTTTGAAAGGTACTTTAAAAACATTTGTTGAACTAATGTTTGTCAAATCAATTATTGACATGGACTATTCAGTCCCTGGCAAATCCAAACCGTTCAGAATGATTCGAAGCTCCTGCTTCCTTCAAGCACACATAGAACTGAATTGTAAAACCAAAGCTATGGCTGAGAGCTCTACAATCCAGTAGACTGGCCAGCACGTGGGTACGTTGGCTGTTTAGTCTTTTCAGTCAAATCTGACTCTTCGTGCCTCCATTTGGGATTTTCTTGGCAGAGATATTAGAGTGTTTGCCATTTCCTTCTCCAGCTCATGTTACAGATGAGGAAACTGAGGCACACAGGGTTAAATGACTTGCCCAGAGCCACACAGCTTGTAAGTGTCTGAGGCCAGATTTGAACTCTGGTCTTTCCTGACTTCAGGGCCAGTGCTCTCTAGCCACTGTACCACCTAGCTGCCTGAGCACACAGTAAGCATTTAATAAATGTTTGCTTACTTGCCTTATATTAATAGGAAATAGTTTTAAAAAGATTTTTTAAAAAAACACCTCAATTCAGTTAAGCACTAATGACTGCTGTGGGTATGGCCCTTTGACTATTTAAAGAGAGACAATCTTCCTGCAGAAATCAGGAAGAAGGCTGGGCTCAGAATGGATAATAAAGAGTCAGGCTCTAAATGGTGAGCTAAGAGACAAGGGAGCTGCCATTCTGGAACTGATTCTGACCAAAGGCTAAGAGAATTGCTTGCTGAGAAATGCAAATCAAAACAACTCTAAACTACTTACTTCCCCACACCCATCAGATTGGGTAACATGACAGAAAAGGAAAATGACAAATATCAGAAGATGTGGGCAAATTGGAACACCAATGCATTGTTGGTGGAGTTGTGAACTGATCCAACCATTCTGGAGAGCAATTTGGAATGATGCCCAAAGGGCTATAAAACCATGCCTACAGGGGCAGCTAGGTGATGCAGTGGATAAAGCACCAGCCCTGGATTCAGGAGCACCTGAGTTCAAATGCAACCCCAGACACTTGACACTTACTACCTGTGTGACCCTGGGCAATTTGCTTAACCCTTATTGCCTTGCAAAAAACCCCATGCCTACCACTTGACCTAGCAATACTGGGTCTTTATCCTAAAGAAAAAGGAAAAGGACCTATATGTACAAAAATATTTCTAGCAGCTCTATTAATGGCGGCAAAGAACTGGACATTGAGGGGATGCCCATCCACTGGGCAATGGCTGAACAAGTTGTTGTATATGATCGTGATGGAATATCATTGTGCTATAAGAAATGACTAGCGGGATGCTTTCAGAAAAACCTGGAAAGACTTAACATGAAATGATACAAAGTGAAATGAGCAGAACTAGGAGAACACTGTATACAGCAACAGCAATACTCTATGATGCTCAACTCATGATCAAACATACTACCCATCTCCAAAGAAAAAACTGGAGTCTGAATGCAGATCAAAGCATACTTTCCCTTTACTTTCTAAATTTGTTTTGGGCTTTCTGTCTGTCTGTTTTCACAACAAGCCTAACAGGCAGATATGTTTTGCATGACTGCACATGTATCACCTATATCAATCTTCTCCAACAGCCCTTCTGGAAGCCAGAGAGAAGGCAATGGGCCCAGGCCAGCAGAGACAAGCAGGGGAAGTGAGGTCTACAGTCAAGGGGCCCAAGCTGGAATCCTGGCTCTATCACTTACGAGATAGATGACTTCAGAGAAGTAACTTCAGCTCTTGGGGATTCAGTCTCCTCCCCTATAAAAAGGAAGGAGGAGAATTGATGACTTCTAAGGTCTCTCCCTAGAGCACAGCATGACATGCACCCTATTTCAGAGATGGGAGGTTGAGAGGGATAGAAAGCCCTAAGGCAGGTCTTAATCCCTTTTATGTTCTGGAACTGCTGGCTCTTATGGAGAAGCCGATGGACCCTTCTCAGAATCATGTTTATAAACGCATAAAGTAAAATACGTTGGACCATAAAGGAAATCTTTGTTTTTTTGGAAAATCAAGCACACCATCTAGTATAGCAAGAAGTTCACAGACTCTAGCCATGGCATTGGCTGGGCAAGCTCGAAGGAAGAAAAGGAATACTGCTCAGGGTGGAGGAAATGAGGAGAGATGGCGACAGCAACACTCCACTCTTATTTCTGCTTCTCTGTTCTGTCAAGGAGAATGGCCTTTAAACTGGGAAGGACGGGACAAAGGACGGGCAGTTAACCAGAAGCTGCCTGGGGCTGGCCAGCCACTCGGATCCCAAGCAGCAGAACTCAGCTTGAGCTTTCACACTCCGAGTTCTGAACTTCTTCTATTGGTTCACAAAGCACTGAAGCTGGGAACTTTTTGAAAAACGTATTTTGGATAACTGCCTTTCAAAGAATTGAAATCCTGTGTCTTTTATATCTCAAAAACATGACTCTGAGAAGGGGTTGTACCTAGGCCTCCCAGGATGACCGAAGGTGGGATGGGGGGGGTTTGGGGGTGCTGTTTCAGGGCCTTAACCAACAATGGTTATGAGCCTCCCTGATCTAATGGTTTATTCTGGCCAGCCTCTGGAAGGCAAAGCTGGGAACAGGGGACTGAGAGGCAGCTTTGGCCTGGACGTCAGCAGGACCAGAGCTATCGAAACACCGAAATGGCTGCCTCAGAGGCACTGGGGTCCTCGCCTCAATACAGGTCTTGAAGGAGAAGACAGAGGAGAGGAGACTCCTGTGCAGACATGGACTAGACAGCCTTTGAGGCGCCAGGACCAGGATATCCTCCGGGGCTCACTCCAAGCTGGAGAGAGCAGGAGTTACTGGACCTGTCCCCTAGGGGATCCCCTCTATCAGCTCGTGGGACATTTGATGGCCTTGTGATTTCCTCACTAGGCCTGCAGATCACAAGCTCCTCAGCCACTGCTGTGACTGAAGATGTTCATCCTTCTTTAACTACCTTTTAGGGAATGAACCTACTGGATTTTATCCTGACTGGTCTTAGTAAAGACAGTAGACTGCCCCTGGCTTCATCCTCCAAGTTCTGGAGCTGAGCAGGGCCTGCCGGAGCTTGTGCCCTATGGGCCTTGCTAGTAACTTCACAGGGTTACCTGCCCTGCCAGGATGCCTCAATGGGTCTGTGATCTCCCCTGTGAAGGGTGGGCATATGCTCCTTCCATTCATGCCTAACTGGCCAGTGTCCATCTCCTCCTGTAAACCTTTTCCAGAAAGCTCACCCCGTGTGCTGAGGGCCTTCCTCTTTCTTGAGTTTATCTGTGTGCAGTGTCACATCTACTGTCCTTGCCCACCTTATCTGGATACTTGTCTCTTTGGCAGTATGTTTTCTGCCACTTTTTACAAGTTAATTTGTCTTTGGTGATAGGATGCTATCAATGTACATTCTCTGTCTATCTCTCCACTGCCCTCTGAGTGACCCCCAACCTCTTCAGAGATGGCATTTCATGACTGGCCCATGAAGGACCGCCAAACATTGGAGGTGTTTTAAAAAAGCACCTTTTGTTTCAGGGAGCAGCTTGGGGTCATGAAAAGCAATGTGGAGGGTAGCCAAGGGTCCTCTCTCTTCCCTTCACTCTTGTTCTAGCTTGCTGTCTCTCCTCGATGTCTGTCCAAGACACGTTTATTGACGGACCACTCTGTTGGCTGGGCGTCCAACTGTCTATCATTTCTGTACAACAGGCATCCTGGGAGTAGGTGGAATTCTTATGATTGATGATGGATCTGTAAAGGTCCAGGGTTTAGTTCTGCCACAGAATTCCTCTTCCATTTGGACTCCTACATGATACGGGTAAATACATCTGTCTCTCTGTTTCCTTCCTCACTTGATATTAATTAGGGGTTTGGCAGTGCATTCTGTTGTCCTGTCTTTTAATAAATCTTTTGTAATTTCAACAAGTGCCACCCCTTTAATGAGGAGACAAATGCTTTTCTATACTCATCATTCAATAAACATGGTGGGATCTTCTCCACACATTTTAAGACTTTGGTGACTAAAAAGGAGTGGTCTGCTACAAAATATTATTTGCAAAAGCCTTCCTAACTTTTTATCTTCAAAAAATATACTCTGGGGGCAGCTAGGTGGTGCAGTGGATAAAGCACCGACCCTGGAGTCAGGAGGACCTGAGTTCAAATCCAGCCTCAGACACTTGACACTTACTAGCTGTGTGATCCTGGGAAAGTCACTTAACCCTCACTGCCCTGCAAAAAACAAAAAACAAGCAAAAAATATATACTCTGGATACACAGGTAAATTATTCTCCAAGATTTTAAAGAGATGGGTAAGTCGTTCTACAGGTTAGTAATTATTGGTCTTGGTCTCTTAGCACACCAGCTAATTTAATTTGGGTTATTTATGTACATTTCTTACACCAATCAACTTAATGTAGTTGAGAGGCCAAATCCAAGTTTTTGGCACCAGCCCTACCTCCTACCTACTGCAGGTGCTCAGCCAACAAAAAGCTCATGGAAGCACCAACTGGAATCCACAGCTTCAAAGCATCAAGGAAGAACTACCCTCCTATTCTCTGGAAAACAGATGATGAGGTAAGGCAAACTGTGTCTCTCAACAGACAGAGGTGCATGCATGTCAAGGGATCACTTGTCACAGACCGTCACAGTATTGGCTTTTTGGACTAACCATACTTGTTGGCCCAGAGGGCTCTACAGAGGGAGATGTTACTGACACATGAGGTATTTTTACTTTAAGAAAGAAAAGAAAAATCAATCATGAACTGCTCTTTGGTTAAGATTCATGGCATGTGCTACTCTCATGACCTTGGAAGGACCAAAGATTCTCTGATGTGCACAACCAGCATAATGGGTGAACAGACTTGAGAGCAAGGCAAAATGAATATAGCAACATCTCATTCACCCCTGTCACCCTCACAGACCCTCCTTTAAAAACTGGATCTTACACACACTGCCTCCTCAGGCAGAGGACACAGAACACGGCCAGGCCTTGGCCTGAGGAGCTGCCGTCTTCACCAGTCTCCTGCCCACCTTCCTAGGCCTGTTTGCTCATCCAGAATAAGGCCCCAGCTCTCCGATCTTATCACCCTATGCTCAAACGTGCAGCAGTGCCCACAGGGGTCACACTCTGGCTCCCACACTAAGCTGAGCACTCTCCCAGGTCTCTCGAGGGCTCTACCTCTTTTGTTTTCTGGGTTTTTCCTGTACCACCCCCTGGGGTTTATCATGAGCAATGCCATCCATCTCCCCCAGATCTCGCTCCTTTGAACTACTTTAGGCTGAACGCTGGGAGCATGGAGCCCATCCACACTATCTAAAACAAGAGGATGTAGGTCTCTTTCATGAGTCTGAAGGGCTGGCTTATGGGAAATCTCTTGTGTTCCGACTCTAACCTTTTCTGCTACTCACTTTCTCAGCTGAGTTCTCTATAGAGATCGATGGATAAGTCACATTCAGATAATCAAGGTGTTGGGGCAATTATACTTTCCAAAGAGTGTGGAAGTTGCTAAAGAAGAAAATCAAGATGTAGCAACCACTTTCAAGAATGGAGTGTATAGTCCTAAAAGCCACCTGTCTCATGCAAAAAAATTATTCAGGCCAAAAATGCTTGGCCTTAATAATGTGTGATTATTTATAATTGCCCTGGAAAGGCTTTCAACTGACTAGGAATGCCTCAAGGACAGGACAGGAAGGCTATGTCCCTGCTATTCATTCATCCTTGTATAGCCTTGCTGGAGGATGATAGAGGAAATCAAGGCTATGCATCAGTTTGGCCCAAAAGGGAATCAGAAATGCAGGGTGTCACAGCAACTGACTTCAGCCTCTGCGGAGCCAGCTCTCCACAATGCAATTCACCTATGATTTCCATGGGGAATCTCAGTCCTGGAGGATACTCAGTATGGATGTTTACCGTAGCTGTGACTTTGTCCCAGTCTGTTACAAAGGCCCGAAATCCTTCACCAAACAGAGTACCAGCTGTCCTGTGGAGGGGAAAAGCAGTAACATAACCAGGAGGAAAAGAGGTGTATGCAGCGTGTGTTTGGAGAAAAGGGGGTCAAGAGGATGAGCAAAGCTTGAAGTACTTCTAAGATTCTCCTGACTCTTCAAGGACCATCCTGCTGGTCAACAACGGAACTACCAAGGAATCCACAGATTCTCAAGGCAAGGCAGAAGACTGTGAATTGTTATTACGGCACCTAGGTGAAGAGCCTATAGAACCACAACCTGAATGCTGCAGACACACCATTACATGAAGGGTAATGCCAAGTCAGAAATGGCACGCTCATTTCCCAGGGGAATTGACTTGTGGGAAGAGGGGGTTATTTAAGCATTTTCCAAAAAAGCCTGTTTCTTTGCCTTTGTCCTGGGGAAGACAGGCCCCCCCCTCCTCCTGAGGGCAGCCCCCAGTGGGAGCGTAATGGTTGGTGCAGGGCACCGCGGCCCATCACCGCTTCACACGTACTTGAGGGATTCCAGAATGGTCTGGCGGTGCTCAGCAGCCTTTAATCGGATCTGCTCCCTGATGATGTCTGCGTTCTCCCTCTCTGCTCGGGCGCGTGCACGGGTCTCTGCTTCTATACGAAGCATCTCATTCTTATGCCGCAGCTCCATTTCTCGTTCCACAGTAGCTTTGGAATGAAAACAAGACAATTGACATCGTCCCCAGGTTCATACTTCTGTCGTGAATACGGTTAAGGGTGGTATTAGGGTTAAAAAGTCAAATTAAAATTAAACAGAAGTAAGTCCCTTTCAGATCTATAGTTGGGGGAAGGGAATAGGGGCAATTCTTAACCAAATGAAATGGAGGTAATCATAAACATGGGAGGAAAAAAGAATACTTCAATAAAAAATATAAGTATAAAAATCAATGCAGATAGAAAAATAATAAATCTGTCAATTGGGGGGAAGGGAAAGAGAGAATGCATCTTGTTGTTCCCCCAAATCAATTACTTAAGCTATACAGAGGGAAATAACATGGAGTGTCCCAAAAGTCTTAGTGCAGCTGGACACTCTCATAAGTTCTGCCGTATATGTGTTATAAACTTACAGAAAGCCTACATTTTAAAAGTCAACTTAAAATTTAAAATACCAATGTTCCTTATTAAAACTCAATATAGGGGCAGCCAGGTGGCGCAGTAGATAAAGCACTGGCCCTAGATTCAGGAGGACCTGAGTTCAAATCCAGCCTCACTTGACACTAGCTGTGTGACCCTGGGCCAAGTCACTTAATCCTCATTGCACCCCCAGCAGAAAACCAAATCATTTTCCAAAAGTAATCAAAGAACATAGTCTTCAAAATAAATGCAAACTATCAACAATCAAAGCAGGGAAAAGATTATGACAAATGCAGGTGTGAGAAGAACGCTTAGGTTCCATACTTCATAGGTATAGAATTGACAAGGCTGATCAAAGATGGCACCAACCAGCCCAGGAGTGCCCTGGAGGTAACCATCAGGTGGACATGTGGTTTGGGAAGCTCTAACCTGGGCCAGCCATTCTGTCCCAGGCCCTCAGTGTGCACACCTTCTGATCGGTGATCCAGCTATAAGATATCTACCCAAAGAATGTCAGTGACAGGAAGAACAGTCTCCTACATGTACTAACATTCATGGTGGTGTTCTTGGCAGGGGCACAAAACTGTAAGCAGAGTGGATGGCCACTGACCAAAAGCACACTCACAACAACAGTGAGGAAAACCCTACACCACTCTATCTTATTTTTTCAGGATCCTTGACGATGCTGTTCATCATAACACAAAATGCAACCAAGATGGCTGAAAACCACTTGTGGAATGCCATTAAAGCAAGAGGAACAGAGAGAGGCCCCTCCACCCAGAAGGCCTCCGTGCTGAGGCCAGGACTGGTTTGCAGGGTTTAGACAAGATCCCAGCTGCAGATCGTCTGGAAAGATTCCTTCATTCCCCAGGAATGTCCAAGGAAGTAAAGGGACTTTTGAGGTCCTAGGTGTGGCAGGGTCACCCCTGGGCCCAGGCCGCTCAGTGCCAGCCTGGGCGACGGGCAGAGCTGTGCTGCCTCCCACCTAAGGCCTAGAACATCTCTACCATCCCCACATTCCGCATGGACCCAGGGGATGTTTTCAAGTGGCCTCATTTACATTATCTCCACAGTGTTCTGTTTAGACTCCAGTCGCCCCCTGCAGAACACTTCCCCATACAAGGAACATCCCTGAATTGATCAGAACAGAAGCAACGGAACTGCTGCTCACGTTGTCTCCTTCTGAGCATCTTTTTTCTACTTTTTCTTTTTTTTGGAGGGGGAGGAGGTAATGAGGGTTAAGTGACTTGCCCAGGGTCACACAGCTAGTATCAAGTGTCTGAGGTCAAATTTGAACTCAGGTCCTCCTGAATCCTGGGCCAATGCCTTATCCACTGCACCACCTAGCTGCTCCCTCCCTTCTGAGCATCTTGAGATCGCTTGCTGGATGCAAGCGATCCTTTCTATTCTGCATCTCTATGAGCGCCCATCACCCTGTGTTCCACCGAGTCTTCCCTTGTAACACATAAATGAGGATGGCCGAGCCAAACAAGCCACCCTCTCCATTTCGATCCAGGGCCCCCTTCTCTTTCTTGTCCAATCCCTCTTCAGACTCCCCCACCACGTCTACGCTATGACTCCCAGGACAGTGTGTGCCCAGTTTCTGCCTGGCACCCCTCCTTGCCACCCCAACCTGGGGCAGGCCTCACCTCTCCTAATGGCCTCCTGCTTCTGCACGGACTCCTCCTGCTTCCTCAAGTTCTCTTCGTTGAGGAGTTGCTGGGGGAAAAGCACACACAAGGCAGAGGAGAAGGTGAAGTTTTCAAAGTGACCATTCTGTGGAGAGTGGCCCAGCTCAGTGAGATGCTGCATGGAGGGTCCCGGGCCACACATGCCACACACATCCCACATGTCAGAAAAGGGGGCCAGGCAGTCAGACCACCAACGACATGGAGGAACAAGATCATCCCCCTAAGGTGAAAAACCCAAGGAAAGGCAGGCAGGGCCGAGTGGCTAATGCTACGGCAATAGGGCCACCAGCCTTGCCCCTGGCATTGCTGGTACCCCCAGCTCAGAAGCCACCGCAGTCAAGAAGCTCCACTCACAATTCCCAGGGGCTTTTCTGCTTTCCAGGAAGGCAGGGATGCAAGTCCCTCTTAAGGTCAAACATCTCTGGTTACACTGCAAAGGGCCAGCTTCCTTTCATCTGCATTTAGTAAGCCATGGGGAACACATGAAATCGGCTTCAGTACCATTGTCTTATCTCTGGTTCAGAGAAGCAGCATCCCCGGCTGTCCCCCACTGGGCGAGCGCCGTTGGGAAGGCTCTAGTAAGAGACCGAAGCCACTGGGAACAGCTAAGGAGGCCTGGGAGCAGGGCCTCGTACCATCATTCTGTGTCCCACAGCACTGAAAAAAAACACCATGACCCCCGCCCCCAACTTCAAAATGCCCTCTGGCAGAATTGAGCCAGTCTGGAATGGCCTAGACAGCTCACGATGCCATTCCCCAATGTGCACGCACCCTTGGGAAGGACTGATGCTCACTCTTCTAAACAGTCAATTTCCTGTACATATAAAACCTGCATTGGATTGCTTTCTGTCTTGGGGAAGGAGGGAGAAAAATTTGGAACTAAAAATCTTTTGAAAACAAAAGCTGAAAACTCTCTTTATATGTAACTGGAAAATAATAAAATACTTTTATGATTAAAAAATTTTTTATAAAACATTCAATGTCCAGAAATGTTCTCCTTAAAATGAACATTGAAGAACGATGCACAAGAAAGATGAATTTTCAAAGATCACCTTCAGAATCAGGAACACTACAGAACGTGATGGGTTTATGAGCTCCAAGGGGTAAGAGCACAGGCCCATTCTGCAACAAGGAAAGGATGCCTTGTCCTCCACTTGAGCTTCTTGCAATGCCCCAGTATGGCACAGAGGGGTTGCCCCAGCCCAGCCCAGCCCCCCTGGCCAGCAGGGCCCAGGCTCCTCCGAGGCTGGAGGATGAGGGGTGCATAGCCATGGCTCAGGGCACACTCTAGCTGGGGAAAGGCCAATCACCCTGAGGAAAGCTGGGACCCGGTTACTAACTAAACCCTTCTAACTCTTTGGTGATTGGTGGCAATCCTATCGGGCATGGGCTGAGCTATTGTCTCCCCCCAGGGTATTTTGAACTCAGGTCACAGTCAGTTTTCAAAGCCAGGGTCAGCACTGATAGACAAACAAGTGATTCTGACGGCCCGAGTGTCCAAGGCCTCCAGAGCCAAGGCTCCTCCAAACAGCTGGTCTGAGACAGAGAATCTGGACCATGATTCAGCCACATGGTGAAAAGACTCCAGGGCACAGGAGGCGACTGTGACCACAGGGGCACTTAAAACGATCCTTATGAACCCAAAGTGCATCACCATCTGTTAGAAATTCTGATTCTCATCCCCATATACTCCAAACTATTCAAAGCTGCAGTTTTTTGATAGCTAAGAATTAGAAATAAAGTAGATACCTGTCCACTGGGGAATGGCTAAATAAATGGCGGTATCTGAATGTAACCTAATACTACTGTGCTGTGTGATGAATACAGAGAAACATGGGAAAAGGTCTATGAACTGACACCAAATGAAGAAAGCAGAGCCAAGAAAACAGCATACATAGTAACTAAAACAATGTCTGTGGAAAGAACCAAAAAGTTAAGGGCCAATTTAACCAAATTATCAAGATCAAGTAGGCCCCCACTGTCCTATGAGAAGACACCCCAACCTAGCCTCCCTCAGGGAGGTGGGGGCCCACAGGTGTTACACACTGCACACGTTTTTGGAGGTTTTCATCTATCAACCAGCTGTGCCCATTTTTTTGCCTCTAAAAAAATGCTATCTGTCCTATGGGATAGGTCTCGGGGAAGGGGAGGAGGGGGTTGCACGGGATATGATGGTGATGTAAGAAAATAACCACAAAACCAAAAACTTTTCAGAAGTAAAGAAACAACAGATGTCTCCCCAGTGTCGGAGATGGATGATGGGCAGGGTGGGCACCCAGAGAGAAGATGGGCGGGTTGGTCTCGCTTCTCTGACGCTGCTCACCTGCTGTCGGAGCTGGTCATCATAGCGCTGTCGAGCCAACTTGTCCTGATACTGAGCCCTCTGTAAAAAGAAAAGGAGGAAATGAGAACGAGGTCCCAAGTTGACAAAGAGGTCTGAGAACTGGAGGCCTCGGGTTTGGACCCAAATGTATCACTAGGGTAATCACAAGCCTACACCTCTTAGAGAGAGTATTTCTGCAACTCTACCACCAGTGTTACTGTTACTTCTACAAGTAACACATTGTAACGACAGGCCAGTGCCCAAACCTTTGAGGCCAGTGCTCAAGCACATCTCAAAGACTTTCAATTACAAATGGGCTGGGATCTAGCTCTGGAGCAGGAATTCCCAAACTCATCAAATCCAACTGCAGGTACCTCGATGCACTGATTTAAAGAATGAATCCAATTCCCAGAAGAGCCACCGCTCCATCAATCAATACCTACTCTATGCCAGGCACAGTGTGGGCCTGAAACCTCCCCAACCCTCAAAGAGCTAACGCCCTATTCTGTCCAGAACACACAGAATGCAAACAAGGGGGGTGGGGTGGGGGGCACCACAGCTGGGCCCAATCAGAAAGGTCTCACAGTGACTTTGAGGGGAGTGGGGGATAGCTGGCCCCCTGGCCTGAAGGGGTCTGTGCAGAGAAAGGCCTGGAGACAGGAGATGAGTCACCCCTGGGTGAGAAAAAGCCAGGCCAGGCTGAATGGACAGCAGCGAGGCTGGAGAGGCCAAAGAAAGGGGCTCCTATTGTGTCCTTGAGAGAATGGCGATGGAGTAGGGCCTGTGATCCGGCACACCTGTTGTCTGAGGAGAGATCAGAGTCAGGGGGAGCGAGGCCTAGCTGTTGACATCCAGTCAGTGGGACTCGGCAGAGACGGGGAGCCATCTGCTTGGATCATTAAACCAGCGGCTAGCTCTGGCAGCTCCATCCTTGTGAGGAGGGCAGCAGTATGGCGCAGTGGTTCCAGTTAGGCCTCCAGTCCAGCCCCATCTCTGACACCGATGCAGGCTGGCGGTGGGCCCATCCCTTCACCCCTTAGCCCCTCCACCTCCACGCCCTCATCTATGCTGGTGAGGAAGTTTTCCTCATCAGGAATTTCCTCTACCACTGAAATCACAACTCCAGGCCAAAAATAAGCAAAAGAGACAACTGCCATTTTGAAAAGAACAGTCTGATGACAGACAAGATGGAAGCCAGACCACCACGGGTGGAGGAGAGGAGAAGTTGCGGCAGAGAGTGCAGACCGCTGTTTTTAGGAGGTTGGCTGTGAAAAGGAAGAGATTCAAAGGCCAAGAGCTCAAGACGACGGGAAGGTATGGGGAGGGCAGCTGCTCGAGAGGATGGGGGGAGATGGGGCCAAGCACGTGGGAAGGGGCCAGGCTCTGGCAGGGGGATGGGTGCCTCTTCATCAGACTGAAGTGGAGAATGAGAGGACAGGGGATGGCACGAAGGGACTGTCAGATACAGAGAAGACGGAATGCTGGCTGAGCAGACTCTGTTCTCAGCAAGGGGTCAGGCCGAGAGCACCATGAAGAGTGTGGCGCTGTGGGATCCTGGAAGAAACAAGCACCGCAGGAAGAGGACAGATTCAATCATGGGCTGCTGCACGAAAGGCTGGAAGACGCAGCGCAGATCAGAGAAGAGCAGCACCCGCAGTGGGCCCAGCAGAGTCTGCAGCGTGGTCTTTCCTGGTTGTTTGCAGGGAGGGAGGGGGAAGAGGAGGAAGATGGTAGCAAGGTGTGGGCTCTGACTGCACATGAGGCCTGGAGAGCAGGGCAGCTTACAACTGACCTGGCCAACTCTCTGGTGGGGATTGGGAAGGGAAGAACACCTAGTTACAACAGGGATGACTGCCCAGGAGCGTACTGAGGGTCAGAAGGAGGGAAGGGGACAGTGAGACCCAGCGGGAGACAGAATGACCAAGGAGCTTATGACCTGCTGAAGCAACGTCAGCGCCTTCAAAAAGGCCCTCCAGAAATACCGTGGACAGTGGTCCTTTAGGTGAACCAGTCAGACCTCCCATATTTCAAGCGAATGATGAAGCTGTACAATGGGTTTCAGAAGCAGAGACCTAGAATAAGTATCTTTGAATGCAACTTCACACCCATCACACCTGCTCTGTCAATGCCCAACACGGGTGGCTACTCCCAACAAGGGGGGTCAGGCCGCCATGGCCAAGAGTCCTTACCGCCTGATGCTGCCTCGTTTCTTCATTTAGTGTCTTCCTTCTCTCTTCTGCTTGCACCCGAATCTGCTCGTTCTTCAGCTGCTCCACGGCAGCTTCGTATTCCTTTAAGAAGAAGGATGACACTGTCAGGAAGGGAACATGTCTGCAGCAAGTGCTGCAGGGAAAACCAAGCCCAGCCCTGATTCCTCTCCATGACCCATCACTTTGTGTCCAGCGTCCTCTGGCCACGGCTGCCCCTGTGCAAAAAGAACCTTGAGCACCCCAGGGAACAGAGCTGCCCCAATTAGAACATTCCAGTGCTCCTGAATAAGCCCAACTGACCACCAGACACACAAGAAGAATACACTCACACAACAACCCCCCACAGGCACATCCCATTATAGACCTACAAAGACACAGAAGGTGGTGCAGTGGATAGAGCGCTGGCCTTGGATTCTGGAGGACCTGAGTTCAAATCTGGCCTCAGACACTTGACACTAGCTGTGTGACCGTGGGAAAGTCACTTAACCCTCATTGCCCCACAAAAAAAAGGACACAGAAGGAAAAAGATACTTCGAGAAGCCCTGAAGCACATCCCAAAAAAGCAAACGTGCATTTCTGGGTCCCTAACCCCTTATACAAGAATATTGTGCTTTACTGTTTGGGGAACATGTTCTTATCAGATGAATGTCAGAGACTGTATTTGGCTGAAATAAAATGATGTCTCAGAGGCTGCCTGACCTTGCACACAAAGCCTTGGCCTTATTACTGTGTGTATCTAAGCCTGGCCAGTCCCTCTCCCTGGGCCCTAAAAAACTTCAAGACACCAAAATTTGCCAACTCCTGTGTGTCCATTTAAACCTTTTTTTTTCTCCTTTAGCCATGGACTATAAAATGCAGCCAATAAGCTTGGAATCAGAATGCCTGATGTGAGATGTTCAGCAAGAAGTCGGACAACTTACTTTAACCTTCGACTGCTGCTCCAGCTGCAAAGTCTGTTCCTGCATCTGGGCGAGACTTAGCGCTTCCTTGGCGTGGCCTGCAGGACAATGGAGAGCAATGCTTACAGAGAATCTGCGTCACCCCTGAATCCCATCCCACTGGAGTTCTCCATCTTACTCCTTGCTAAGCCCCCACATTCCTCCCTGTCTGGAGGGCCATCCTGCGGATGAGGCCCTATCCCCAGGATCTCTATTGCCTTCTCAGCTCCAACCAGCCCCTCCCCTTCACCTGCACATGCTGTGGCTCACACTGTTTCTTCCTCCTATAGTCAGGTCCCAGCTCTTTCTGCCCATCCTCATCTTATTCATTTTCCAAGGTCCAGCCACCACCACCCCCCCCCCCCCCGCCCCCTCTGTCCAAGTCTCCTCTTCCCAGAACAGGCAATTCCTGTGTGAACTTATCTCCCGGACACCTAAGCAGTGAATGAATGCCTCCTGAGCGGTGGCTCCCTTCAGGAACATGAGGATCTAGCACTTAGAATTTAAGTTTATAGGGTCTAGCCACATCAAAAGTGGCAGAACCAATCCCTAAGCCTTCACCAAGCACCCAGCACGTGCCAGTCACTGGGCACACTGAGACCAAAATGAGACAGCCTTGAGGGAGTTGGCATGGTAGTGAGAGCTTATACACGGAGGACAAAAGCCATTCCCAGCAGTCATGGCAGGGAGGGCAGAGGCAGGTGCTCAGGAAAGGCTTTGTGTAGAGGTAGGAGGGATGACCCGAGTCCTGAAGGCTACGAGGCACTTGCAGGAGAAGAAGAGTTAATGGGAGGCACTGGGGACAACCAGTGTAGAGGCTGACGGGGACCTGTAGTTTGGCTGCGCCAGGCCCTGGCCTAGGGGCTGGGGACCCAATGCCAAAAGACAGTGCCCACCCTCAAGGAACTACAGGAGACCCAAGAACCATTTTCTTTGGTGGATTAAAAACAGCCATAAGATGTCAAGTTAAGGATTCACAAGAACAAGTTCTCATCCCCCGCATAAGGCAGGATTATTTCACCAGAAATGATGGTCAATCAGTTACTAAGTAAGAAGAGACACTACAAGGGGCTGCAGAAAAGAGCTTCATTCTCATCATAAGGGGCATTTAGATAAGGTTTTCAAATTCACCAAATGTTTTCCAAACATCGTCTCCTGGCAAGTCCCCTAGAAACAAGACCCTGGATAAAAACACACCCTGGCCAGAGAGGGAGCCGGAGCCATGGCTGTCTAAGACAGTGACGCCTGCTCTGGCAGGAAGGCTCCAGAGTCAGGCTTGGCCAACTAAGGCAAGCCTTCTCTGAGGAGAAGCACATCACTCACGGATGGAAGGTCTAGTCATTATCCAGAGGATGCCTTGCAGCCAATCTCTGCTGGCCCAAGCACAGAGGAAACAGGAAAGGTCCCTGGCCTCCATGGGATTGTCACTTTCTCCAAAATACAAATCATTAAAGACATTGGAAAACACGGCCCTTGATGGCAGTATCCCATCTGCTTGACTCTAACCAAAGCTGACCAGAGCCAGAGAATAACATCCAAAGTCTAGAAGAAAAAAGAGGGATAGAATCCATAAGTTTGAAAAGCAAGTAATCATGGTTGGCTCAGCCGGCCAGCGCAGGGGTCATGGGCTCATCCCTCCAAAGGCCACTTCACTCTGTTCTGACCACCTGTCCATGGTCACAGGATTACCTCTATCCCTGGCCAGAGCACTGACCCCCGGAGGCCCAGGAAGCCCTGCAAATGCTGCAAAGAAAGACACGGCCATGACTGAAAACAAAAATCAACGGCCAACGTCGTTGCCGAGTCATTTCAGTCGTGTTCGACTCTCCGTGACCCCATTTGGGGCTTTCTTGGCAGAGATGCTGCAGCAGTTTGCCATTTTCTCTTCCAGCTCATTTGACAGATGAGGAAACAGGCCAACAGGGTAAAGTGACTTGCCCAGGGTCACACAGCCAGTAAGTATTGAAGGCTGGATTTGAACTTTGGAAGAGGAGTCTTGATTCCAAGCCTAGCACTCTATGCACTGTGTCATCTAGCTGCCCAATAGGCTTCTTCACATAAGGACAGTGTGAAATGATAATGTAAATTCTATCCCCATCAAATAGGACGAAGGACAAGAAAGAAAGACAGAGGGCTAGCTACAAAAGCAGAGAGTAGGTAGTGCTCGCTTATAGCTGAAGTATCTGTGAGAGGCTCCTAGACATGTTTCTGCACTGGGTCTTGAATGATGGGGTCAATTGGGGACTAAGTAAAGGGAATAACAGGACCCAAAGTGCACGGTGAAAAAGGAAAGGGTAAGACTTAGCTCTGGCTACAACTTAAAGCAGAGGTGGCAAATTCACAGCTAGAAAACCCGAGTGCTGCAGGGAACCAGATAGTTAGGTGGCACAGTGGATAAAGCACCATCCCCGGATTCAGGAGGACCTGAGTTCAAATCTGGCCTCAAACACTTGACACTTACTAGCTGTGTGACCCTGGGCATGTCACTTAACCCCAATTGCCTCACCAAAAAGAAAAGAGAAGAAAAAAGTACTTGGGAAATGTCTTAAGATAAATAAAAATACAAAGAACAGAAACAATGTTATTTGGGGGTTTTCTAAGTTAATCGCAACAGAGAGCGCAGTTTTCCGATGTCCTCATTGTGGCAGGAGCTGCAGCTCCCGTATCTGACTGCACAGCCATACCGTGTGGCCAGTGGCTCTTCAAGGCACTGATCCATGGTTGTCTGTGACTGGCGGAAGCCTACTCTAAGTCAATATGCCTCCCACAGGGTTTATTTCCCTTTGAGTTCGAGGCTCTTGGTTTAAGGAAGACATAGGAGAGTGGTATGAAGCCAAGCTGGAGACAGAGTGAAGGGCCTTGAATGCCAGGCAGAGATTAGTTGATCTTGTAGGCAGTGGGGAACAAATGAAAGTTTGAGGAAGTAACAGAAGCTAATCCCCCATCTGATTGTTAGTGCCCTCCCTCTCAGTACTTATCCACACAGAGTCTCTCCCACAGAATGAAAACTCCCTGAGAATCAGGACGATTTCATTTTTTTGTCTTTGTAACCCCAGCACTAGCATACAGTAGGTGCTTAATCAAGACTGGTGACTGACTGCGAACCTAATTAATCAGTGAGATTGATCTGGAATATGGAATGAACAAGAAAGGATGAAGGGAGACCCCCTCGGGAGGCTACAGCGAAAGTCTCGCCAAGGGGCAAGCCCCATTAAGGTGGAAATGGAAGGGAGTTGACAGAAAGAAGCTTTGCAGAGGAAGAATCAACAGGACTTTTCAAACACCTTGTGGAGGAGGAGACAGAAATGATATTCAATCTAGCTTGAAAGGAGGATGGTGGGGGCATTATCAGAAAGAGGGATGCCAGGAGGAAATGGGGCAGATGGTGAAGTTATAGTCTAAAGAATGAGGTGAATTGGAGATGACGGCAAGGGCAGCACCAGCAGAATAAAGAACAGGGGAATCTGAGAGGACTATTTACTATATGTCTGTCTTTGGGCCTCAGTTCCCTCATTTGTAAAATGAAGGGTAAGAGTAAGTGACCTTGGGGCAGCTAGGTGGTGCAGTGGATAGAGCACTGGCCCTGAATTCAGGAGTACCTGAGTTCAAATCCAGCCTCAGACACTTGACACTTACTAGCTGTGTGACCCTGGGCAAGTCACTTAACCCCCATTGCCCCACAAAAACAAAAACAAACAAACAAACAAAAAAGAACAGGGGAATCTGAGAGGACTATTTACTATATGTCTGTCTTTGGGCCTCAGTTCCCTCATTTGTAAAATGAAGGGTAAGAGTAAGTGACCTTGGGGCAGTGAGGTGGCTCAGTGGATAAAGCACTGTCCCTGGAGTCAGGAGGACCTGAGTTCAAATCCGGCCTCAGACACTTAACACTTACTAGCTGTGTGACCCTGAGCAAGTCACTTAACCCCAATTGCCTCACCAAAAAAAAAAAAAAGAGTAAGTGACCTTTAAGGTTCCTTCCCAGCTCTAAATCTGTGACTCCATGATCCTATTGGTGAAGACGTCAAGCCGGCAGTTAGAAATACTAGTCTAGAACGTGGAAGAGACACGAAGAAGGGAATCCAGAATCCTACTATGTGGCAGGCACTATGCTAAGCATCATACTGATATTATCTCAGCTGTTCCTCACAATAGCCCAGTTAGGCAAGTACTAGAATGATTTCTATTTTACTGCTGAGGAAACTGAGGCAAACAGAGGCAAACAGGTTAACATGACAGACTGGAGAGTCATCTTCACAACACTAATAGATGAAGAAGAGAGGGAATGAAGAAAAGCACCCAACAATCACAGAATTTGGAAGCTGTAAGGGCCCTCCATGGTCTTCCAGATCAACCCACACACAAAGGAATCCCCACCATGACAGAGCCTATGAGGACCAAAAGTCGCAGAGAAGAGGAGAGGCCAGAACTCTACAGAACATGCACATTTCTAGGGTTGGAGAGAAGAACCAGTGAGAGAGCCAGCCACAAAGAGGTCACTGATTCGGTAATGTCACTACCAAGCTATCACACTGTCCTTACTTGTCCCATAGGCTAGGTTGCTCATGGAGTGGAAATAAGTTTGGTCAATGGGGATTCCATAGTGTAGAGTGGTGGGAAAAGATTCTTGCAGGGCAATGAGGGTTAAGTGACTTGCCCAGGGTCACACAGCTAGTAAGAGTCAAGTGTCTGAGGCCAGATTTGAACTCAGGTCTAGGGCCAGTGCTTTATCTACTGCACCCCCTATTGTGTTTATTGAGTATAAAGTCCCACAACCGCTACTGGAAAAAAGAAAAGACAAGGTCCCTGTCCTAATGGAACTCAAAGTCTAGCAAATACTATATGCGCATACACAAATCCTTAGCAGTACAGGGAAGTAAGCTGTGAGTAACAAACTATCTTGTTCCCAAAGCACCCTGTTCCCAGGATTACCTGGGTCACTAGGTGGGAAATAATCAAGGATTTGCTGCCTGTATTCATATCAACACCCCACAGCCAGAACAGTTACTCCTCTGCTTGAGTCATGATTAAAATATTGCAATTTCATCCCGGAGGCAGGGGGGTTAGAGTTCAGGGAGCAGTATGACATAATGCAAAGAGCCAGAAGGCCTGGGTTTATGTTCAGCCTCTGACAGCAGCTGTGTGACCTTGAACAGTTTTCCCATGTGTGAAATGAGAGGACAAGGTTCCTTCCTGCTTTAATGTTACTCTGCAATTCTGCCTAGTAAAGGTAGGTGGAGATAGACTCCACCTCCACCAGGTGGGCCTTCCTCCACCAATCCAATGCAGTGATGATTCTTTCCAAAGCTCTCCAGAACTTAGGTTCAACAGGATCCTAAGACAGAAGAGTTATTAAAAGTGGCGCTGGTTAGGTCAATGGTGTAAGCATCCTTAAAGACCACCCCTAGTCCAGTGCCTTCCATTTGTATATAAGAAAGCTGAAACCTCAGGAGAGGAAATGCTAGATATACAGAGTGAAGCTCCTCCAACACTGGCCTGCATCCTCTTCCTTTTCCCCTCTATACAGAGGATTCTCACTTTACTGCATCATGCAAATTCGACTTAACAAAAAGAATTCTGAACAAAATCTGCATTCCAAAGAAACACCTATGTTAACCTATGTTAACTGACTATCTGTTCCTGACCCTAGGCTCAGTACTCCGAAGCCTCCCAGTACCCCACTGAAAAACCCTAAAACCCAAACAAAAACCCTCCAAGTGAAAGCAGAAGAATGGATATGCAGAGAGACCACTTCCACCACTGGATCTGGTGCAAAGAGGGGAGACCTTAGCCCTACTCTGTCCCCTTCCTTCCCCATGTCAGCAGACGAATCAGCAATGCATAAAAATTGAGGAGGGCAGCTAGGTGGTGTAGTGGATAAAGCACTGGCCCTGGATTCAGGAGGGCCTGAGTTCAAATCTGACCTCAGACACTTGACACTTACTAGCTGCATGACCCTGGACAAGTCACTTAACCCTTACTGCCCTGCCAAAAAAAAAAAAAGAGAGAGACCAGCATCCTCTCAAACACCCAGTCTTACAATCTACATGTCAACCCTGACTTTATACTCATCCCCTTGCCCCTGTATCCAGTCATTACCAAGTCCTGTAATTCTACCTTCGTAATATTGCTCAAATACGGGTTCCTTCTCTGCTCAGACACTGCTACCAGCCTGGTGCTGGTCCTCATCATCTTGCTCCCGGACTATTGCTATAGCCTCAGGTGGGTCAGCCTGCCTCTTTCCACCCCTATTCATCCTCCACTCAGCTGTGAAACGTCTCCCAAGTGGTTCAGGTGTGATCATGTCTACAACGCCCCCCCCAACCCTCCTCTCCATTCAATCATCCTCTCTAGAGGCTCCCTATTACTTTGCAATCAATCACAACATCCGGTTTGGCATTCAAAGCCCTACACAACCTAGTCCTTCCCACTTTTCCAGTCTTCTTGGGCCTTCCAGAGTCCCCTTCCCTACCACATCCTGTGCTATCCAATGGCACCGGCCTCCCTGGGGTTTCTCACACACTTCACCTCCCACCATTGGTCATTTTCTCTGGCTGCCCCCCTCCCCCATACCTGGGACTCTCCCCGTCCTGGCTTCCTTCAAGTCCCCCCCCCCCACAGGAAGCCCCTCCCCCGCCTCTCCTGCACGGATCACCTCCAGTTTATCCTGACCAGGGCTCTTTCCTGCATAGCCGTCTGCGGTCGTCAGCCCTTGGACCCCAGGGTCCATGTATGTTTGCTTTTCTCTGTATCCCTAAACAGCTAAGCACTGTGCTTGGCACACAGAAGGTGCCCATCGGATGCTTGATGAGGGAAGTTAATCCTATTGTGTCCTGGGAGTTGGCTTCAAGGGGGCATCGCCTCCTCTCCTCTCCACCCTCCCGTCCCCTCGAAAGCACTGCCCATGGACCTCAGGATCACAGGAGTCGTGTCATCGAACTCCCCTTTGGCAGAGATGGGGCAACGGAGACCGGGGCGAGGGCGAGGGGGCCCTGGTCAAGAGGGGGGGGTCAAAGCGCAGCCCAGTCCCCGCTTCCAATCCACAGCTCTTTCTGCTCCCTCCCCGTATCGTAGAATGCTCCAAGGGTACCCGTGCCCCACGTGGTGACGAGGCAAGGGCCCTCGGGCAGGGACGGGTCGGGCCTCCAGTTCCACCCGGGGAGAGGATCCAGACGGGGGATAGACCCAGCCTCCCCAGCCTCAGTTTCCCCACCAACCACGAGAAGGGGAAAGGGGAGGGGCTCGCGTTTCCAGGCCCGCGAGGCCGGGAATGGGAGACGTGACCCCGGGTTGACCCACTCACGCGAGTGCTCGAGCTCGCGCGCCGCCTTGGCCGCGCGCTCCAGGCCCGTGGGGTCGAAGTTGCTCCATTTGTCCTTGGGCGTGGGTCTGTCCCCACCGCCTCCCGGCCGGTCCCCACCGCCGTCCCCTCCCATGGCGGGCGGCAGGGGCAGGGCGGGCCCCGGGCCCTCGCCCTTGGGACCCTTGTTGACGCCGAAGAGCCACGACATGATAAAACGACCCCCGGCCCCCCCACGCGTGCCCGCCGGACTGAAGAACCTCCACACGCGGCACGAGCCGTCACGCGGCGCCTAGGGCGCAAGCGCAGGAAAAGGAACCCGCCTCCTAGGGGGCGGACTCTAGGAGAGCGCGTGCCCTGAATATCACTTCAGGGTCGTTCTGCCTTCGGATTGGCTGCGGGGACGTATGACTCCTCCCTTGCGTACGGACCCTCCTCCGACGCCGGCAAGCAAGACTAGGGCTTCCAGCAGCCCATTGGCTGCCATTGACTCTGGGGGAAAGGTGGTCGGGGCGGGGCCCAGCGAGGTCGTCGAAGTCGCCGGCAACGGAGGCCGAGAAGGGATGCTCAAGGGCGCGACGGCCGGAGGCAGGACCCGCCCCCGTGTCATCACTTCCGCCTAGCAACGGAGCGCGACGCCTCGTTGCTAGGGGACGCCGGGCAGGGTTCCGGCCATGGCGGCAGCAAAGAAGCAGGTCCCCCGGGAGCCCTTGAGCTTCGTGCTTCGCGGGCACCGGGCCCCGCTCCGGTGAGTGCGAGCGGCAAGAGGAACCGGAGGCCGCCCAAGCTGGGCGAGTATTTAGAGATCACTGAGCCCCATCCACTGAGGCCCAGGGAGTGGAATCAGGATACCCGAAGTCACCCAGAGAATCAGGGTCTAGAGTACTAGCAACCGAGGGGACCAGGCAAGGCTTCCCGTAACAGGTGGACCCTGTACTGAGCCTACATTCATTCGTTCATTCATTCAACGAGCATTTATTAAGTGCCTACGAGGTGTAGTCGCTGTGCTAATTTCTGGGGGCGCAAAAACTGAAATAGTCCCTCCCTTCAAGGGGTTTATATTCTACTGGGGCGGATACAATTAAACAAGTATTTAGTGCCTACTGTGTGCCAGACACTATGTACTTAGTGTAGAGGCAAAGAAAAGAAAAGCAAAAACTGTCCCTGCCTTCACTTAAATGGGGAGATACATGTAAGTAACTATGTATATACAAGATAGGTTTACAAATCCAAAATACATACCAAGTAATTTCAGAGGGGGAGAGGGAGGCCACTAGTAGCAGGTGGAGGAATGCTTCAAGGCTGAGGAAGTGGATTTACTTAGCCTGGAAAGAAACCAGGAATTCTAAGAGGAAGAGGGCACACTAAACATAGGAACAAGACTGCAAAGGTATGGAGGTGGGAGATGGAATACCAATTGCAGATAGAGCAGTTTGCCTGGAACATATCCTAAATGAAGTTGAGTAATATACGGTGTCTGGAAAAGTAGGCTGAAAGTTCATTGTGAGAGACTTTAAATATCAAGCTGAGGAGTTTGTATTTTATTCTAAAAACAGTGGGGAATCACCGAAGATAGATAATTGAGAAGGGGAAGTAACACGGTCAGATTTTTGCTTTAGGAAGATTTTGTTTTTTGGTCAGCTGTGTGCAGGATGGGTTGGAAAAGGGAAAGACTGCTAGACAGGAGTCCAATTAGGAGGCACTTACCATGAATTTTCAGTGATTGGGGTGATTCGATTAAGAGACAATGCCAACCTGATCAAGGTTGGTGACTGGGTGAGTAGAGAGATGGCGAGGGGTATGATATACACTGTGGAGGTAGAATTCACAGGATTTTTGGCAAATGATTGGACCTTGGGAGAGGGGAGGAAAAGGAAAGGATGAGTTGAGGACGATGCCAAGAAGTTTGAAAGAACGGTTGGCTTCAAAGTGGAGATAATGAGTTACATTTTGAATGTGTCCAATGTGAAATGTCGATGGAGATGTCCAAGCAGGCAGTTGTTGATGTGTGACTAGAATTCAGGAGAGCGATGAGGGCTTGATATATAGGCCTGGAAGTCTTCCTTTGCACAGCCTAGGACTGCACTTCCTCTTCACAACCACCTTGTAGAATGCCTCTTCTGCTCCACAACAAAGCTCAAGGGGTTCTTCCCATCCCACTGCCCCCAAGGAGTCTCTCCACATGAAAATTACTTTGTTTTTTAAAACGTACTTCTGGGGGCAGCTAGGTGGCGCAGTGGATAAAACACCTGCCCTGGATTCAGGAGGACCTGAGTTCAAATCTGGCCTCAGACACTTGACACTTACTAGTTGTGTGACCCTGGGCAAGTCACTTAACCCTCATTGCCCCACAAAAAAACAAACCAAAAAACCTGTACTTATATGTAACCACGCTGCCTCTCTCTGATAGAATGTAAACTCCTCAAGGCTGATATTGTTTCATTTCTGGGCTTGTATCCTTATTGCCTAGCATGGTGCCTGATACATTGGGCTAGACCCATGGTTTTGGAGGGGCAGAGGACTCACAATAAGTAAACTCCCTCTACCAATGCAGATGAGCACCTGCTCTACCACTTAGATTCTAGGAGTTACCTGGGGGACACTGAAAGGTTAGAAAACATGGCCAGGGTCCCACAACTAGAATGGGACAGTGAGAACTTGAACCCGGGTCATCCAGACCCTGAAGAAGATAGCTCTTTATCAGCCCAGCCATCCTGACTGTATGACTTAATAAAACTTATGGCCACTAGGGGGCAGCATAGTGCATATAATACAAGGTCTAAATGCCGCCTCAGACACTGACTAGGTGTGTGACCCTGGGCAAGTCACTTAACCCTGTTTGCCTCAGTTTCCTCCTGTAAAATGAACTAGAGAAGGAAATGGCAAACCGATCCAGTATCTCTGCCAAGAAAACCCCAGATGGGGTCATGAAGCGTCGGCCATGACTGAACTCAACTGAACAACAACAAAAAGAATACTTGTTGATTGATTGAGGCATAAAAGAATTACTTGAACCCAGAGGAACTGATGAGATCACCAGGGGAAAAGGTACAGAAATAGAAGAGAAGAGGGCCCAGGGCAGAGCCCTAGGGGACAGAACGCGGATGGTGATCCAGCAAAGGAGCCGGAGAAGTATAGATTGGACAAGTAAGGAGGAGAATCAAGAGGGATCATTGTCAAAAACACCCCAGGTGGAGGAGGATGCGTGGGTAAGAGAAGGGCTGGTCAGCAGTGTTTAATGCTGTGGGGAGGTCAAGATGCCATCTGATGTAGCAATTAAGAGCATTGTAACCTTGGAGAGAACAGCTGAAGCTGAAGCTCAGAAGAAGTAAATGGGAAGAGAGGAACTGGAATCAAGAAGCATAGAAGAGTGTGAGAGGAAAGAAAGAGATAGGACGGTCACTAGAAAGGGGTCCTGGACTCAAGTGAAGGGGGTTTGGGGGTTTTGTTTGTTTGTTTGTTTTAAGGTTAAGTGAGACCTGGACACGTTTGTAGAAAGCAGGGAACGGGAGAGAAATAGAAGATTCCCAGGGGCTGGACTATGATCCAAGGGACAAGCCCCAAGAGGAGACTGGAGGTGATAGGATCAAAGACACAAGCAGGGGGGGCTGACTTTGGCCAAAAGGGTGATCTTTTCATCAGCAAAATAGTAGAAAACATAGAGAGTTTTGAGGTGTAGGGGCAGGAAAAAAAAAAAAGGAGAAGGGGATATAAAGAGGACTTTTGGAACAGCTACTGTGGGGAAGTGTGAGAGTCAGTTATGATGTTCCTGAGGCTGGATCCCTAATCCTAACCCTAGGTGGGGCATGTGGTTTAGTGCAATCTCCCTCCAACTCCCAAACACACTTTTCAGGCAGTGAGGGTTAAGTGACTTGCCCAGGGTCACACAGCTAGTAAGTGTCAAGTGTCTGAGGCCAGATTTGAACTAGGGTCCTCCTGAATCCAGGTCCAGTGCTTTATCCACTGAGCCACCTAGCTGCCCCCCAAGCACACTTTGACAGGTAAAATGTCCCAGGTCCTTAGGCAGAAATTCTTACCCTTTCTCCTCTTTCCCCAAACAAGTAAACAAAAATGATTTTATTCAGGGGGCGGCTAGGTGGCGCAGTGGATAAAACACCAGCCCTGGATTCAGGAGTACCTGAGTTCAAATCTGGCCTCAGATACTTGACACTTACTAGCTGTGTGACCCTGGGCAAGTCACTTAACCTCCATTGCCCCGCAAAAAAATAATAAAAATGATTTTATTCCCAACTTTGCAAGTTTTCTCTCAGAATCACCCTGTTCCCTGTAGCTGAAAGAGTTTGGGGGTGGGATGCCTTAGGGTTACAGGTTTGGTGTGAGATCTTTTTGGTCTGGGAGAAAGAGCTGTACATTTGACTTCAGAAATGGGATTTTTCATCATTCCTTGAGAAAACTGCCTGCAATGAAGGCAGATTCTTGGAGCTTGGCTTTCCTTTAAGATGACAACAAAACTGCCACATCATCACTTATCTGTGCTTTTGCCTTAACCCCAAAGGGTGAGAGAATGGTCTGTTGAGAGGAGGACTGAATATACCAATATGAGAATTGGGGGTAGCTGGAGTTGGAGGAGGACAGTTGAAGTTCTCAAGAACCCCTTCAGTCATTTTCCAGTCATGTCTGGTTCTTCATGACCCCATTTGGGGTTTTCTTGGTAAAGGTACTGGAGTGGTTTGCCATTTCCTTCTCCAGCTCATTTTATAGATGAGAAAACTGAGGCCAACAGGGTTAGGTGACTCACCCACGGTCACACAGGTAGGATGTGTCTGAGGCCAGATTTGAACTCGGAGTCTTTCTTACTCCTGGCCCAGTACTGTACCACCTAGAACTCTTAGAACACTTTGTAAGAATGTTTTGTCCCTGAAGGAGAAGCAGGTGAACCAGAAGAAGACAAATGGGAACAGGCCAGGAAGCAAAGAATTCCAGGGTCTTACAGAACTGAGGAATTCCCCAGTGGGTGACCAGTGAGGCTATCCCCATGGCTCTAATTAGGCCCCTGATAGAACTCTCTTAGTTAATCTACTGCCTCTTCTTGATGATCCTCGCAGACACCTAGAATGTTCTCCACTCAATTAGAACAGAACAGAAATTCGACTGGGGATGATTTTAAACCGAACATTAAAAGAGGGACAGCAAGAGAAATGCCAAGAGAAAGAACAAAAGGGAGGAAGTGCTTGACATTCTAAGATAATTGCTTCTGTGTGTATTGTGTTTTTATGAAGAGAGAAACGAAATGCATTTCTCAGTAACACTCAGAAAACTGCCCATGGCCAACATCATAACTCTCATGAATTAGGCAAGAACCAGATATCTTCAGGCAACCTGGAAAACACTTCATGGACTCAGGAGGAGGAAATGGGTAAGGATGAGTGAACCTGGGCATCGCTGGGTCACATGGAAGGAGTCACAGCCTTATCCCTAAAATGGAATATTTGTGAAGGGTTTGCCCACCATAGACTGTCCCAGGGGCCACATGGGGAGCCGAGGTTCTGTTCTCAGGGAGCCTACAATATAATCAGGGGAGGGATTATGACGATGATGATAATGCAAGGGAGGGCAAGACAAGTGCAAAGGAGAGGTCCCCCAAAAAGGTGCAGTGAGAAATCTAAGGAGTGGGGGAGGGAGAGGAGAAAGAGAGGGAGGGAAAGAGTGGAGATGGAGGGGGAGAGGAAGAGAAGAGAGAAAGAGAGGAGAAAATGGAGAGGGGGGGGCACCTAGGGGTGGGGTCAGAGTGCAGGGCCAGTGTAGAGGCATCTGAGATGATGCTCAGAGGAAGGACCTTCTGCAGCTGGGATCCTGCAGGGAAGGGCAAGGAGATAGAGGGCAGTCCCATTCCCGAAGGAACAGTTCTGTTGGTTTGATTTATGTCTCCAGGGCTGAGAGCCTGGCCGGCTGCTAGGGATCAAGGGTCAGGCAGTGGGTATAAAGGGCTACACGAAATGGCTCCCATTGGTCATCACACCATAGGGCTGAGCCCTACGGCAGGAACTCTAAACTTGAACATACATGAACTTCCCCATGGACTGGGGGGCATGGAACCAAATCAGTCTGCTATATAATAGATAGACTCCCCCTGCCTTATTTAAAGCATAAAATAATTTGGTTACATTTTTTAAATGATCATTTCCTTTAATGCAGCTTCATTTCATGCCATCATACTTTGCTTATTACAGAATAAGGTGTTTAGGTTTTTGCTTTAAAAGAATCATAAACAGGGGCAGCTAGGTGGCACAGTGGATAGAGCACCGGCTCTGGAGTCAGGAGGACCTGAGTTCAAATCTGGCCTCAGACACTTGACACTTACTAGCTGTGTGACCCTGGGCAAGTCACTTAACCCCAATTACCTCACCCCCCCCCCCAAAAAAAAGGAATCATAACCAAACCCCAGCCAAAGCCGTGCAGGCTACCCTCTGATACGCAGTAAAGTCCCATCATCTTTACTGTCTAATATGACATGAGAGCACTGACCAGGTTCTCTGAGTGGGACTTCAAGTCCTGATTGTCTCTTCAGACCTCAAAGCCATTCTGGGGTGTCCCCATATCTCTGCCAATGAAGGGAAGGCAGAGCTTTGCTGGAAAGTGCCCTAAGGGTTCTTGGTCCTCTACTGGGCCAGGAAAGGCTGGGATCTGGGTGGGAAGGACTCAATGCCCCATAACTGAATGACACAGAATTCTGTGACTTGCGAAATCTTACATTGTGTCTTCCCCCTCCAATTGTGCAGCTGGTCTGTCTTCTCAAAAGGACAGTCCCACGATGGACGACCTAGAAGAAAGTTTACAGAAGCTGAAGGTCCAAGTGTGCCCACGCTTGGCCCCCAGCTCGAGTCCTGACTCTGATACGGAAGATATCTTTGGTTCAGATGCTGCTGATCTCTGGAGTCCTGGACAGTCCCGGTGGTCTGAGGTTTCATGTACCCCACCTCCTGCGGAGGAGAGGGAAGCCCTGCTGCAGGCACCCATGGACTGGGGACGGTTTCTGAGTTCCCAGGGCTCAGCCAGGCTGTTGGGAAACAGCTCCCACCTCAGGGCTGGGGGCCTTTCAGTGAGGTCCCTAGCTCCAGGCAACCACAGAGCTCACCTCCTGGGAAGTGAGGTGTCCACCAGTAGCTGCCTGCCATCTGTGGCCTTGGTGATGGATGGATCCCTTGCACGGTCCTCCCCCCCTAAACTAGGGGCACCTCACGTGATCGGTGTGAAGTCTCTGCTACCTCCCAGGATCCCAGTGAGGTCCTGTTCTCCCCAGAGGAGCAGCAGCTCTCCTGGGGTTCCCAGGGGCAGGTCTCTTTCTCTCACCCGATCCCATTCTTTCTCCCCTGCTTCCAAAAGGATTCGATGGGTCCGATCTCGCTCCCAGTCTCCCAGGCCCATCTGGAGACCCACCTCAGCCAGAGCCAATGCTTGTGCTCAGCCCCCTCCTCAGCTCATCCGGCCTGGGGGGGCCAGAAAGAAAACGGCTCTGAGCCGACCATCACGGTCCCGAACTTATAAGACAGGGCCCTGGGCTGCCCGCCGGGCCTGTGTACCCCCTGAAACCAGGGAGGAAGAAGCTCTGGACCACTCCTGGAGCCCTTACTGCCTGCCTGTGCCTGGAATCTCCTCCCCCCTGGCTCAGGAGATGAGCAAAAGGTAACAATCAGAATATAGCTACGGCTCTTGTACTTTGTGGAACCCCTTTCCTAGGGAGTATCCCTCTGGAGACATCTAGCAATCCTGGGAGGTAAATGCTGGTATTATTCTCCATCTGCAGTATGGGAAAACTGAAGCTCAGAGGAAGTGACTCACCCAGGGTCATACAGTTAGAATCTGAGGTAGGATTCCAACCCAGGCCTTGCGGTGGATCCTTGTCCCTGTGGGCTCCCCCCAGGCTTTCCAGTCACATTGGTGGGATTTTCCCCATAAATGTAGAGTTGACTTCAAAACTAGCCTGGGGTGGGGGTGGGGGGTGGGGCGCAGCAGCTAGGTGGCACAGTGGATAGAGCACTGGCCCTGGATTCAGGAGGACCTGAATTCAAATCTGGCCTGAAACACTTGACACTTACTAGCTATGTGACCCTGGGCAAGTCACTTAACCCTCATTGCCCTGCCAAACAAAACAAAATAAAACAAGCAAAAAAAGTAGCCTGGGGTTGTATCCTCATCTTCTGGGGGCAGGCTTCACCAAGGTTTTACTCTGCAAGAGGGGAATTGGGGGGGGGGTTTAAAACTCTGAAATGAAGGTTTCTCTCCTGGGCCCCAAGTCATGGTTTCCATCTTTAAGTGGATCTGTCCCATTTCCCAATTTTGGCCTTCAAAGAAGCAGGGCCTAGAGCCGTTTCCCAGGGGGGCTTCGACAACATCAGCGATGAGCTCCTCCTAGCAGCCAGCATGAGACCCTCAACCCTGAGGTAGCAGCTGCGTCGACAATCCGTAAACCCTTGCTTAAGGAATGTACTCTGCGTGAGAGGAGGTAGTTGGTACTTGTTGGAATAATGTTTTCTTTTTTCCCACTTACACGTAAAAACATTTTTTAACATTCATTTTTTTTTTCCAATTTTGAGTTCCAAATCCCTTCTTGAGACGGTGAGCGATCTGACGCCAGTTATGCATGTACAGTCACACCAAACAGGGCAGAGGCCTTTGTGAGAAATGGCCATCCTATCAAGAGAAGAGGTCAGGGGGGCAGCTAGGTGGTGCAGTGGATAGAGCGCTGGCCCTGGATTCAGGAGTACCTGGGTTCAAATCCAGCCTCAGACACTTGACACTTCCTAGCTGTGTGACCTTGGGCAAGTCACTTAACCCTCACTGTCCCACCAAAAACAAAAAAAAAGACGAGGAAGAAGCAGCAGCACAAGATTTCAAATGCTCAGTTCAATAATTCAGTAGCTTTTTATCAGGCACCCACTATAGCCCAGCTGCTGCAGGGCGGCACCCAAGCCCAGGGCCATTTGTTTGACAAGTGCCATCTTGGGCAAGGGAAGCTTGGAGAGTGGCTGTTGGAGTCCAGAACCAGAAATGGGGTGCCCCAAGAGCTTAGCCCCCCAAGTCTGTGCCTTGCAGGTTCTTCCAGGCCCTCAAAGAAGGGAATGTGTGTCAGTCTCTGGGGACCATGGCTCCCATCCAGAAAGCCTTGACCCGACTGCGTTTGCAGCGCCTTCGTGCCCAGGAAGACTGGGTATTGGAGCTGAAGAGGCAGCAAGAACTGGAACGGACCCGAGGCCCCAAGTGCAAGTGGTAGGTGCTATGACCCTCCTCTGGGGCCTCCTGTCTTGGTCACAGGGACCCCGGAAAGGAAGGGATGGCAAGAGCTGGTACTTTGAGGACACGCCCCTCTGGTACCACCCAGGCCACCCCTGCCCCGCCAGGATGCTCTATTCATGGAGCTCTGAAACTCCTCTCTCCTTGGCCCCTCCTCCTCTTTAGTAGAACTGGGAGGGTGGGAGGGGCAGCTATGTGGTACAGTAGATAGAGCACTGGCCCTGGAGTCAGGAGGACCTGAGTTCAAATCTGGCCTCAGACACTTAACACTTACTAGCTGTGTGACCCTGGTCAAGTCACTTAACCCCAATTGCCTCACCAAAAAAGAAAAAAAAAAAGAAATGGGAAAGGGTTATTTTTTACCCACAGGTTTAAAGCCCCCAAGGTAGTATGCGTTGCATCTTAATATTCATGGAGAAGAAAAGGACCCCTGGTGATGCCCTTTTCTTAAGCCTCATCCTGGTGTGGAGGGAACTCAAAGGTTTTCAAAGGTTCTGCTGGTCACCTCAAGCTCCAGCAAGTTCTTCTAGGCTGGAGAACCTTGAAGTCTAGACTCAGAGACCGACAGGCTGTGCCTGCTGTCTGTGAGCTGGCCTGACAAAGTTGGGGAGGCTGTCTCTGGGCTGGCTCCCCCAGGGCCGACCCCACCAGCAACATCAAAGGCCCCTGGGGGCGTCCGAGTAAACATCTCTAAATGGTAAACAGTATTTTTTTTTTTTTTTGGTGAGGCAATTGGGGTTAAGTGACTTGCCCAGGGTCACACAGCTAGTGAGTGTCAAGTGTCTGAGGCTGGATTTGAACTCAGGTCCTCCTGAATCCAGGACCAGTGCTCTATCTACTGCACCACCTAGCTGCCCCATAAACAGTATTTTTAAAGACCTTGTCCTCAGTGTGAAGACTCTGAGCCCATGGAGACAGTAGTGACCCATTTTCTGCCTCTGCTCAAGAATGAGGAGCCTCAATGCCACCTTGGCCTGGCCAGGAGGAAGGTGGCAGCTCCTTGCAGCTGTGCTGGGCCCCACCTCCTGCCCTGCTGTCAGCCTGGCTCTAGGGAAAGTTCAGTCCTGAGATTCCTTGATGTAGGAGCTGGTTCTACTTCCCATTCCCTTCCCCAGAATGGTGTCTAAGTTGGGCTGGCCCACAGGCCTGCCTGGCTACCTCCTCTCTGCAGCCAGGGGGTGGGCTCTTTGATGTTCCTCCCCTTCCCACCTCTAATTTACACAACAATCTCCAAACCTTCCATCTGTGGATTGGGCTCTACCTGATCTCACTTCCAAACTTCTTCCTTTATCCCCAGTAACGGGATGCTACTAGGCAACCCTGTCTCACGGGCAGAGCGCCAGTCGCCAGAAAGCATCGTCTCTGCTTGGAAGAAAATTACATAGCCCGTAAAAAATGGAGGGCCAGCTGAACTAGGGAGCTGTGGGCTGCACGTGAGGCTCCAAGTTTGACTAAACTAAGGCATTGTGCTCTCTGGGGAGAAGTGCTGTCCATATTCCAAGCGGGTTGTTATTTCAGACGCACTCCGTTCTACGCTCTTTCCCAGCTGCCTGTAGCCCCAAGTCAGACACTGGGGTGTTTGTTCCAGGAGAATCTGGCCACTGTTTGTTACTCAGTTTCTACGGAAACTGTTCATTCCCCAGAGGAGGGAGCCCCACATAAAACAGCAGAACCGTGTTGGCCCCCTCTGTGGTCGACCGCACACATGGCTGGTCACACGCCTGACTTTACGTGCCATTAGAAACCCCGGGGAGTGCCCAGCCTGCTGGATGCCCTATGACAACATGGGAACATATAATCCCACCCTAATACCTTGAGAAAATACTTTCCTTCCAAGGGCTCAGAGGGTCTGGAAGATGTCCGCAGCCCTGCAAGATGGTCTGGAGCAGATATCAGATTTAATGAACTGACTCCTGAGCCTCGGTGACTTCAGCAGATCCTGTGCCCTTCCCCTCCGCTGGCTAGACACATGCCCCAGAGACAGATGCTGAAGGCTCTCAGCTCTGGGCCCCAGGGCGAAGGGGGAGGAGCACATTCCAGGCACTCCTCCTCAGCTTCTCCTTTGGCCCCCAGGGCTCTGGACAAAGAGTCAAAGGGATAAAAGTAATAATGCTGCATAGCACATTCTGGGGTTCACCCTCCTCTGGGAGGTTGTCCAAGCTCCCTTTGCTCAGATCCACTCAGTAGTGTCCCTTTTTGTGCATCAGATCAATTAAAACAGTGAGTGACTGTTTCTGGAACTTCACAATTCCTCCCTGCCCCACCCCCCCTTACACATGCAGTTTTTGTTTGTTTTGTTTTGTTTTGGTGAGACAACTGGGGTTAAGTGACTTGCCCAGGGTCCCACAGCTAGTAAGTGTCAAGTATCTGAGGCCGGATTTGAACTCAGGTCCTCCTGAATCCAGGGCCGGTGCTTTATCTACTGTGCCACCTAGCTGCCCCAAGGCAGTCCTTTCAAACTACATATGTAGGGGCAGCTAGGTGGCACAGTAGATAAAGCACCGGCCCTGGATTCAGGAGGACCTGAGTTCAAATCTGGCCTCAGATACTTGACACTTACTAGCTGTGGGACCCTGGGCAAGTCACTTAACCCCAGTTGTCTCACCAAAAAAAAAAAAAAAAAAAAAAAGGACTGCCTAATGTGGGATGAACAGGTAAGCCATGGATGGAGTGTTCTTCACTCTGGCTCCTACTGTGGTCCCCAGCCTGCCCCTGTGAAGTCGCTCATCCCTGACAGGTGTGTGTGTGTGTGGGGGGGGTGTATGGGGTGTCCCTACTTCAAGTCCGGCTACCTGTGCTCTGTCACATCTCTGCTGGCCACCACCACTGCTTCTGATTTTCAGGTACGAGATGAAAAGCTCCCAGTTCCACTATGAAGCTCACAAACATAACGAGTGGTTGAAGAACAGCCGGGACTCACCGCTCCTCTGTAACTACAGACAGGAACTGGCTTCCCAGACCCAGGAATTTGATGAGCCCTCCAAGCCTCCCCATCTGGATCCCTTTTTAACACGGAAGGATCATGAGTAATGGGATTGGAAGGCTGATGAAGCCATGGGCTGAAGCCTTAGAATTCCCCAAGGTGATCTGGCCTTGTGGAATGAATGGAAAGCGAGGGGTCCGCTGTCTTCCAGAATGAAGACCCCCCCCAAACCCCAAAGGGGCCTTCCTCCAAAGGAGGGAGAGAAAGAGAAAGCTCTGCTTACTGAATGGACTGAGACTGGAAGGTCCAATCTCGGAATAGAGAAACGTGAAGCCAAGAGATGTGGGCTTCTCATCCCTGCTGCTAAAACCAAGCACAAAAGGGTTGGCTTCTTCTGGAGAGCTGTTCATCCATTCCTCCACTCTCTCAAAGGGCACTTATTAAATACCTACCATCACCAACTGCCAAGCAAGATACAAGGCTTAGCTAAGACAGCCCTTGTTCTCATTCGGTTCAGTAAAACACCAAGTGCAGCTCTCTCCGTGACATGCAGGGAACTCACAGCCTCTTCAAGGTGAGAAGATGGAACCGAGAGAACTAGAATACAGTATTATAAGATGAGTGCCCCAGACAGCTGCCGAGTGTCATGTGGAGGCCAAGGAAGAAGGTTGTGCCACTTGGGGCCTGGTGGGGTTGGGGGCTGGGATCCCTGGACAAGGCGGTGGAATTGGACCTTGAAGAATGAGTAAATATTCAGCAAGCAAAGCGGGGAGGAAGAAAGACAAGAGGCACTGGGGTTGGGTTGGCCATATTGCAAACGTAACTAAATAAAAAATTCTGATCGATAGTGTACCCAGCGCCTGCCGGTGCTTTGGGATTTATAAAAGTGTGTGTGTTGTCTAACTGTCTGGGGGAAGAGTCCGAAGCAAACATTTAAACCCCTCGATTATGCTTGTTACTTAAATGTTTGGTTGGGTCGAAAGCTAGGTATCTGGGGTAAGGCAGGGCAATCAGGTTAGGGCTGATTAATAGAATCCCAGCTGATGTTCCTGTCTTTGATTGGACGTCATAAAATATACCAGTGTTTTATCGAGCAGCGTTTGTGTGATCATTGCCTGGCAGCTCTGGACACAGCGTCCCCAAGGAGGGGCAATACCACAGGACCAACTTTCCCCTGAATGACAATGCTCTGCATCTGTCACAGTCCCTAGAGGCGGTCAATCCAGTGGGAAATGAGTCAGAGATGACCTCTGGCCAGGAGGTGGCGCTGCAGCCCCAGCCTCTGGCCCTGCACCCTACTTGTTGCTGCTGCATTTGCAAAGGAGAATGTTTATGCTTCACTGACCGAACCCTACGACTTTTAAGTACATGCCTGATGGTGGCACATGGGAGGTCATAGCCCACGTCCCTGCTGTGCCCAAAGACACTTGGGCGAAGGCCATATTGGGGGAAGACAAGCCACCTCTGGGTTGTAATTGTCCCTAAGTGATGCTCTCTGCCCTGACTGGGACTGGGAGTGGGAGGTGAGAGGGAGGGAGGTGGACAGGTAGCTTGGGACCAAAGGCTAACAAGAAAACACAAAGGTTTTTATACACACACCCACCCACTCCACACACACAATAAACACGACCCACCTTTCTAAGCGCCAGTGCAAAAAGAGGTCAGTCCCTGCCTTCAAGGAGCTTACAATCTAATCACATATAGACACATATATACACGGATTCATGCAAATATACAATGCCTGGGTTTTCACTCATGGCTTTGGGTACAGCATATATATGCTAGAACTTCACGCCAAGACCATGTATATGCCACCATCAAGTGGGTACTTAAAAGCCCCCGGAGTCTGAGAAGTGTAATCTGCACTGTTAACATTTTCTCCAACACTGTCTCAAGTCTAGACAACCAAAATAAAAAAGCTCTGATTTGTAGTGTTTGCCAAACTGAAAATGCAGACACTGAAAATTTCACAATCAGGTAGCAGCATACCCATTACATAATATGTAAAAAATATTATATAATTATATAAACATATATGACCACATATATTACAAATTGTGGGGAGGGGAACTAGGTAGTACAGTGTAATAGAGTTCCAGGCCTTTGAGTTCAAATCTAGCCTCAGATACTTACTAGCTGTGTGACCCTGGGCAAGTCACTTCACCCTATTGGCCTCAGTTTCCTCATGTGTAAAATGAGCCAGAGAAGGAAATGGCAAATCATTCCAGTATCTTTGCCAAGGAAACCCCAAATGGGGTCACCAAGAATTGGACGTGACTGAAAAATGACTGAACAACAACACATACATATAGACGTATATATGTCTCTCTTTCATAGCCACTTACGGGGCCCTTTGGTGGTATCTGGCTTACCTGACTCATAGAATCATGGATTTTGAGCTAGAAAGGATCCAGGTGATGAAATGAGGTCATATTATATGTAAAATTAGAGATCTATTTAAAGCCCTTGTAAACTTCAAAGCATCATATAAACTTTTTTTTTTTTTTGCAAGGCAGTGAGGGTTAAGTGACTTGCCCAGGGTCACACAGCTAGTAAGTGTCAAGTGTCTGAGGTCAGATTTGAACTCAGGTCCTCCTGAATCCAGGACCAGTGTTTTATCCACTGCGCTACCTAGCTGCCCATATGAACTCTTTATCCCTCCTGTTTTATGGGTGAAGGACCTGAGTTTGGAGAGGTTCATTGTACAGGAAGAACTTGGAGGTGCTCGGGGTCCCATGTGTGAGGCTGGGTAGGGCTCATCCTAAAGGCTCCCTCCCAGTTCAGTGTGGGCCCCCCGACCCTGGAAAGCTCTGCAGAAGGTCACGCCCCACTAATTCCACATCGGGGTCATGCTTTCTGGGCCTGCATATCAAAGATGTGGAAACTGGGCTGCCTTGCCTTGCTCTGGGCCAGGCAGGGCTCCCTTGGTGGGGGTTCATATCTTCTTTCAGGCTACTCAGCAAACTCTGCAGATGTTCCTTCTCTGTGGGTTGTCATCATTTTTGCCGTAGCTCATTCGTGCTGTAAATTTTGCAAAGTAATTTCCTCCAATCTTCCCATTTTCATTGTAAATGCTGAGTGCCCATCATTATGTGGGCTGGAAAACTGGCACGAGACAGGATTTGCACCTTCTACTTCATGAATAGCCAGCTTGCTTAGTGTTCCCCATGGAACACCATATTTATTCCCCATGGAGCCTTTCACCCAAGAAACCCTTAATAAATATTTGTGGAATTAATTCAAGCCTTGTTCAATACAGTGGGCTGTGAAACCTACTTCCATAATCCCTAAACTGGTCCAGGTGACTATTTACCTTCCTTGGGCAAATGCTTTTTTTTTCATATATAACAAAGCTATATAAATGAGGAGTTAGGGCTGGGAAGAAGCCAGGGCATTTCAAACAATAGAATAAATCAAGATCAAGCCAAAGGATGAATGGTTGGAAGAAAAGAGGCATGACATGATGACTATCCTCAGAGATTTGAAGGGTTGTCATTTGAGAGCATTGCTCTTGTTTTTCTTGTTCCCGGGAGCAAAATTAGGAACAAAGAATAGATGGATGGATGGATGAAAAAGCATTCAATAACATACGTCAGGCACTGTGCCAAATTCTTGGGATACAGATACAAAAAAACAAAGACAGCACCTGCTCCTTAAGGAGTTTTCATTCTAAAAGGGACAGGCAACACACACACACACACACACACACACACACACACACACACGATAGTCATGATGAATGATGAGTGGGAACCCTAAGGGAGTGCACTGACATACTCTTCCCCAGGGCAGCGGCAGAGCAAATTAGATCATGGCTTCAGATTGTGATGGTAGGAAGATGTGAGGGCCAGGTGAGCGGAATAAAGTGGAGAGAATCAGATTTTAAGTTGCAAGTAAGGAAAAATCATCATGGCCAGGAGAGTGGTCCAAAGGTGTTTGGGGCTTCCCGGGAGGGAGTGGGCTTCCTGTTGATGGAGCCCACTGGGGAAGACCGGACAAGTCACTCACTGGCACAAACATTTGTGCTAGCTGTGAGGTCATTGGTAAAACTGCTTTCTAAAATGTGCTTTCAATTAGGACACTCCTAGGTAAACCGTTTTGGGCAGGAGGCCTTGCCCTCTGCGTACGAAAGCAGATTTTTCATCAGCCATGCCAGCCGGAGTCGGGCTGTTAAACAAAACAACCATTGCCTCTGCAAAGGGCAGAGCAATCCCTCCCTCTGGTCCCACTCACTCTTTGGTTCATCCCAGGCCATAATTACCCTGTCCTCCACCCCCAACCCTCTCCTGTATGTGTGGTCTACCCTAGAAAGTAAACTCCTTGAGGGCAGAGAATGAATCTCTTTTGCATCTGCATTCCCAGAAAACTTGGCACATAATAGGCATTTAATAAGTGCTTTTATTATTCACTTGTAAAATGATGCAACTGTGAGCTCCATGAGTACTGAGACCATGGCTTATAATTCATAGATTCTGAGATTTGGAAATGGAAGGGGCTTCCAAGGCCCATCAAATCCCACTTCATCATTTTATAGATAAGGAGAAGTGTCTGAGGCAGGATTGGGTTTTGTTGTTTTTGTTTTTTCCAGGGCAACAAGAGTTAAATGACTTGCCCAGGGTCACACAGCTAGTAAGTGTCAAGTGTCTGAGCCAGATTTGAACTCAGGTCCTCCTTACTCCAGGGCCAAGAGCTTTATCCACTTCTCCACCTAGCTGCCCCCTGAGGCAGGATTTGAATCCAGATGTCCCTGACTCAAAAGTTCAGAATGCTAACCACTACACAACATTCCCATTTTTTTTTTTTTTTTGGTGAGGTAATAAGGATTAAGTGACTTGCCCAGGGCCATACAGCTTGTAAATGTCAAGTGTCTGAAGTCAAATTTGAACTCAGGTCCTCCTTACTCCAGGGCCAGAGCTTTATCCCCTGTGCCACCTAGCTGCCCAACATTCCCATTAAACTTTATAAATCTCTTTCTCCACAACCACTCTCTAAGGTAAAATTTTTTTCCCACATCAACACACAATAAGTGCCTGACATGTGCCAGGCACTGTGCTAAGCTTTTGGGGATACAAGGAAAGGGAATTCGCCCACTTTTTCTTGAGAAGGAAACTAGCTGAGATGTTAAGCCAGGTCTTCCAGTGGCCTCCAAGAACGCTGGTCCTCCCTCTACCCCAGGGCTGACTTATCTAACCTGGGGGGGGGGGGCAAAGGAAGACAACCCAAATGAAGAGGGATGATCCTGGTTTTTGCTCAGCCCGAGGCCAGAGCTAGGAGCTATGGGTGAAAGTGAAGGGAAGGCAGATTCCAGTTGTGAGTTGCCATTAGAGGTAGACAGGAGGGTGGCCCTTCCTTCCGAGTCATCAAGCAGAGCCTGGAGGACCACTTGCTGGGGCTGGTGTTGAGGGGATTCTGGATGGACTCAGAGGCCCTTCCAAGCTCTGACCCTCTAGGGAGCACCCAGCAGTGTCCGACACAAAGCTGTCTTTAATAAGTGTTGAATAGAGTTTGGCCAGTTTCACAAAAATGAACAGAGGACGAAGAATTTTGCATTGAGAGCTGGCAGGGACATTTTTCAGATGAGGAAGTGGACTCGAAAAAGGGGAACTGAACTGCCCAGGGTGACACAGGGAGTAAGAAATAGTGGAGCCAAGATTTGGATAACTTCTCTTTTTAGCACCCCAGGCTAACTCTGCTTGATAAAACTGGGGACAAAGGGGTCCCCTCTCCCCCACACACCAGGCCTGGAAATTGGGCTCGCTCCAGCAAACAGATCTGCTGTTTGCTTTTTTAAACTGCATCATCCATCTGTGACTTTTTAAACCAAAGACCAAAGGAGATACATTTAAGAGAAGAAAAAACCACTCCATGTGTTGGCTTAATTTATTGTCATTTCAAAGTCTGTTACATCAGTGGGGAACAAGGCACAAAGAAGCATTCAGTTAGTTCAGGACAGCCTGTGCAAACCCAGTACGTGAATGTGAAATCCACTGGCTTAGCATTTGAACACAGAGCTCTCCCTTTGGAGCCCGACTTAGCATGAGCTGGGGAGGGATAAGCACCCCGGGGCCATTCCACTGTACCAAAAGGGGAACTATACAGAACAGGGTAGCAGAGTGCAAGAGAAGCCAGAACCCTTTGTAGGGAGGGGAGGGGCAGAACACTGGAAAACACAGACATCTCCCACTGCCCCCACCCTGGGGAAGTCTCTTGACAAAGTGACCGCATCAGTTGGATTTTTACTCCAATACGAAGACCTCCAGTAGACCCTTCCAATGACTCTAATAGAACATAACCTCCTTGAGGGCAGGCACTCATTCACCTAGTGTCCCAGTCCATGACAGACACTTAAGCCTTGGTAGAGTTGACCCAGAAGATTTCTCCATCTTGCTTGGCACAGAGGTGACCTTAGATCCTGGCATGGAGCTCAGGTCAAGTACAGACCTAGTGACAGCATCTGCCTCTGTCACCTAACCCAGCTGACCAGCCACGACAACCCAGGGAAGAATTGGATTTTTAATTTAATTTTAATTAAAAAATAAAGATGTATTTCCTGCCTCAAATGTGAGCCCCTCTTAGTGGTCCTGTCCTTGGCTGCTCTCCTTGGGAAAAAAAAATCTGATGCAATTCTTGCACCCTTGGGTGTTAGTGACCTCCTGGAGACCCCTTGTCAGAGATGGGGAGGAAACCTGCATCTAAGGAAAGGGATGGATGGAGTCCTAACTGGGGGGGGGGAATCTCATGTTGGGGGAAACCTTTAGGATTAAGAGGGGACAAATTTAAAAAAAAAAGAGGGGACAAATTTGAGAGGGCAGGGGTCATTCCACTGTCCCCCATCTGCCGACATTCAGGCCAGCCCTGCTCAGCTTCCCCAACCAATCCCCATCTCCCCTGTCTTCTAGGGAAACCAGGCCTAGGAAAATAGAGACAAGGTCTCAGGCCAATACCTTCCCACCTCCTCCTCAGCTCTTTGCTTTGGGCAGGTTATCAACCACATTGTGTTAGTACAAGAGAGAAGAGAGTGAGGCTTGGGTCCTTAGCCGAGCCACCAGCATCACGGGCTTTGGACCAAGTCCTTGAGGGACCGCCCAAGCTGGCCCAAGCTGACTGCTGACCTGCTGGGGGGAGGTGCCCTTGCAAGGGATGGGGAAGAACTGATGGGGCTCAGAGGGACCAAAGAGCCACAGAGATTCCTTCTTCTCTCCCCAGTCTCTTCGGCCCAGTGCTCTCCCTCTGGTCTGCTTCCAATGGAAAGTCTCGGCTCTCCTCTGTTATTTGGGACGAAGGGCATCATGGGGTGTGGCTAAGTGGGTCGATACTCAGGAGCTGGTGTGACTGAAAAGAAATGACAGAAAATACTGTCAGCTCTGTGTCAGATGAGCAGAGCAGAGCCTTTCCCCAGGCGGCTGAGAAAAGCCTCTTTAGGACTCGAATCCATTTTTAAAAGCCCCATTTGATACATGCAAGCCCTGCAGGACCCTCAGCCAGCAGAGAGGGGCCAGAGACTGGAAGCCCTCCAGCAGGGCAGAGGCAAGGCCCCAGCTCTCTCCCCTTCAGTCTCCTTTTGTCCATTTCCCCTTCTGCTTTCCACATGCCTAAACCTCACCATTCCTGCACGTTTCACTTGGGGCCACACCTTCTCCACAAAGCCCTCAGGTACCCCCCTCTCCCCTGAGCTCCTCAAGCTGTATGTACGGGGTCCCGATTCCAAACTCAGGGCTTGTGCCATCTGCTGCTGTCATCCCCTTCCCCCGCTCACCAGGGTGCATGTGGATGGTCTGGCAGCGCCGAGGCCCGGCGTGGGCTCTGGTAGATGGGTGTTACACACACGTGGTTGGTGGTGCCGGCGGCCAGGGCCCGTGAGAATGACGCTGTGGGTCTGTGGTGACACGCTGAGAAGGGACGGGGGCCCCACCTGCCGCCGGCACCGTACCCTGTAGCCCTGGACGTCTCCCTGGGCCGAGTCCCATGAGGCCTTCACGGTGCTAGGGACCCAGGCTCTGAAAGTAGAGGCGCCCAATCTTGGAGGCCACTGGCCCCAGGGCAGAGAGGGGGCTGAGGTCAGCAGAGCCCTAAGGGATGGAGAACCTGGTGTAGAAGGGACAGGGGCGCCTAGAGGTGTCCCATACATGTAGAAGGGACTTTAGAGGCTGTCACATCTGACCCCTTCGTTTTAAACATTAGAAAGCCAAGGCACAGATTTTTTTGTTTGTTTTTTGGGTGGTGAGGCAATTGGGGGTTAAGTGACTTGCCCAGGGTCACACAGCTAGTAAATGTCAAGTGTCTGAGAGGGGATTTGAACTCAGGTCCTCCTGACTCCAGGACCAGTGCTCTATCCATTGTGCCACCTAGCTGCCCCTGAGGCACAGTTTTGACTGGCCCAGACACACAGCTACAAAGTGTCTGAGGCAGGTCTTCCTAACTCCAAGTCCTCATGACACCTCTGCATTAAGTACTCACTATGTGCAAAATACAATGCTGGAAAGGGCAAAATTTAGAGAAGATGGACTGAAACAGCCCCCAAAGATCCTAATCCACCCCCATAATCACCCCAACTTCCTAATTAATACATGCTGATCCCCTAAGCCAGAAGGGACTGAGAGGTTAAGTGAGTAGTCTAACCTCACACAGCAAGGAATGAGATAGGGGCAGGATTTGAACCCAGACCTTCCACCCCAAAGGTCAGACCTCTCCCTCCCCTATTCCATAGGCCTTGTCACCTGTAAGGAGGCACTTAATAAGTGTTTTGTGGAATTAAGTGGAGCTTGCCCCCCCTCCCTGCTAGGGCAAACTAGGGCCAGTCCTGCTTTGTTGGTCTGGCCCCTGCTCGCTTGTGCTTGTGTGCTGTGGCCTCCAGGAGGACCCCCCCACCCCCCATGCTCACCTTCTTGTGTACAAGCCTTAGCTGACAGAGCTTTCTCATGGCCCAGACTGATAGATGCAGCCACGGTGTACCAGGTAGGTGGTGTTGGGGGACAGGTTGTCCAGTGTGGTGCTGTTCTCTGGGTGGCAGGCACCTTGAGCAGCTTGGCCTCCCCCCCAGGCAGAAGGGCCATACAGGACCGTCATAGCGGAGTACACCCACAGGTGTCGGGGCCCAGCTCACGTGAAAGCTATGAGGTCTCGAGTGGGAGATGAGGATCCGGGCTGGGCTGACCTCTTCTGTAGGGCACAAGAGGTGGGGAGAAGCCGAGCCTTAGACCCTCCCCTTCCCAACAGGGGAGTCCCTTCTAGTAGCCCTCCATTCATTCTATCTGAGGGGGAAGACTTCCTTTGCTGACCCTGAATTCTTCCACTCTGGCCATTTCCACATTCCTCCTCTCTCTGTTGTTCCCTGGGTGGGGGTGCTCCCTCTTCCTCCTCCCTACATCCTCTGGGTGGGTGGGGGAACATCCCCTTCCATGACCCCCAGCTCTTCTTTCCCTCCCCTCATTATTCCCAGGAGTCTCACCTTCCAGAGTAGTGACTTGGGTGGTCTGTGGGGCCAGGTACTGCAGGTTTGGACTCGGGCACCAAGACCACCTTGTAGGAGGTACTGGGTTCCAGGCCGTCCCACAAACCAGCTGGTCTCATTCCCAGGCAAGTGGGCGGCTCTGCTTGGAGCCAGGGTCAGCACTGGGGGCCACCTCCAGCAGGTAGTAGCCAGAGTCAACCCCGACAGCAGGGGTGGCCATGGCCAGGCGGAAGCTATGGGCTGTGACCTCAGTGGCGTGGAGCTCCTGGGGCCGCATTGCCTCTGGCCAGAGCAAGAGAGGAGAGGAGGAGAGAAGAGGAGGGGAGAGGAGGGGAGGGGAGGAAAGGAGAAGAGAGGAGGGGAGGGGAATGGAGGAGAGAGGAGGGGAGAGAAGAGGAAGGTGAGGGGAGAGAAGAGGAGGGGAGGGGAGGGGAGGGAAGAAGAAGGGAGGGAAGAGAAGAAGAGGAGAGGAGAGAGATATAAAGGGTCAGACAACATCACCTCCAAGAAGCCTTCCCAGATGGGTCAGGTTTCTTGTTTTGACTGCAGCCATTCTCTTCCCCCTGCCCTCCCACGCCCAAACCCAAGTCATGTCCTCTACTTGAGCCCCACCCTCTTCTCTCTCCCCCTTCTCACCCCCATTAGGAGGCTCAGTAATCAAAGACTCTTCATCCTTTTCATCTCTCATCCCATGATGACCCTGGCAGGGAAGGGCCAACAAGTGGAGTGGGTTCATTCAATTTTGCACCAGTAGCTACAGAAGGAGTTAATATAGTTTGCAAACGCCTGAGGCGCTTTTGTTTTCAGTTTTCAGTGGTCAGAGGCAGCTTTATCTTACCCTTCCCTCCTGGCATCCTCCTGAGGAGGACCCTCTGTCTAGTTCACTCAATAAGGGCTTAGAGATCCCTCTTCCTGGTAAGCCCCTGCCCTGGGGCCTGAGTATATATGACTCTGGGGCCAAATTCTCTGCTTCCTGGGGACTGTTTCTTCACCTGTTTGATCGAGATCATGATAAGAATGCTGCCATACCCGTGCCCACCTTACCCCCTCCAATCCTGAAGCTGGGAGGAACCTCCCCAGTTCAAACCCTCCATTTTGCAGATGAGGAAACTGACCCCATAGAGGTTAACTGGCAGGCTCAAGGTCACAAGGGTAAGAAGCATTAGAAATGGGACTTGAACCAGGTCCCGTGACTTTGGTGCCGTGCTCTTTTCCAACGTACCACGATGCCCTCCTATGTGAGCTGAGCTAGACCGGACCTGTGACTCACCCCAGCTCCAGCCTGGCAAAAGTCCTCCTGCTGGGTCTGGCTGGGACCCAAGACCCTCGGGCTCTCTCCCTGAGAATGGGCAGAGGATCCAGGTGGGACCTGGTAGCCTGTGGGGGGTCACATTCCCCCTCTCTCCCCTAGGGAGGGAGAGACTCAAGTCCTGGGTTCCCTGGGCCCTGGCCAGATGCCAAGTAGTGTCTTGGGTTATACCTTGTGGCAGTGGGGAGCTATGGAAGGTTTGGGGGCCCAGAGGCTTGCCAAACTCAGTCTTTGGCATGTGTCTCGTCTTGAAGGGCCAGTTTAGAACTGATGCAGTAGTTCAGGGCCTGATGGAGCCCATGCCACAGCCCTCACTCCCACTCCTAAGGCCCCCCCGTGTTGCAGGGCATGGGCTTTTGGGGGTTTGGTTTTCTTTTTGGAGGGCAATGAGGGGTTAAGTGACTTACCCAGGGTCACACAGCTAGTAAGTGTCAAGTGTCTGAGGTCAGATTTAAACTCAGGTCCTCCTGAATCCAGGGCCAGTGTTTTATCCACTGAGCCACCTAGCTGCCCTGTAGGCATGGGCGTTTACCACCATGCCTGAGAGTGGCTCCTGGAGCTGCAGAAGTACCCCCTACCCCCCCAGCCCTACTGCCCCCTTTCTTCTGGCCCTGCTGCCTTGGGATCCTCCCTGAGAAGGATTAGTAAGGAGCGGCCCTCTCCAGCCTCCAGCACATGACCCACCCTCCTTTCCCCACTGCTTAGGGGCCAATGATTAACCCAGAGAGAGGACACAAGAATCCTCAGGAATGTTGGCATGTTCCTGTAGCCACAGCTGGCCTGGGCTGGGGCTGGGCCAGATGCTGCTGGCTCCAGGAAGAATGCAGGGCCCCAGCCCACCTGCTGGGCAGCTCCTCTCCCCAGCCCCAGCCCCTCCCTCTGGGGCGGGGAAGGGGGAGAGGAAGGTACTGAAGCCAGCTCCCAATGCTTCTTCTCATCACCTCTCTCTGAGCTATTGCATCAGCCCTAACTGCTCTTACAAATCATCCTACAAGAATCATCTTCCTCATCTCCAGAGACTAGGAGCACGGCAAATGCCCTGCCCCTAAATCTTCCATAGCTCCCCACTGTCCACATGTTAAAACCCAATGTCCTCAACCTGGCATTCAAAGCCTTCCCACCAGGTCCCCAATGTCTACTCCACCTCCCTACCTCGAGCCCCAACTGTGAACAGTCGATTTCTACCAGACCACGTTGTTGCGAGACCGACCCCAGCCTCTGGCCTTGCTGGTGTGGGAGACTTTCCCCTCACTTCTCTCCTGATCTTCAAGGTCAATTCAATGGTGTCCACCTCTTCCACGAAGTCTGCCCTGCCCAGCCCTGCCCATGTCTTCCTCCTCTGAGCTCAGAGGTGAATCATAAGTGAGTCTTGTATTTGCAGCCAAACCAAGCTCCCAAGAGCGGAGACTAGGTCTTATGATTCTCCCTTCTCCTTCCCCCCTGGCCCCGCCCCCAGAAAAGTCTAGCCTTGGGTCTGTTTGCTCATCTGTCAGATGACAGGGTTAAACTCTAGGCTCTGGAGGCCCCTACATCTCAGGACGATGAACTTAGGATGCTATAACCCTAACTGGCTTCTATGGTCCCTTCCAGTTCTAAACCTTCCCCTCTGCCAGAACCCTTATTCTCAAAGGTGATAACTTGGTAAAGTGCTTGCAAATCTTCAGGTTAAGCACTTCATAGTCTTGAAAATCTCCCTTCAAGGACACATCTGGTCATATCTCTCCTGAGCTCAACAACCTTCAGTGGCTCCCACTTGTCTGCTGAAGACCCTGCCTAATGTGTCACCATCTTTCCGCAGTGTTATGTCCTATCACTCCCTTCATACACTGTGTGCCTCAGCCCAATTGGCTTACCTTGCCTTCCCCCCACCCCGAAGTGTGCCCTGGGTTCTTTTGTGGCTGTGTCTGCTCACTCTGCTCCCAAAGTTTGGAATGCATTCCCTCTCCCTCTGCCCCTGTTGAATTCCTACCATCTAAAGTCCAACTTGAGTGGCACCTCCTCCAGGAAGCCTTCCCTGATTCCCAATCAAGAACAACCTTCCAGGAAGGGCACCTCATTCAGGGCTCTGTCCAAAGCACTAATGGTGGAAGTGATGTCTGCCATTGTTATCTTTGCCTTTTTCTTAAGCTACTCGGAGACTGTTAGCTCTCTGAGGGCAGGGGCCCATACTCTTATCTGAACATCCTATTCTGCAAAAACCAGGTACACACATGCACATGTATACACACATGCACACACACGTTACACAGCACACATGTGTATACATGCACACAACACGATGCACACATGTAGATCTGTACACCCACACATATATGTGTACATGCATGCATATGCTTACATGCACTGTGTACCGCACACGTGCCCTAACACTACACTCAACACATACTTCAAAAGCTTGTGATTTCATCATTTGGGGCACTCCCTTTGCAAATACAGATGACAGACAACCCACCCCATGGCACTAGGTAAAAGAGCTTCTAGAATTGCTATGCTCGGGGCAGCTAGGTGGTGCAGTGGATAGAGCACTGGCCCTGGAATCAGGAGTACCTGAGGTCAAATCCGGCCTCAGACACTTAACACTTACTAGCTGTGTGACCCTGGGCAAGTCACTTAACCCCAGTTGCCTCACTAAAAAAAAAAAATTGCTATGCTCCCCAAATTTATCAAGAAGTGACCAACTAGCTGATGAGGAGCCAACAGGCATTTATTACGAGTGCCTACCACCCCCCAGGCCCTATACTGAGCTACAAGACAAACTAAACTAGTCCCCGCCCTCAAAGGTCTAGCATTCTATCAGGGAACAACAACACACCCACAGTTTAGTATATACAAAATGAATACAAGGTGATGGGGGATGGGCAGTACTGCTTGGTTGGGATAAGGATAGGTTCTCAGTTGGGAGAAAGGGTGCAGGAGCTGAGTCTGGAAGGAAATCTAGAATTCTAAGATGCAGAAATGGGGAGCGAATGCATTTTGGGAATGAGGGACAGCCTGTGGGCAAAGACACAAAGATGGGAATGATAGACGGCGTGTCATTTTTTGAGAAATATCAAGATCAGAGCAGCTGGTGGAGCAGTTGCGTAAAGCACTGGCCCTGAATTCAGGAGGACCTGAGTTCAAATCCTGCTTCAGATACTTGACACTTACTAGCTGTGTGACCCTGGGCAAATCACTTAACCCTCATTGCTCTGCCCCCCCCCCCCGCCCGGCCCCCCCCCCCCCCCCGCCCCAAATAGAAATAACTGATTGGCTTCATTAAATACCAGAGAGGGAAGAGCCAAAGATGACAGGACACAGCCCACAGGTCACCACATGCACCCATCCCGGGGCTTCTCGTGACATCTCCTCAGCATCCAAGGAGCCCCTTCTCCTCACAGTCAGGCACAAGAGGGCATTCTGGTCACCTGCTTGCTAATTGGGTTCTCCAGCTGCCCATTCCTTACTTCTCAATCCTTCCTCCACACATCTGCCAAAACTAACCTTCAGAAAGCTGGGTAACCATCCTCCCTCTCCAAAACCTATCGCCTTGAGGATATAAACAAACTGGAGTTGAACATTCTCCACTATCTGAATCCAACCTGCCTCTGCAGGCTTATTCCATACCACTCCCTTTCATGCACACGGTGTTCCAGCCCAACTGGCCTGTTAGCTGATTCTTGAGCTTGGTATTCCATCTCCCACCTCCATCCTTTGCCTGTCTACTCTCTATGCCTGGAGCTCCTTCTCTTCCTCACCTCTGCTTCTTAGATTTTTTATCTTCCCATAACCTTACAGATGAGTTGGCACTCTTTACTCAAAGTCTGTTCCTGATCACCCTCCTGTTCGAACATAGGTATTAATATGGTGTAATGGGAAGGGTGATGAATTTAGAATTCAAGGAACAGTGTTCTGTTTGAACTCTCCAAAGCTTCAGTTTTCTCATCTGTAAGATCAAGAAATCGATCCAGAAAACTTCTAAAGCCCTCAACCTGTCACCCTGTAAGGATCTCAAATTACCTTTTATTTATTTTAGTCATGGACATACTTATTATATCCCACCTTGTTCCCCTGCAGAAACTAAGCTTCTTGAGAATAGAAGAAGGGCAGCTAGGTGGCACAGTGGATAAAGCACCGGTCCTGGATTCAGGAGGACCTGAGTTCAAATCCAGCCTCAGACACTTGAACACTAGTTGTGTGACCTTGGCAAGTCACTTAACCCTCACTGCCCCACAAAAAAAAAAAAGAAAAGAGAATAGAAGGGATTGGTCATTTTTGTCTTTCTAGCTCTGACAACTTGAATGTAGTAGGTGAAGCAGCTAGGTGGTGAAGTAGAGCACAGACCCTGAAGTCAGAAGGACATGAGTTCAAATCTCACCTCAGATGTGTACTATCTATGTGACCTTGGGAAGTCACTTAACCTAGATTGCCCCAAAATAAATAAATAAATAAATAAATAATGTTTTGGGGTGTATTTTTTTTTGAAAGAAAGCAGTGGTCACTTAAAAATGTTTGTATGAAAAGCTGAATGACGTTTCCCCCAGTCCCTTGAGGAAGTTCTACCTGAAGTCTAACCTCAGACCCTCACGCTACCTGCCCATGGCAGGGTTCCCAGGGACCAACGGGCCTACCAAGGATGGAGCCCCGCAGCTCGGGGACAATAATTTGCAAGTCATCCACATCCACAAAGCGCAGGTGCTTCTCCGGGGGCTGGGAGGCAGCGGCAGAGAGGTCCAGGAAGTTGCCCCTGCCAGTGCTGACGATGAAAACCGTCACCCCCAGGTCCTTGAGAGCCCGCATGGGGGCCTGCGCATCGTCACTGGAGCCGCCATCGGTCACCCACACCAGCACCTTGCTCACGCCGGGCCGAGCTCCCCGCCCTGGTGGTGAATAGCTGTTCCTTGGCCAGCTCCAGGGCCAGGCCAGTGTTGGTATCGCCCATTAGCTGCTTGGCCGCCCGGATGGCCTCCTGGGCGGCAGCCCCGGAGCGGTGTTGGTCAAAGGGGAACTCCACGGTGGGCTTACTGCCCACATGTACCATGCTGGTCTGCACGGCCCCTGGACTCAAGGAAGCAGCTGTACCAACTGCCCCACAAACTCCTTCACCCGAGAGAATTCGTAGTAGAGAGCGCTAGCTGAGCTGTCAGCAAGAAGAGGAGGTCACCCTGGGCAGCTGGGGGGCGTGTGGCAGGGGCCTGGCGGAAAAAGGGGGGACAGAGAAGGGGTCAGCAATGGAACGACATCGACCATACTCAAGGCTAGCATGGATACAGCTCTTGAAGACTTGCAGAGTTTTATACACATAGGTTATATCATTTGATCCTCACAACTACCTTGTGAAATAGGGTTAGAGGAGAGGCAGAGAGAGAGAGGAGAGAGAGAGAGAGGAGAGAGAGAGAGAGGAAGAGGGAAGGAGAGGGTAAAGAGAGGGAGGGGAATGAGAGAGAAAGGAAGAGAGGAAAAGGGAGATGGAGGTAGAGAAGGGGGAGAAAGAGGAGGAAGAGGGAGAAGAGAGGGAAAGAGAGAGGGAGGGAGAGAAAGAGGGAGGGGAGATGAGGGAAAGGAGAGAGAGGGAGAAGGAAGAGGGAGAGAAAGGGAGAGGGGAGAGAAAGAGAGGGAGAGGGTTAAGAGGGAGAGAGGAGAGGATTAGAGGGAGGAGAGAGGGAAGAGAAAGGAAGAGAGGGAAAAGAGAGGTGGAGAAAGAGGAAGAGAGGGGGGAGAAAGGGAGGAAGATAGAAGGAGGAGAGGGGAAGAGAAAGAGGGAGAGAAGAGAGGGAGGGAGAGGAGAAAGGGAAAGAGAGGGATGGAGAGAAAGAGGGAGGGAGAAGGGGAGAAAGAAGGAAAGGAGAGAGAGGGAGAGGAGAGAGGGAGAGATGGGAAGGGAGAGAGAGAAAGTAGAGGAAGAAAAGAAGGAATATGGGAGAAGGGAAAGAAGGGATGGGAAAAGAGGGGGAATAGGAAAAAGGAGTGGGGGAGAGAAGTTGGGAGGGGAAAGGGGACAGGAGGAGGAAATGTGAAGGAGGAGTGAAAGGAGAGGAGCAGATGAGAAAGGAAGGAGAAAGTGGGAAGAGAGGAGAAAGAAAAAGAGGGAAAGAAGAAGGGTGGGGAAGGAAAGATGGGAGGAGAGGAGGATGGGAGAGAGAAAATGGGGAGACAGAGAGAGAAGCTGAAGAGGAGCCAGTGAGATGGAGGAGGTGAGAGAAGACGGGGCACCCCCAGGTGACAGACGGCTTCCTGAGATCTCCTGGGTCTATGGGCTGGTGGTCCTGGGTAACTGTATTATGCTCCTACATGTACCTCGGGGAGTCCGCCCGTGTTGGGGGCCACCCCAGGCTTAGGACCAGAAAGGTTTGGCTGAGAAGAGCGTGGGCCCGCCTGGGCCTTCTCATACACTGATGAGTACCCCAATACTTTAGGTCAGGCCACTTGCTCTCGTCTTCCTCACCCCTCTGGTCTGGCCCCAGGAGTTTGTCTTGAGGGCTGGGGTTCTTCAGAGGGGAGGCAGCCCCAGGGCCTGGATCCCCCACAGGACACTAGGCCTGTGCTCAGCTAGCTCAGGATGTCATAGACTTACTTGGGGGGAGCCTGACTAGCTGCTTCCTCTGGCTTTGCTTCACTGGCCCTGGGCTTTCCTTCTTCAAGGCAATGAGGACTTGCAAGGACTTCAAAGAAGACACCAGTCACCTCCTCACTTGCCCATGGTGCAGCCCACGGCCAGGGAAGCCTGTGATTTCTAAAGGGGCCCTTAGCTGGGGCTTGGGCAGGACAGGGTCAGCCTTTCACCTCTCCGGTGGGGCATCCCCCTCTCCACTCCTATTTCTTTCTCCTAAGAAAAGCTGCATTGAAGTAACTGCCGGCTCCCAGGACCAGAGGACAATCACTCTTTCTCCTAAAGCTCTAGCCCTCAGCTGAGCTCGAATGCCAGGCAGGCACCGGCAAGAAGGGAACTCCCCACAAGCCTGATCACAGGACAATCAGCTTGACCCAAACCAGCCATGCAAAATGGGGGTGGGGATAGCTTTGAGGTATCAGCTCATAGGGCTTGGCATCTGAGGCTCACTCCCATAGACAGAAGGCCCAGGCAGGTTCACAGAAACTTTGAATGTGGTATCCACATTATGGTAGTAATGGGATGAGAAATGGGGGGGGACCCCAAAACCCTGAAAAGAGATATTATTGGCAAATTCTGGATCATCACACTATCCTGTTCTTTGATTGTGACTCTCCAAAACTGGGTTTGTTTTCCTCCAAATGACCATTTGACCAGAGGGCTGAAATTCAGGATACCTGGGTTTTAAACCAGACTGACTGTTTGATCTCAGCCTGGGCTTTACCCCTCACTGGGCCTCAATTTCCCACTAAATAGGGAGATGGGGCAGCTGGGTGGCACAGGGATAGGGGCCGGTAGTCTGAAAGATTCATCTTCCCAACGTTCAAGTCTGGCCTCAGACACTTCCTAGCTGTGTGACTCTGGGCAAGTCCACTGAGCACTGTTTGCCTCAGTTCCTTCATCTGTAAAAATGAGCTGGGAAGGAAATGGGCAAACCATTCCAGTATCTTTGCCAAGAAAACCCCCTATGGAGTCAGAGGGTGGGACATGACTGAAAGATGACTAAACAACAACCAACAGGGAGAGCCCTATGCAATCACAGGCAGACTGATAGAGACAAAGAATGATCAAAGTAGAATAGTGGGGGCAGCTAGGTGGCGCAGGGGATAGAGCACCAGGAGGACCTGAGTTCAAATCTAACCTCAGACACTTAATACTTACTAGCTGTGTGATCCTGGACAAGTCACTTAACCGCCCCCCCCCCAAAAAAAGTAGAATAGCAGATCCTGTCTCTGCTACTTGCTACCTGAATGATCTCTGAGCAAGTCACAACTCTCTGGGCCTGTTTCCCCCATCTGGAAAATGTACAGATGCCCAGAAGGTCCTTTCCTGCTCTAAATCAGTTAGTCTAGGATTCTTCGGGTAGATCCTGCTACTGGGTGTGTGCCCATTGCACAAATGGGAAAAACAAGGCAGCCACAGTTCTCCTCCAGGTCCCCCAGCCTGTTCCCCCTCATCATCGCCCCCAGCTCTACTTCTCCAGGACCACAAGCATAGCATAGACACACAGACATTCTTGCTACCCACCTGGGCTCTGGGCCCAGCTGTGCAGGTGGCTCCTCAGCCCCTCCCAGGCTCCTTTCCCTGCCCGAAGGCTCCTCAGCACCAGGTTGGGGAAAAACCAGACTGTGGAGGCAGGCAGGGGTGGGGGGAGGGAGGGAGGCAGAGAGAGAGAGAGAGACAGAGAGACAGAGACAGAGACAGAGACAGAGAGAGACAGAGAGACAGAGACAGAGAGAGACAGAGAGAGAGAGAGAGACAGAGAGAGCACGCGAGCAAGCGCACCGCCAGAGCCCCAGAGCTAGAGACAGAAGCAGAAGGGCTCCCATAGAGTCACATGCAGAGGGAGACAAGAGACAAACTGACAAAACGAAAGACAAGGTAGGTCAGGAAGGGAGGGCTAAGAGAGCCAGAGGGAGTTTCCAAGATTAGAGAAAGAGGGAGAAAAAGTTTGTTTGGGAGAAATGACAAGACAACCCCCTGTTCAGGTCACAGGATGGATGACCAGAGCTAGGCTGCGGAACCCTACTGCTTTATGATTTCCCGTGATTGTCTTTTCCTGAGCCCGAAGGCAGCAGGGAGCGGGGAACCTGAGGGGAGACGAGAGCACAGCTGGCCTGGAGTGAAGGAATATCACATCTGGAAAGCTCTCTCGGGATGGGGGCGAGTGTCGAAGCGTCCCCTCCCAAGTCTGAGAGAGGCCTTTCTGGGGACGGAGAACAGGGAAACCCAGATGAATTGATATCCCGGAGATAGCCAACGTGTCCCCAGCTCACCATCTTCCAGTCTTGGGGGACAGGAAGAAACCCCCGCTTTAGGCTGCGGGCTGAGGCACAGGAGGAGGAAGGGGCTTTCCCGCGCCCCCTTGACCCCTTCAACTGCCCTCACTCGCAATGGTGCAAGCCTCTTCCGCCCGGCGCCCCCACCCCACCCCACCGCACCCCAGTCCCAGGCGCGTACTCACCTGGCTCAGGTATGCTTTGCCCCAGCGCCAGCTGCAGGCAGAGGAGGCCCAGGGCCGCCCAGACAATCATAGCGGCCACGGCCGCCTTGAGGTCTCTATCCCGAAAGTCCGCGGGCGCGGGACGTGAGCAGGGGACCAAAGGGGTGGGGGCCGCGCATAGTAGGCCCCCCCCAGCCCTCGCTCTGCCCTCTACGCGCTGCTGCTGCTGCTGCTGCTGCTGCTGCTGCTGCGTTGCTGGGGCTGGGTCCTGGGCAGCCCGAGTCCCTGATCCTCCTCCTCCTCCTCCTCTTCGCCTCGCTCCTCCACTCTCCCCACTCCGCCGCCTCCTCGCCTCCCTGGCCGAGTCTCCCAGCTCCGAGGTGGGGGTGGGAGGTAGAGGGGGAAGGGGGCGGGGCGCCAGTCACTTTAAGGAGACCAGGCTCAGGACCCGCCCCTCCTCCCTCCCTCCCTCCCTCTCCTGTCCCGGCCGGCCCCGCCCAGCTGTGCTTCCCTGCCCTCGAGCCGACCCCACCGGAGACACTCTGCTCAGTGTGCACAGCACCTCTGTCCGAGGTGTGGGTGCGGTCTGGGAGGCCCCGCCCCAGGGAGCTCCTCGTGGATCCCGCCCCCACCCCACGGGCCCCCTTTGGCTCTGAGAGTCTTTGGGCCGGCCAAAAACAGAAGCTCGGAGCGGGAAATACACTGGAAAGGACTGGCTGCAGGCTCGGCCACCGGCCCACGTGCTCCTCTTCCTTCCCCGCCCCCACCGGGTTGCTAAAATCCTGGGCCGGACACTGCCCGTGTTGGCTTGGAATCCTGCCCCTGCCCTGCAGCTGTCTGGAGGGTGAGGGGGCAGGCTGTAGCAGATACCGCCCCCACCCACCCACCCATCCATCCATCCATACCGTCCATCCGTCCCATCCAACCATCCGTCCATCCGTCTCCTACTAGGACTAGGGGAGGCGTCCCTCTGCCCTTCTGCTCCCGGGATTCGGAGCTGGATATTCCCAAGAGAGAAGGAGAGGGCCGGGCTGGGCAGGGCAGGGCACTGATCCCTGGGGCAATTCTCCTTGTCTGGGAGCACTTACAAGGCAAAGGGACAAAGGTCCCTGGAGGAGCTGTAACAGCGTGAGAGTCTATCGTTGGGGGCTCCCTTACCCTGCTTCCAGGGCTGGAAATACTTCATTTCATCCTTTAATTTGTTTTTTTTTTTAACTTGTTTTTTTTTTAAACATCACCTTCGGGCAGCTAGGTGGCGCAGTGGATAAAGCACTGGCCTTGGATTCAGGAGGACCTGAGTTCAAATCCAGCCTCAGACACTTGACACTTAACTAGCTGCGTGACCCTGGGCAAGTCACTTACCCCTCATTGCCCTGCCAAACAAAAAAAACATCACCTTCATTTCCTAATATATCCCGTTGTTCTCTACCACCCAGAGAGTCATCCCTTGTAACAATTTTTTGAGAAACCGCAAAAAAAGTTCAGTAACACTAGCCAACATATCAACTGAATCCAACGATATATACAGTATTGGAGACCCATAGTCCTCCACCTCTAAAGAAGGAGTGGAGATGCATTATTCTCATATCCATTTCTATAATAATTCCATTTCGGGATAGACAGTGGTATTATTATGCCCATTTGACATATAAGGAAACCGAGGCTGAGATACAGGAAGCTGTGGCCTATGAGGTAGGTTCCCAAACTAGGTCTCCCAACTTCCAGTCCAACTGGCTTACCACTTCATCGGGTTGCTACCTTAGTGGTGCTTTCCCATTCAGTAGCTGATCTCAGCCTGCCTTCCACCTGCAGCTCTGTGAGGAGGGCAACATGTTTGAGGGGTTTTTTCTGGGTGTAGAGGACAGGGTTTACCTTTTATTTTGTATCCCCAACAATTAAACAACTAGCACATAATAAATACTTATAAATGCTTGTTGATTGATTGGTAGAGGTTCATTACCCCCGTTTGATAGATGAGTAACCTCCCCTGGCAGCTAGGTGGCACAGTGGAGAGAGAACTGGGTCTGGAGTCAGAAAAACTTGTGTTCAAACCCAGCCTCAGACTCTTAACTAGCTGTGTGTCCCTGGATAAGTCACTTCACCCTGTTTGCCTCAGTTCCTCATTCATAGGATGAACTAGAGAAGGAAATGGCAAACCACTCCAATATCTCTGCCAAGAAAACCTCAAATGAGGTCATGAAGAGTTGGTCATGACTGATCAACAAAACCTACCCTAAAGTTGCCTTTTCCTAGAGTCAAGATGAGCCTTGCACATGGTGCTAAGTGCAGTGCCTGGAACATAATAGGTGCTTAACTAATGTTTATTGATGATTGAAAGCTATACTAGCAGAGTATAAGCTCTAGGCAATGCTACTGAGCCTGAACGACTTTTAGTACAATCCTGGCTACTGGTCAGCTTTCTGAGACCATTCCTGACCCCTTCTCCCAAATGTTAGTATTCCCCCCCAAAAAAATTAATTTGTATTTATTTTTATTTGATACATTATTGTCATATTATGTTTGTTACATACTTAGTTATATTTGTCTGTATGTCTAGGTACATACATATGTACACATGTGTATATGTTTTAAATAAATTTTCTAGATTAAAATGTCACATTACACAAGAAAAAGCCCCCAATGAATACATGGCTAGATATAAAAAGTCAAATCATAAACAAATTAGAGGATCAAGAAACCATTTAACTTTCAGATCTATGGAGATGGGAGGTCCATCTCTCATCTCCAGACTGACAAAAATGACAAGAGTGGAAATGACAGATGTTGGCGTGGCTGTGGAACAACAGGTACCCTACTGCTCTGTCAGTGGAGCTGTGAATTGGCCCAGTCTCATTTGGAAAGAAGCTTGAATTATGCCAGAAAGTTAACAAACTGTTCATACACTTTGAACCCAATATACCATTAGGAGGCCTACACACCAAAGAAATCAAAGAAAGACGGAAAGGGATCTATATGTACAAAGTATTTATAGCATTTTTGTGGTTGCCCCAAAATGGAAATTAAGGGGTTGTCCTATTGGAGGAGTGACTTGCAAATTTGGGGTATTTGGATGTTATGCAATATTATTGCTGTGTAAGAAATGACAAAATGAACAGTGTTGGACGAAATTAGGAGGGTCTCTATGTTTGATGCAGAATGAAGTCAGCAGAAAAAGAACAATTTATACAGTCGCTAGTGCCACATTATAGAGAAAAAAATTGTGAAAGACTTTAGAATTTGATCAACCAAGTCCAGAGAACTGGAGATGAATCATGCCACCTACCTCCCAATGTAAAGATGAGAATCTTCAAATGCAAAAAAGAGACATGCTTTTTTGGACATGGCTATTGTGGGGCAGCTAGGTGGCATAGTGGATAAAGTGCCAAGTTTGGAGTCAGGAAGACTTATCTTCTTGAGTTAAAATCTGGCCTCACACACTTTTTTTTTTTTGGTGAGGTAATTGGGGTTAAGTGACTTGCCCAGGGTCACACAGCTAGTCAGTATTAAGTATTTCAGGCCAGATTTGAACTCAGGTCCTCCTGAATCTAGGGTCTGTGCTCTATGCACTTCACCATCTAGCTGCTCCCCCCACACTTACTAGCTGGGTGATCCTCGGCAAGTCATTTGACCCTGTTTGCGTCAGTTTCCTCATCTGTAAAATGAGCCGGAGCAGGAAATGGCAAACCACTCCAGTATCTCTGCCAAAAAAAACTCCAAATGGGGTCACAAGGAGTCGGACACAACTGAACAAAATTGTGGGAATTTGTTTTGATGGATTATATAGCTATGTACCGAGGGGCTTTACTTTTTGGGTTTGTTTTTTAAAATTTGCTCAATTATAGGGTGTAAAGTGTGAAATACAGAGTAATTGTTTAAAAGATTGTTAATTGAAAAAATCAAAGTTGGAACCACTTTTTTTAAAAGGGGGAGAAAAGGGCTTCTAATGGCCCAGAACTCTGAAGTACTTTGAGTTTTCTACATCTGTGCTTCACTCAGAAATGGGTGGATGAGAGTGATTTGTTCCAAGAGCCATGTAAGTGGCTGAAGCGGGAGCTGTGGGGCACTTAGAGCTTGGTTAGATTGAAGATACCATGGTTATGTACTGCATTCTGGGCCATCACCAATCAATCGCCTGGACTTTTCTCTTGCCACTGGACTTCCATGACTCTGGAAGAGAGAATGAGCCCGACAACTTTGTGTAACTCTGCCTCACTTAAATCTAATTCACACAAATCCAAAACATCACCCTGCGGGCAGCTAGGTGGCACAATGGATAAAGCAACTGGCCCTGGATTCAGGAGGACCCTGAGTTCAGATCCTGCCTCTGACACTTGACACTTACTAGCTGTGTGACCCTGGGCAAGTCACTTAACCCCAATTGCCTCACCAAAACCAACTAAACCAACCAACCCCCCCCCCCAAAAAAAAACACAGGAAAAAAACCAACAGCCAGAAGACCAAAGCAGTTGGAGGAGGAGGCATGGAGTCACTGGAGATATATCAGGGACACCCACAATATCAAGAAATGGAAAGGGTGGGAGACCTTCTACCCAAGAAACTTCTATGGCAGCTTTTGACTCTAAGATCAAATACAAATTCCTCTTCTTGGCATTGAAAGCCCTTCACATCCTGCCTTCTGCCAACCTTTCCAAACTTGTTACATATTACTCTTTCACCAACTGGACAGCCTAGCCAAAATGGTCTCTTGATGTTCCTCCGCCTTGGTGTTCCATGCCTGACTCTGTGCTTTTGTCTAGCCTAAGCCTCCGGCCTAGAGTGCTCTCCCTCCTCACCTCTGCTGCCTAGAATCCCTAATTCCACAGAACTCAGCCCAAGTGTCACCACCTAAGCCGGGTCTTTCCTGAGTCCCCCAGAGGTTAGTGCCCTCCCCCTACTGCCATTACTTTGAATTTACTCTGTATTTATTTTCTTTTTGAAACATTCTTATATATTTTATATTATATACACATATTTATTCATATTTTATGTGTTGATATTCTTTTTTAAACATTCATTTAAAATTATTTATTTAGTTAGTTTTTTAATAGTATTTTATTTTTTTCAGTTACATGTAAAGATAGTTCTCAACATTTAATATCTTTTTTTCTTTTTTTTTTGTGGGGCAGTGAGGGTTAAGTGACTTGCCCAGGGTCACACAGCTAGTAAGTGTCAAGTGTCTGAGGCCAGATTTGAACTCAGGTCTTCCTGAATCCAGGGCCATTGCTTTATTCACTGCACCACCTAGCTGCCCCTCAACATTTATTTTCATATGATTTTGAGTTCCAAATTTTTCTCCCTCCCTTCCCTACCCCTCCCCAAGACAGCATCCAATCTGATGTAGGTTATACATGTACAATCACATTTAACTTATTTCCACATTAGTCATGTTGTGAAAGAAGAATCAGAACAAAAGGGAAAAACGTCAAGAAAGAAAAAAAAAAGCAAAAGCAAAAGTGAAAATAGCATGGTTCAATCTGAATTGAGAAGCTACAATTCTTTTTTTCTGGAAGCGGAGAGCATTTTCCATTATGAGTCCTTTGGAATTGTCTTGGATCCTTGTATTGCTGAGAAAAGCAAAGTCTATCACAGCTGATCATCAAAGAATGTTGCTGTTACTGTGTACAATGTTCTCCTGGTTCTACTACTTCACTCAGCATCAGTCCTCTTAAGTCTTTCCAGGTTTTTCTGAAATCTGCATGCTCATCATTTTTTTTAAATTATAAAAGTATTTTATTATTTTCCAGTTACATGTAGAGATAGTTTTCAACATTTGTTTTTATAAGATTTCTAGTTTCAGATTTTCCCCTCCCTCCCCCCCCAAAGACAGCAAGTAATCTGATATAGGTTATATATGTACAATAACATTAAACATATTTCTGCATTAGTCATGTTATAAGAGAAGAATTAGAGCAAAAAGGAAAAACCTCAAAAAAAAAAACAACAGCACCAAAAACAAAAGAAGTAGTATGGTTCAATCTGCATACACAGTTCTTTTTTTTTTTTTTCTGGATTTGGAGAGCCTTTTCCATCATGAATCCTTTGGAACTATCTTGTACTGTTGTATTGCTGTTGCTCATCATTTCTTACAGCACACTAATAATATTCCATTACATTCATGTACCACAACTTGTTCAGACATTTCCCAATTGCTGGGCATCCCCTCAACTTCCAATTCTTTGCCACCACTAAGAGAGCTGCTATAAATATTTTTGTGCATGTGGATCCTTTTCCCCTTTTTAATGATCTCTTTGGGATTCTGTATTTCTTTTCTTTTTTCCCCCCAGGGCAATGAAGGTTAAGTGATTTGCCCAGGGTCACACAGCTAGTAAGTGTCAAGTGTCTGAGATCAGATTTGAACTTAGATCCTCCTGAATCCAGGGTCGGTGCTCTATCCACTGCGCCACCTAGCTGCCCCCAGCTGTATTTATTTTCTATCTCCCTATGTGTGTACATGTTCCCAAAATGGAATTAAGCTCCCTGAAGGCAGGACATTTTTCATTTTTGTCTTTGTAGTCCCAGTGCATATCAGTGTCCGGAACTCTTAACAGACACTTACTTAATAGAAACTTAGTGATGTCGAGACATTGTGGCCCCTTGGAAAGGCCATTCACTGGCTTTGAAGTCAGAGGAGCTGCTGGTTCACATCCTGCTTTTGTCACATACACCCTTTGTGACCTTGAACAAATCATTTTTACCACTCTGTCTCAGTTCCCTCATCTTTAAAATAGGGGGAGAGGGGAAATGCACTCAGGGGCCTCCGAGGCCTTCCAGCTTTAAATCTACGATCCTAGGATTGATTGGTTGAGTGATCTGATTGACTGATTGAGAGCAGGAAATGTGAGAGGCAAAGATGGGGACCGAGACCCGCTAAGTCTTTCCTCCTGTAATCCTGTCCGCGCAGGACACCTAGGAGGGGGCAGGCAGAAGCCCCGATCCGCCCTCCCCCACTCCCCAGGGAGGACGTACAGTGGGACAATGCGGGGGAGGGGGGAAGCCTGGGAAGACAGTGCGGAGTGGGGGCTGGGGACTGGGAGTGGGGAAGGGAACGCTGCTGCAAGGGCTTTTCCTTCCTTCTCTTCCTGGCAGGTGAGAGCGGATGGCGATGGGGGGAGGGAAGAGAGAGGCTGACTTTGCCTAAAAAGGGAAATCTCCCACTAGGGATCCCAAGAGCGTCGGCCAGAGGAGCCAAAGCCAGGAACTGGCGGGACTCCGTGCCGGGAATCCTGGCGGCTCCAGTGCTCCCACGGGGCTTGGCCGGCGGCACTGTTGTAGATCTTGTTTCCCCCACCCCCCTACTCCCTGCCGCCCCCCACCACACGCCTCCCTCCGCCCCAGGTGCTTCCTGTCTGTACCACATCCACCAAGTGGAGGGGAAGGAGCCGGGGAGGAGGTCGGAACCAGGGACCAAGGTCACGGCCAGGGGATAGAGACCCCACTAAAGCCTGCAGCTCGACCCACCCCCTCTTCTTGGCTCTGCAACCCAGGAGAGGGATGGGGAGGCCAGGCCTGGGGGAATGGGGGACAGTCAAGTTGGGGAATCTGATTGGTCAGTCTGAAGGTACAGAAGCTTAGGCAAGGATTGGGAAGGGGGTTCCAGAGAACTACCCTGGCAGGGACAGAATGGGCTCATGGGCCTCCAGGGAGCAGCAGGAACCCTTAAGGGGTTGGGAGGGGCTCCCCAAGAACTCCCAAACTCTCCTGGCTTCCTGAGGGGCAAGTCCAAGGATGAGCTAGCATGTATCCAGAGAGGGGAGATGATGAGGAACCTCCACTCCAGATCAGACCATATTTGGATCAGCTGAAGGAGCTAGGGAAGTTCCCTTGGGAAGAGAAGGCCTATTGGGAAACATGATAGTGGGGTTCACGTATTTGAAGGGCTGTCTGCCAGATAGAAGGATTGCTCTGGTTTCCTCCTATAGGACAGAGTTAGGAGCAATGGGAAGAATCTTCCTAGTTCTGCTACTTACTACCATGGAAAGGGGCAGCTAGGTGGCGCAGTGGCTAAAACACCGTATTGGATTCGGGAGGACCTGAGTTCAAATTGACCTCAGACATTTGATACTTAATAGCTGTTGTGACTCTGGGCAAGTCACTTAACCCCTCATTGTCCTGCAAAAAAAAAAAAAAGCCTGGCTCAATGCAATTGGCCATCTACTCACTACCCATGGATCTCCCCTCATCTTGTTGTGTATCTCGCCACTGGACCCAGATGGGTTCCAGAATAGAGAGTGAGGCTGGTGACTTTGCACAGCCCCTCCCTCACTTCAAGTTCTCACATCACCCTTCCAGATGCCACTGGTCCTCTTTGAGACGAAGGACAAACTACCATGGAATAAGATATTTTCTGTCTTTGGCCTCAGTTTCCCCATCTGTAAAATTTATGGGTTGAGCTGGTTGACCTCCAGGGTCCCTCCCAGCTCTAAATATGCAGTTTATATGCAGCAGTAGCAAATTTAGGCCCAATATTTAGGGCTACTCAAAAGTAGGACTGGGCTGTCTTGGGGATGGTGGATCCTACCTAGTCTGTCAATCAAAGGCCAGATGAGGACTTGTCAGGGATACCGTAAGGGAATTCCCTGTCAAGTATGAGCTGGACTGGATGCCTCTGAGGGGCTTTGTTCCTGCTCTGTGAGGTTCGGGGATTCTGTGAGGCTCAGCTTGGCCCCAGGGAGAAGGGGAGGTCTCCTACCTCTTCTCTGCGACAATGCTTTCAACAAGCACTTTATTAAGCTCCATGTAGCCGTCCCTTGGTGTTGGGCTTCAGGGAGAGAAAGACAAAGACCTGAAGACCAAAACTGCCCTCAGGGAGCTTACATTCTTTGAGAGACCCCAAGCTTTGGCAAGAGCTGGAGACACATTCTCTTTCTCGACTTGGTCCTTTAAGCAGCCTTGTGATGCTTGGCAAATGCATTTTCCGTCTCAGAATTTCCTCCTCTGTGAAAGAAGTTTGGACTAGATGGTTGGAGGCACCCCCCAGTTCTAGACATTTGTGTGTAGGATTTCTTTCCCTTTGGGGGTCTCTCCTCTCAGCCACCCTCAGGCCTGATTTCTGTTCCCCAGTTCCAGGGCTTCCCCACCTTCCCCTGCCCTTTGGCATCTCTCCGATCCATACCCATGGCTCCCTCTCTCCCATCTCCTCCTCATCCTTGGTCTCTGCCAGGTCCTAGCCTGCTTCAGGCTCCCCCTTTCCACCTCGGGGCTCCTTCCCAGCCCCACCCGCCACCAGGCCCTCACTCAGTCGGGCCCAGACTGTTACAGTCACACCTCAGCTCTGACGAACTCTTTCCGTACCTTCATGAAAAAATGAGTTGGTCTGAGTGACTAAGTCTCCTTTGAGGAGACACTCCCCTTCATTACCACCCCACCACCCCAAGGTTGGGGCAAGCAGACCAGGAAAGGGAGAAGCTCTGAGGGCTGAGATAGAGAAGCCGGGTCCGTGATCCCCTGAGTGGGGGGGGGCTCCCCCAGGAGCCCACAGATACCCATCCCTCCCTCTTCTCTCCCTGACTGGGACCTGGCTAAGCTACCCTTGAGTCATGCCATGGTGGCATCTTAGACTTTGTGTCCAGGCTGAGTGCCCAGCACCATCCCCTGCCCACAGCACTGGGCACACAGTTAATGTGCCATCCAAAAATAGGGCTCTCCTGAACCTTAGTTCTCTTTTTTCCAAATGTCCCTAGTGCCCCCCCCCCCGTCCCCTTTCCTTAGTTTGATCCTTTTTGGAGGTGAGAGGGAGCCCCTTCTGTTTCCTCCACCCCTTCTGCCAATTCACCAAGCACTGACTGAGCAAGTACTAAGTGCCAAGGACAGAGGCCAGCCTTGGGGATGCAAAGATAGACTGGCGGGGGTGGGGTGGGGTGGGGGGGAACAGAGCGGGGGGCACAGACACCATGTAAATGAGTCAGTATAGAAAGTAAGCATAGTAAAGAGAGGGAGACAAGGACAGAGCATTAAGGACGCAGAGAGACATTCTGTAAGAGGGTGCATGGAGGCTTTGTCTGAAAGCAAGCCAGCCATCTGAGAATCGGTGAGGCGGGAGGAGTATTCAAGGCAAACTGGCACTCAGAGAGCAAGTACAGCGTTCAGGATGGAGAGGCCTCCAGCAAGTCTCTCTTCCCGCTCTGTTACCAACGAGTGGTTGATTCTGCATTAGACAGAGAGAATCTCCATACCAGAAGTTCCCCAATACCTCTAATGAAATCATGTTTTGGGCAAAACCAAAACAAAATAAAACAAAACCCCAACCCCCCAAAACCCAACCCCCAAACTATTATATAGTTTTTCTAACTTCAGAATAATTTCACACACTTGCTCCCTTTGCCAGTCTGAGTCATCCTTTACAAAGGGGATTATAACACTTTCCTTGCCTCCCCTGGGGCTGTTGGGAGGATAGGACAGGGAGAATGTATGTGCCAGGACTTTGTAACTTGTAAAGTCTCAGATATTATTCTTTACCCAAGGACACTGAACAATCAGCTGTGGTCTTTACCAAATTCACTCATTCAGCAGAGATACTCCCCTTAGGGGGCATATGTGGTGGGGAGAGCAAAGGAGGGGGCTTGTGTGTGATCCACTGGCCCGAGGGGCCTCCGCTGCCCACAATGTTCTCTCTGATGGGTGTCCCTCTCCATGTCCCTTGGTGTCACAGCGACTGCCACAGCGACTGCCTTGTCTCCTTGTCCCTCAGCTCCCCCCACCCCTTCCCCCACTCCCACCCCCTGTTTTTCCAGATCAACCCTCTTGGGGAACAAATCACAAGATTTTAGATTTGGGAGAGGCTTCAGACCACAATCTGTGGGGTGTTTAGCACCTCTTGGAGCAAATCTGAACTCCATGTTACCTTTTTTCCATAAAAGTATTTTATTATTTTACAGTTACATGTAGAGAGTTTTCAACACTTTGTGTTTATAAGATTTCTAGTTTCAAATGTTCTCCCTCCCTCCCCCCTCCCCAAGACAGCAAGCAATCTGATATGGGTTATATATGTACAATCACATTAAACATATTTCTGCATTGGTCATGCTGTAGAAAGAAGAATCAGAGCAAAAAGGAAAAACCTCAACAAAAAACAATAGAAATAGGTATGGTTCCAGATCTGCATCTAGATTCCACAGTTCTTTTTTTTTTTCTGGATTTGGAGAGCATTTTCCATCATGAGTCCTTTGGAACTATCTTGGACCATTGTATTGCTGAGAAGAATCAAGTCTATCACAGTTGATCAACACACAACGTTGTGTGTTCTCTCTTGGTTCTGCTCATCTCACTCAGCATCAGTTCATGTAGGTCCTTCCAGGTTTCTCTGAACTCCTCCTGCTCATCGTTTCTTACAGTACAATAGTATTCCATTACATTCATATACCACAACTTGTTCAGCCATTTCCCAATTGATGGGCAGCCCTCAATTTCCAGTTCCTTGCCACCGTAAAAGAGCAGCTATAAATATTTTTGTACATATGGGTCCTTTTCTCTTTTTTATGATCTCTTTGGGAAAAAGACCTAATAGTGGTATTGCTGGGTCAAAGGGGTATGCAAAGCTTTATATCCCTTTGGGTATAATTCCAAATTGCTCTCCAGAATGGTTGGAGCAGTTCACAGCTCCACCAACAATTCGTTAGTGTTCCAATTTTTCCATAGCTTCTCCAACATTTATTATTTTCTTTTTTCGTCATATTAGTCAATCTGATAGGTGTCGGGTGGTACCTCAGAGTTGTTTTAATTTGCATTTCTCTAATCAATAGTGATTTAGAGCATTTTTTCATATGGCAATAGATAGCTTTGATTTCTTCATAGGAAAACTGCCTGTTCATATCCTTTGACCATTTCTCAACTGGGGAATGACTTGGTTTCTTATAAATTTTATTTAGTTCCTGATATATTTTAGAAATGAGGCCTTCATCAGAAAGATTGGCTATAAAAATTGTTTCCCAGCTTTCTGTCTCCCTTCTAATTTTGTATGTATTGCTTCTGTTTGTACAAAACCTTTTAAATTTAATGTAATCAAAATCATCCATTTTGCATTTCATACCATTCTCTATCTCTTGTTTGGTCATGAACTGTTCTCCTTTCCAAAGATCTGAGAGGTAAACTATTCCTTCCTCTCCTAATATACCTATGGTATCACCTCCCCCCCCCTTTTTTTTGGTATCACCTTTTATGTCTAAATCATGTACCCATTTCGACCTTTTTTAGTATAAGGTGTAAGATGTTGGTCTATGCTAGTTTCTGCCATACTATCTTCCAGTTTTCCTAGCAGTTTTTGTCAAATATTGAGTTCCTATCCCAGAAGCTGGGAGTCTTGGGTTCTTCAAATAGTACATTACTAAAGTAATTTACTACTGTGTCCTCCTGTGCCTAACCTATTCCATTGATCCTCCACTCTACTTCTTAGCCAGTACCAAATAGTTGTGATGACTGCCCCTTTATAGTAAAGTTTCAGATTTGGTATGGCTATACCACCTTCCTGTGCATTTTTTTTTCATTAGTTCCCTTGATATTCTTGACCTTTTGTTTTTCCAGTTGAATTTTGTTATTATTTTTTCTAGCTCTATAAAATAATCTTTAGGTAGTCTGATCGGTATGGCACTGATGAGTAAATTAATTTAGGTAGAATTTTCATTTTTATTATATTAGCTCAGCCTATCCACGAGCAATTGATATTTTTCCAATTATTTAGATCTGATTTGATTTGTGTGAAAAGTGTTTTGTAATTGTGTTCATAGAGTTCCTGGGTTGTCTTGGCAAATAGACTCCCAAGTATGTTATACTGCCTGCCCTTACTTTATCCCATGTTAGCTTTTAAAGCTTTTCAAACACTGGCCCCCGACCTACCTTCCCAGCCTTATTACATATTATTCCCATTAATTCATGCTAGGATTCAACAAAACTGGCCTTCCTATTCCTCATACATGACACTCTATCTCCCACCTCCATGCCTTTGCCCAGGCTGTCCCCCATGCCTGGTATATATTCTGTCCTCACCTCCACCTCTTTAGGGCTCAGTCAATCAATAAACACTTGTTGAGTACCTACTATGTGCCAGACACTATGCTAAGTGCTGGGGATACAAAAAGGGACAAAAGACAGTACCTGCCCTCAAGGAACTTACAATCTAAAATATAAGAGCTGGGGAAGCTAGGTGGCGCAGTGGATAGAGCACTGGCCCTGGATTCAGGAGGACCTGAGTTCAAATTCGGCTTCAGACACTTGACACTTACTAGCTGTGTGACCCTGGGCAAGTCACTTAACCCTCATTGCCCCACCAAAAATGAGAGAGAGAGAATGCCCAGAGCCAAAAGCTGGGGGAGAGAAGAGGGGTCTTAATTTGTGGAACAGCAAGGAAGCCAGTGTGACTAGAGTGAAAAGTTGGTGTTGAGGAATAAGGTGGGTTTTCTTCTTCTTCTTTTTCTTCTTCTTTTTGGTGGGGCAATTGGGGTTAAGTGAGTTGCCCAGGGTCACACAGCTAGTAAGTGTCAAGTGTCTGAGGCTGGATTTGAACTCAGGACCTCCTGAATCTAGGGCCAGTTCTCTATCCACTGTGCCACCTAGCTACCCTGAGGAATAAGGTGTAACAAGGCTGGAAAAGTAGGAGGGAGCTACATTACACAGGGCTGTGAATGCTAGACAGAAGATTTTGGGTTTGATCCTGGAAACAATAGGGAGCCACCGGAGGTTACTGGGGGGGGGTGTGACATAGTTAGAGCTATGCTTTAGGAAAAATCACTTTGGTGGCTACATGGAGGATGGATTGGAGGGGGAGGAGACCTAAGGCAGGCAGACCCCACCGCCCAGCAGCTATTGCTGTAGCTGAGGTGATGAGAACTGGAGGAGGTGGTGGCAGTGTCAGAGGAGGGAAGGGGCCATGTTTGAGAGATGTTAAAAATGTGAAATGGACAGGTCTTGGCAATAGCTTGGATATAGGAGGGGGGCAGGTGAGAGTAAGGAGTCAAGAATGACTCCTGGGAACCTGGGGACTGAGAGGAGGATGCTGTCCTCTACAGTGAGAGGGAAGGTAGGAGAGGAGACGGTTTGGGGGGGGGGGGAAGTTCATGAGTTCTGTTTTGGACATATTGAGTTTAAGATGACTACTAGACCCCCACTTGAGATGTCTGAAAGGCTTTTGGAGATGTGAGAAGGGAGGTATGCAGAGAGATTGGGGCAGGGAAGGTAGATTTGAGAATTGTCAGGATAGAGACAGATGGTAATTAAATCCATGGGAGCATGGGGGCAGCTAGGTGGTGCAGTGGATAGAGCACTGGCCCTGGATTCAGGGGGACCTGAGTTAAAATCTGGCCTCAGACACTTGACATTTACTAGCTGTGTGACCCTGGGCAAATCACTTAACCCTCATTGTCTTGCAAATAAATAGATAGATAGATAGATAGATAGATAGATAGATAGATGAGATAGATAGATAGATAAACAAACAAACAAATAAATAATAAACAAATAAACAAATAAATAAATAAATAAAATAAAAATTAATCCATGGGAGCTGATGAGATCACCAAGTGAAGTAATATAGAAGGAAACAGATGAGGGACCAGGACAGAGTCCTGAGGGACACCTAGGTAAGAGAACATGATAAGGGGCAGCTAGGTGCGCAGTGGATAAAGCACCGGCCCTGATTCAGGAGTACCTGAGTTCAAATCCGGCCCTCAAACACTTACTAGCTGTGTGACCCTGGGCAAGTCACTTAACCCCCGGTGCCCTGCAAAAAAAAAAAAAAGAGAGAGAACATGATAAGGAGGATAGAGAAGGAGGGGTCAGAGAAGGGAGAAGCAGGAGGGCTGATATCCTGAAAACCTAGAGAGAAGAGTGTCAAGAAGGAGAGGGTGAATTTCCTATTTCCTCTCAATTTCCATGTAAGTGCTACCTCCAGATCCTCCCACTCCCAGTGCCCCTCTCCAATACCAAACTACCTTGTAGCTTTCTATATACTTTGTATATCCACATTTTGTTGTTGCTCAGTCTTTTTCAGTTATGTCCAACTCCTCATGATCCCATTTGAGGTTTTCTTAGCAGAGATACTGAAGTGGTTCGCCATTTCCTTCTCCAGTTCATTTTACAGATGAGGAAACTGGGACAATGGAGTCAAATGACTTGCCCAGGGTCACACAGCTAGTGTCTAAGACTGCATTTGACTCAGGAAGATGAGTCTTTCTGATGCCAGGCCCACTGCTCTGTACACTATGGTGCCCTCCTAGCTGTCCTATATACCCATATATGTGTACATTGTTTCTCACAGGAGAATGTAAGCTGCTTGAGGGCAGACACTTTCTTTTTTTTTTAATTAAATAGTATTTTATTTCCTCCCAATTACATGTAAAGCTAGTTTTCAACATTCTTTTTTTTTTTTTTTGGACAGGGTAATGTGGGTTAAGTGACTTGCCCAGGGTCACACAGCTAGTAAATGTCAAGTGTCTGAGGCTGGATTTGAACTCAGGTCCTCCTGACTCCAGGGACAGTGCTTTATCCACTGTGCCACCTAGCTGCCCCACAATATTCATTTTTGTAAAATTTTGAGTTCCAAATTTTTTTCCCTCCCTCCCTTCCCACCCCCAAGATAGCAAACAATCTGATAAAGGTTATACAGTACAATCATATTAAACATATTTCCATTATTAATGAGTCATGTTGTAAGAGAAGAATCGGAACAAAAGAGAAAAGAAAGAAAAAACAAAAAAAGGTGAAAATAATATGAAGGCAGACACTTTCATATTTGTTTTTGTACACCTATCACTTAGCACATCATGTGGTGCATAGTAGGCACTTAATATACATTTTGTTAATTAATGGATTGATTATTCCAACCAGGAATTCCTCCTTACAACATTTCTACCATCCATAATTGAAATATATACCCAATGAGTGTTCATCCAGCTCTTGCTTGAAAACCACCTGAAGGGGCAGCTAGGTGGCGCAGTGGATAAAGCACCAGCCCTGGATTCAGGAGGAGCTGAGTTCAAATCCAGCCTCAGACACTTGACACTAACTAGCTGTGTGACCCTGGGCAAGTCACTTAACCCCCATTGCCCCACAAAAACAAAACAAAACAAAACAAAACAAAAACAAAAAACTACCTGAAGCAGCCCATTCTCCTTCTGGATAGTTCTCATTTTTAGGATGAGGCAGCTAGGTGGCACCATGGTGAATAGAACGCAGGATCTGGAGTCAGGAAGACTTCTTCCTGAGTTCAAATCTGGCTTCAGATGCTTATTAGCTGTGTGACTCTAGGCAAATCATCTTACCCTGTTGGCCTCAGTTTCCTCCATCTGTAAGATGAGCTGGAGAAGGAAATGGTGAACCAGTCTAGGATCTTTGCCAAGAAAGCCCCAAATGGGGTCATAGAGATTTGGACATGACTGAAACAACTCAACAACAGCAAATTCTTGGAAACATTTTTTTTCCCTAGGCTAAATATCCCTAATTCTTTCAACTAATCCTCATGTGACATGATTTCAAGACCTTTCAGACTCCAGTTTACCCTCCCTTGGATGCTTTCCAGCTAATCAATGTCCTTTAAACAAAATGTGGTATCCAGAACTGGACACAAACATGGTCTGCTTGAGATAAAGCATGGGTGGATGGACTCCTTCCTAGTCCTAGACACTGTGTATTTTTTAATTTACCCTAAGATAAACTTGATTGAGGAGGGAGACAACATATTATTTACACATTTATTTCTTTCTTTGGTTTATATCTATATATCTATATCTTTGGGTCCATCAAAACCCCTAAATCTTTTTTAGATGAACTGCTACTATCTAGCCATGCTCCCTCCCCTCCTTCCCTCATCACCATTCCTACCCAACCTATAAAGATATTGTGCCGGAGAAGAGAATAGCATCATGGGAGCAGCTAAGTGGCACAGTGGATGAAGCAACCGGCCCTGGATTCAGGAGAACCTGAGTTCAAATCCGGCCTCAGACACTTGACACTAGCTGTGTGACCCTGGGCAAGTCACTTAACCCTCATTTCCCTGCAAAAAACTCCCCAAATTAACAAAATTTAAAATTATTCAAATGAGGGAGACACAAAGAAGATATGACAGAAGGAGAGGCAGTGACGGAGGTGGCTGTCTTCTGTGGCCTCCCTCCCCCACCAGGGAGCTGAGAGAACAGAGCCCCCCTATTCCGCGGGGTTTTGGCAGGCAGCATGATTCATGACTACCTCCTCAAATGCCTGAGCCCCTTCATGAGCCCTGGTCTTATCTGCAGTGACTCAGTCTGGGGTCACCCTGGAACATTTCTATGTATTAGTGGGTGGGAGTCGCTCCGATTCAGTAATTGTGGCTCCTTCCTCTTCTCTCTAATGTCTCTTCCAGCTCTAAATGGATGTTTCCTGCATCTAGATTGATCCTGTTATGAATGGAGATGGACCTAGGCAGCTTGGAGATGGAGTCACTAGGCCTGGACACAGGACACTCCTCCAGCTAGCTAGGTTTATCTGACAACCATCTTCTACCACAGACCAGTGGGGACCCTTGAGGTCTCTGGTCTTACTATTTCCTTACCCTGCTCAGGTTTTCCACTTTAAACTGCAAAGTCCCCTAAGAAGTCTGGTTCTTTCTGGTCTAGATCCCATGCCACTTTAGAGGGATACTGCTGTCCTGGAACTCACTGGATTCTTTAACCTATGATCCCTTGGCCCTTGCCATTAAGATAATAGAATCATAAATCAATAACTCAGAGACTCTCAAGGCCAGAAACTGTGGCCCAAGGATGTTAAGTGACTTACCCAAAGATCATATGATCATAGAGAGAAGTGAAAGAGACTTTAGAGATGACCTCATTCAAACCCTTCATTTTACAGAAGGAGAAACCAAGGCATGGAGAAGTCACATGACCTGGCCAAGGTCACAAAGAAAGTAATTATCAGAGGTAAGATCTGAACCCAGACCCTCTGAATTCAGAGTCAAAGATCTTTCTCCTAGACCACAATGCTTCCCAGAATAGGCCACCCTCTGCAATCTAGATATTCTCTATCCCTTACCAAGATTCCAGAACTGGGTAATCTGCCTCATCTTGGCTCTACTGTTTCCCTCTTGCCTATTTTCTCCCAACCTCATCTACTCCCTTGGGGTGAAAGTAGGGTCTGAGTCTCCCAGGTTTCCTTACTAAAAATCCCCCAGAGCCCTTTAAAGTTCTACCCCCAATGTCAATGTCATCACTCAACCCCTGAGTCAGCCCGGGGCCCAAGTGGTACCTCTCCCTCACCCCACCCCTCTCTTTTTTTTTTCTTTTGTGGGGCAATGGGGGTTAAGTGACTTGCCCAGGGTCACACAGCTAGTAAGTGTCAAGTGTCTGAGGCCGGATTTGAACTCAGGTACTCCTGAATCCAGGACCAGTGCTTTAACCACTGCGCCATCTAGGGACCCCCCCTACCCCTCTCTTCAGATCTGGCCAGGGCTCCTACTGTCCCTCATCATATCTTGGCTTCACACATGACCCAGAGGCATCTCATCCAATCCCTTATTTTACAGAAACAGAGTGTCAAAGTCAAGAGCCTTGTCCAAGGTCACACAGGTGGGAGAGAATGTGGGCGAGACGGGATTCTCACCACGGGCCTCAGACTCTCGATCCGGCACTCTTTTCACAGTCCCATGATCCTCCCCAACCTGACTTTATTTTCTCTTCCATCCTGTTGTCCGTCATTCAGCCGGTCTGACCCCTGGAGACCCAGACACTGGCAGACCTTTGGGTTGCTTGACTCATGGGGACCCCCCTGTGCCCACATCTCCAGCTGCCCTCATGCCTTCTCTATCCTCTGAGTGGCTGTGGGCCGCGGGGGCGCAGGGGTGCAGGGACAATGAGCCCAGGGAATAGCTGTCATTCCATCACCAGCCTTGTCAGCTCCCAGCAGGGACAAATCCCACCCAGTTTTACAGAAAAAAGAGCCTTTTGTTCCCAGCTCCTGGCATCATGTTTGAGCTAAGGGAAAAGAGCAGCCCCTCTGACCCCTGGCCTCTGGCCTATGACCCGGCTTTAGCTCCCCACCCCCCACCCTTGGTCACCACCCTTCTCCCAACCAGAGAATCATAGCACAGGAGTGTTGGCAGAGACCACAGTGCCCATTTGGCCCCACCGTTCAAGAAAGAAAGCCTCACTAAGCATATCAAGAATGGTCCTGCTTGAAGACTTCCAAGGAGTAGGAGCCCGCCACTTATGTCTCCGGGTAGTCCACTGAGTTTGGGGACTACTTTAAATGCTAAGAAGTTTGTCCCTACTTCAAGCCTCATTTGAAGGAAACTGAGGCACAGGGAACTTAGGTGACTTACCCAGGGTCCAACAAGGAGTAAAGGCAGATCTGAGGTTTGAACCCAGGGACTCTGACCCTAAATTCACAAAATCTTGAGTTTGGAGTAAAAGGCATTGGCCTCATCCCTCTATCCTCAGCTCCCATCCTAATTCACAGGTGGGAAGATGGAGGTTTTGGGAGGTGCCAGTCGGCCCCAGCTGCTCCCTCCTCCTCTCTGAAGCCAGCTCCCACTGGGCCAAGGAAAAGGCAGCGAGGGTTGCCAAGGTCTGACTTCAGGGCCAGGCAAAGTGCAGCTGGCCACCTTCCTACCCATTCAGACCCTGTGAGGGCGGGCCCTGGCTGAGAGGGCTCTAGATTCAGCCCAAGCCCTGACCTTTTTCCTCCCCCTATAGCTGACCTGTCGGCACCCCTCAAGGAGCCTGAGTGTGCCAAGGGAATACCTGGAATATGTAGAACTTCTGGGAAATCAGCAAGAGGCCTGGCATGACTCAGGACAGTAAAGACAGAAAGCAAAAGAGTTATCACTAAGGGACCTGAGACCAAGCCACTGCTATTGCTCTATGGCTGGGCTGGGCCTGGGGCCCTGATCCTCCACTTGGAAAGACCTGTTGTTTCTCCATCTTAAGAACAGGCTGAGGGGCAGCCAGGTGGCACAGTGGATAGATCCCCGGCCCTGGAGTCAGGAGGACCTGAGTTCAAATCCGGCCTCAGACACTTGACACTTACTAGCTGTGTGACCCTGGGCAAGTCACTTAACCCCAATTGCCTCACTTAAAAAAAAAAAAGAATAGGCTGAAAGGCTTGGGGGGAGAAACAGAGAGAGACAGAAAGGAGAGACAGAGATAGAGAGACAAAGGGAGAGAGAAACAGAGACAGAGAAAAAGACAAAGGGGAGAGAGAGACAAAGAAAAGAGAGAGAAAAAAGAGAGGGAGGTATAGGGAGAGAAAAAAGGAAAGAGAGTAAGAGAGAAGAGAGGGGCAGTTAGATGACACAGTGGATAAAGCACCAGCCCTGGATTCAGGAGGACTTGAGTTCAAATCTGACCTCAGACACTTTACACTTACTAGCTGGGTGACCCTGGGCAAGTCACCCTCATTGCCCTGCCCCCCCCAAAAAAAAGAAGAAGAAGAGGGGAGGGCGAGGAAGAGGGAAAGGGAGAGGGAGATAGGGGAGACAGAAAGAGGCAGAGAAAAGAGAAAAAAGAGAGAGAAGGAGGTATGGTAAGAGAAAGAGGGAGAGAGAAGAGAAAGGGAGAGGGAGAGAGACAGAGACAGAGAGAAAGGGAAGAGAGAGGGGGATGAGGAGAGGAAGAAGAAAGAAAGAGAGGAAGATATGGGGAGAGAAAGAGGGGGAAGAGAGGGAGTAAGAGAGAAGAAGGAGGGAGGGAGAGGGGAGGGAGATAGGGGGTGGGGAGAGAGAAAAACAGAAAGACAGAAACAGAGAAGAGAGAAAAAAGAGAGAAGGAGGTGTGGTGAGAGAAAGAGGGAGAGGGAGACCGAGAAAGGGATGAGAGAGGGGGAGGGGAAGAGAAAGAGAAAAGAAAGAGGGAGATATGGGAGAGGAAGAGGAGGAGAAGAGAGGGAGAGGAAGGAGAGGAAGAGGGAGAGGGGAGGGCGGGAGAGGGAGAGAGAGAATGGGCAGGAGAGAGAGGGAGAGGCAGGGGCTTGGGGCACTTGGCCTGAATCTCCCAGGAAGCCCTGGAGTTCAGTGCCAGCTGGCTCGGTTTTGGCACAAAGCCATCACCACCTGTGTCTAAACTCGTCTTCTTTCTGGTCCCAGGGCCCTTGCAGAAGATCCGGGGGCTACCAGCTCTGGGAGTGCTGAAGATAAAGCACTTCTCAGCACCCAGGATTAATAGCCTTCTGGGAAGGGAGAGAGAGCCAGCAGAGAGCAGGGCGATAGATGTAAACAGCCGAGGCCTGCCAGAGGAGAAGCCTCAGCCTCGCTCCCCACGCTTGGTCCCTCCGGGAGACTTGGGTAGCCATAACCCAGCCTCGCAGGCCTCCTTCCTCTCTGTCCTGCCCTGCCCATCTCCTCCCCTCTGCTCCCTCTGGCTCCCCTTCCTAGGGGCCCTGCTGGAGTCTGGCATCCCCCATGCCAGACCACATTCCTGGAGCTGGTGGGGTGGGGAGAAGGAGATGGGGAGGAGCCAATCCCTGTTGGAAGGAAGGGCTATGGGCACCTAGGGTAAGTGCCCCCCTCCTCATGCCTCTCCACTGCTGGGCTTTGCCAAGTTGGGCTCTGGGGAGAGGCCACTTTGATGGGGAAAGGGTGAGGGGCAGATTTACAGGCTCATTGAGCTGGAAGGAGCCTCTGGTCCAACATTTTACATTTGAGGAAACTGAGGCCTGCAAAGATGACACAGTAGTACGTTGACAAACAGGAGTTGAGTCCCAGCTCCTCTGACTCCGGGACCAATATTCTCTGGGGATTCAACATTAAGTATTTTGGGGGTGGATGCTCTACTAAACATTGTTGTCATCTGAGTGGGGAACTGAGCTAGTGAAGAAACTCTCTTCACCAATGCAGGTCAGTACCTGCTCAGCAACTTACAGTCTTAGAGAATTGGGGTGCTGCCTTTTAGTGTGGACACAGAGAGGTTGTGTGATTTGCCAGGGATCACACAGCTACAAATAGTCTGCACTTGAACCCAAGTCTTCCTGACCCCCAATGATGGCCATGAAAATATATTCAAATGACATGCAAATGAATCTTTCCACGTAATGGGGGAGCGGGCAGGCGGGGCGAGGATCAGAGACTTGGGAGGGAAAGGGGCAAGCTGCTCCACGGTCCTCTCCTTGCGGCGGGCAGCCAAAGGACGATGGCTTGAACTCTGGCTCCTGGCAGAGAGCGGAGTTGGGGCTCTGTCCTCGACTTCCCTGAGAAGCAGTGAACCCAGTTTTCTAAGCTTCCCCAACCTGAATAAGGTCCTGACAAGCTTGCAGTTTTTCCCCATTCCATCCCTAATATGACGTCACCCCTCACCCCCTACACACATACTCCACACGGCGGCCAAAAGCTGCAGCTGCCCCCAGGAAAACAGCTTCCCAGAACATGTTTATGTGAGACCTCAGCCTGGGGCTGAGGCTGAGGGGTGGGGACTAGGAGCTGGGGCTTCTCTGGCTCTCTGTGGAGCCTGGGAGACCTCACAAAGGCCCTATGGAGGGTCCACTGGGGCCCATATGGGCAGGGAATGACAGAGTTTACTGGCTATGTTGGTATCCTTCCCTGACCCCTCCACCCCTCTGCCCAGGGCAGGAAGGACCCGGAGAGCTACTGAGTGAAACTGCCTTGGGGGAAAAGTCAGGAATGGGCTGAATTTCTCTGATCTCAGCAGCTTCCCCAAGGCCCAGAAGAGACCCTGGACAGCTGATTCTAGGGAGCTGACTCTTCTCTGCCCAAGCCCTGGAAACCGTTCTCATCCGACGCCAGGCAGGCCAGACTTGGATCTCTGAGCGGGTTCTCATGATGTTTTTGGGGCTGAATATCTAGGAAGAGGAGGAGAAGGTGGATTAGCTGGATGGATATCTAGGAGAAGGGCAAGGGGCTAGACACCTCCAAATAATTTGTTGCTGTAGATCTCTCAGTTATGGCCCAAGGAGTGTGAGAAAGAATAAACTTGTGTGTGGAGATGGGGGCGGAGGGTGGCGTGGGCAGGGGTGCCAGCTAGGAGAAGAGTTCCTACCCTTGAACCTGGGACTGAGAAGGGGAGTGGGTGCCCTGGAAGGGAGATAATTCAGTTTTGCCCCCCTCACTTTTAAAGCTTGAACACTGGGCTAGAAGCCTGGTCATTTCTCTTTGGACAAACTGGTGAGGGATAAGGCAGTACCAGACCCCTCAGGGTTGGGTTTTTTAAGTTTGGCTGAAGCTAAAGGTACATGGCAGCTAGGTGGCACCATAGTGGATAGAGAGCAAGGCTGGGAATCAGGAAGACTCTTCCTGAGTTCAAATCTGTCCTCAGACACTTAGTAGCTGTGTGACCCTAGGCAAGCCACTTTACCCAGTTTGACTCAGTTTCCTCATCTGTAAAATGAGCTGGAGAAGGAAATGGTAAACCACGGTGGTATCTTTGCCAAGAAAACTCCAAGTGGGGTCAGGAAGAGTTGGACAACGACTGAAAAATGACTGGACAATAAAGGCACAAGAGCCAGCCAGTAAGGATCAACCAGGTTGAAACTACTTGAATGGACAGAGCATCCAAGGAATCCCAGACTGGAGACTTAAGTGGAAGGAGCCTGATATGGGAAGCTTTCAGTGCCAGGCTAAGGATTTCTACTTTTATCCTTAGAGGCTCCCAGACTTGGTACCAGTTCCCTTTTGGGTCAAAGGGTTTGGATCTGGAAGGATCACTGAGTCTAAGCCTCTCATCTAAGAGAAGAGGAAACTGAGGCTCAGAAAGCTAATAGGACTTCTCCCAGGCCCCTAGTTATGGAAAACCTTAAAGGCAACTCCATGGGAAACCCACCTGCCTTCTGCCCTCACCACTGTGCCCCTGCCCCATTGATTCCTGAGATAGCAAGGGTAATGTCTTTTCCTATCAAACTTTACATGCATTTATTCAATCCAATTATATGTATATATACATGTATATGTATATATGCACACATACACATGTGTATGTATATTGTGTATACATACAAAAATGTGTGTGCATATCTATGTGTGTATGTATAAATGTATATAGGTGTGTATATCATCTATCTATCTATCTATCTATCTATCTATCTATCTTTCTATCTATCTTACTATTTGCCAGGCACCATGCTTAGGGATATGAATTCCAAAATGAAGCAGGGGCTCATCTATACATGTACACAATAAATAAATATACTGCATATACAAAGTAATATCCATGAGGGGATAACTCTAACAACTTGGGGAGGGAATGGGGAGGGGGAGATTAGGGAAGACACCAGGCTGGGTCTTGGAGGAAGTTAGCTATGCATTCCAAGGAATGAGGAAATCATTTTTACATGAGCATGAAAGCTGGTTGGAAATGGATTGCCAAATATAGGGAAGAACCACCAGACCAGTTTATTTATTTCTTCTTTTGTACTTGGTAAACTTCATCAGATATCAGCATTTTCATACACACAGAAAAATAGAGAAGATTGAGCATGTAATGTCAAATCTATTTGTGAAGCTTGTCTATATATATATATGTATTTAGATGTATAATATGTATGAGTCACTGCCCTCAAGTATGTATGTGTATGTGTGTGCATGTATGTATGTATGTGTGTGTGTATTTCAACATGTTAGTTTCAAAGCTGTCTGGCTTATCTTCTGAACATAAAACTTTACTGCAAATAATCTTTGTTTTAAGAATTTTGTTTAAAATTCTGAACTTAACAGTAAATGGAATGGACATTTGCATTCACTTAGTAGAGGCAGGAGGAAGAATATACATTAAACTGTTCTAGTTCTTCATTATATACAGCTGGCTTTCCCTTGAAGTACCTAATTTTAACATGCCACTTTCAAAGCTGTACTGCTGATCTGTGATTCCTTCTTTTTTGTTATTGTGTCTGACTCTTCATGACCCCATTTGGGGTTTTCTTGGCAGAGCTACTGGAGTGTTTTGCCATTTCCTTCTCCAGATCATTTTATAGATGAGGAAACTGAAGGCAAAAGGGTAGGTGACTTGATCAGGGCAATAGCTAGTGAGTGTCTGGAGTCAGATTTGAACTCAGGAAGATGTCTTTCTGGTCTCAAGCCCACGTTCTATCACTATGGCACCACCTAGCTGCCCATTCTTTTTATTCTACACATTAAATAAAAGTGTTTCAATAACCCCCCTTTTTCCCCCTTGTCTCTTTCTTTCCTCTCCTTCCTCCCATCTCCCTAAATAGAAAAAGAAAAAAGAAATAAAACTCTTATAGGAAGTAGCATAGTTAGCAAAACAAATTTCCATGTTGGCCATAACCCTGTGAGAATCAAGGTGCCACCCCCCTGCTGAGAAAGACATTGTGAGAACCAGGGCAACGCCCCCCATGAGGAGAAAGCATGTGACTAGCATCCAGAAGTTACATCAATTCATAGAACTGTTACATCTATTCATAGAACCGTCTGTAAGTCATGTCAATCAAAGCTACCAGCCAATTAGCTTGGAGCTTGGTGTGTGGGGGACTGCCCTTCTTGCGGTCCCGCAGGGAGCTTCCACTCGAGGAGAACGGGGGACACTTCCTTTCGGTTGGAGGTCCCAGGGGAGTCACCAGGGTAGCTAGGCTTTTTCTTTCTGAATTCACATGTTCTTCCTTTCTCTTTTGCTAACTTCTCATATACTTTAATAAATGCTTAATGCCGAAAGACTTGGTGCTATAAACTTCTAATTTAAGGTGACCACACATTAGATTTTTTTGTCATAACAATTAAATTTTAAACATAACACCCCCAACTGTATGTGTTCTTTAGCCCTTCACCCCTCTGTCAGGAGGTAGGCATCATCAATCCTCTGGAGTCATGGTCATCACATCGATCAGAGTTCTTAAGTCTTTCACAGCTTTCTTTTACATTGTTGTTGTTATTGTATAAATCATTCTTCTGATTTTGCTCACTTCACTCTGTATCATTTCCTATCAGTCTTCCCAGAATCACAATTATTCCTACTGTACTAGGTTGAATACCTCCAACATTCTACTTACCTTTTGTCAAACTCTCCATATTACCAATGTACTTCCAAAAAAGTGTTCCCTAGAAGTGAACATAGACTTGATTTGACAAGGATGTTAGATAGGAGGACTCTCACCTCCCTAGTCTCTGATCCTCTTACCAACCTAAGATTTCATCAGGTTTCTTGGTTTCCATATCACATTATTGACTCACATTCAGTTTTGACTCACAGTCCTCTTTAATCTCCAGATCTTTTTCAGACAAGTCTTAGTGCCAGTCCCCAATTAGATTACTCCCTTTTTCCTCCCCAGTCCTATTTGTATAAAGGAGATACAGGCTGTCAGCTAGCCAAGTCCCAGGGTCAAGGGCTAGGAGTCCAGGCTACTTTTCTATGAAGGAGATTATATATGATTTGCTTGGCCCTGGAGAGCAGAACTAGGAGTTGGTAGGTAGAAATCAGAGGTGTGCTGGAGCTTATTATTTAGAGCTAATTGTTAAATTTCAGGGTGAGAATTTTTAGCTAGAAAAATCAGAGCTTGATTTATTGTTTTGTTGGTGTTGAGACTTAAAGTGATAGAGAAAATGTTAAAGTTAAAAGTTAATTAAAGATTCAAGTTAAAATTATGTCATGGGAACATTGTTTTTTGGGTTTTTTCCAGAGAACTGGTTATTAAATATCTGCCAGTCTACTACTGGTGGGAATCGATGAGCAATAGAATGATGCTTCATATTAGGAATATGTGTGTGTTTATACACGCATATCTATCTGCTTATCTACCCATCTACCTATCTACCTATCTATCTATCTATCATCTATCTATTATCTATCTAGCTCTATCATCTCTCTCTCTCTCTACTACCTACCTATCTATCTCCTAACCATGAGGAGTTATCTAGAATTGGGAGAGGTGCCTCTAAGGTATTGAGTTCCCTGTCATTGGAAGTCTTCAGATGGAAGTCAAGTGACTGCTTGTTTTGGAACATCATTGAGGTCATTCTTGGGTTTGACTGGTCACTCTGAAATACCTTCTAACTCAGAGATCTGGTTATTCTGGTGCCTTCCACCCAACGCCCCAGGGAAGGGGAACACATGTGCACAAGCCCACATACATAGAGACCCATGTGTTTCCTCCTGTTGTGAGTGACCTACGCTCTGACCTAGAGGACTCTTGTCCTCCTTCCCCTTCAGAAGGGCTCCTCCGGGAAAGAGGAGGGTGAGCCCCCGGTCACTCCAACAAGGCCCTCCCCAGACAGGATGTGGGCTGGGGAGGCAGGGTGTGGGGGGGTGTGGAGGGGGATTTCTGTTTCCCAGCCCAGCTCCCTTCCGGAAAGGGATGCTGCAGAGAGACTGCCGCCCCCCAAAATGACAGGTGAGATTTCCGGGCCTTTGGAGATGTCTTGGGCGGACAGCAGGGCTGGTCCAGGATGTTTAAGATGGTAGTGAGGAGTGGGGGTTGGGGGGGGGCTGAGACAGAGAGCTGATGATTATAAACAACCCCCCCCCAGCTCCACTCAGGGGAGCCCGGGAGAACCGGAGATGGAGAGCCCGCTATTCTGTCTTATCTTTAAACTCCTCCTCCCTCTCTCCTCCTCCTTGTTCTCCCAAATGCACCCTCAGCCCCTGGCATTAGCACCCCACTTCCCTCCTCTTCTGCTCTCTTCAGGTTCCCCAGAGCTGCTGAGGGAAAGCCCGCACTCCTGGGGTAGATCTGTCCTACAGGATCCTCTGTTTCCCCATCTGCACGGTGAAAACCATTTTCACCATCTTCCCCATCTGTGAAGTGAGACCTTGGTGAGGGTGGCGGAATAGACAGGAAGATGGCAGTGGAGAAATACATATAAGCATATATCTGTGATATACATGGATGTGTGTTATGTATGCATGTGTGAGGTATGCGTGCATGTGTGTGTGTTATGTATGTGTGCATGTGTGTGTTTATAGGTAAACACACATATGTCTCAGGAAGCAATGAGTGTGGGGACAATTGGGATTTCAGTCCTGTCTGGGACCCAGAAATACCCATCAGCCTCCCCACCCTATTCTCTTCTCCTATTTCCCCTCCCCGTCTTGGGTGGGGCAAATACCTTGAGCAGCCCTCATCCTGCCTCCGACACAAGCCCAGACACCCCTTCCCCACAAACACAGCTCAGATGGCAACAGATTGCCAGCCAGTTAACCTGCTAAACCACATTCCAGCTCTTTGTCTGGGATCTCCAAGGGAAAGGAGGTGAAGGGGCCCACCCACCTCTCCCTGGATCCCAAGAGCAATGGGGCCCTTACAGCAGAAAGAGAAGGCAGACGGAGGGCAGGGATTCTTAGGCCCACCGAGGTGTGATTCTCATCGAAGGCCCCTGCCCGTGGGGACAACAGGAGGGATAGAAATGGGGCGGGAGAAGGGACCTCTTACAGGTTGCATGTGCTAGACTCAGGAGTGGGGGCTGCTGGGAGGGAGCCTGAGGCCCAGCCTGCTCCCCTCGTCCTCTCCTCCCTTTCAGCCCTCCTCTGGGCTGTTCCTTCTGCTTGGTCAGCCTCTGCCTCCCTCCTCTCTGCCCTCCTTCTATCTCCTCAGCCAGGCTCTGTTCCTGTCCCAGGGACACTCTGTCCCTCTCCCCTACTGCCATCTCCTTCCTCCAGCCTCCTTCTCTTCAGCCTCCCTCCTCCCTTAAGCTCTTGCTCCAGCCTGCCTGATTCCTCCCCCCCCCCCTTCTTCCTGACTCTCCTGACAGGATAGCCAGCTCCCCCTCCTCTCCTTACCCCCCTACTCTTTTCTCTTGTGCCCTATCTTTGCACCTCTGAACTTGTCTCTCTTCTCCCAGCTTCTGGTCTCCCCTGACTCCCTTCCTCCTGCCTCCTACAATTCTCTGACCCCCTTGATTCTGGCCTCTTTTATGGTCCTGGGGGCATGGGACGGGAAGCATCCCCTTCCTTACCCTAGGGTTCACTGATGGCCTGTTTGCAGGAGGTCCTAGAATCTTAGGAGGCCAACAGACATTGGGAAAACAATGGTTGTTGTGGAGTTGGCTGATCTCCTGGGGCTCCCTCGGCCCTGGGAAATACCTTTAGGAAGTGGTCCTAATAGTCACTAGCCACCCCTCCCCCTTGGCTTCCCTCTGCTTCCCACGCAGTGCTGCTGCTAAGCCCCCCCCCCCCCCACTATGGCCTGAAGTCAAGTCTGGATGCCTTTAGGCCCCCAGATGTCCAATCTCTCTTCACCTGATTTTGGACCAAAGTGGGGCGCGGGCCTCCCAGGCACAGGCAAACTCAGCCCTGCTTCTAATCCTCCTCCGCCCTCTGGCCCCAGCTGTTGTTTTGCTGATCCTGAGGCCAGCCCAGGCCCGGCCCAAGCCAAAGGCTTCAGCGATCCCTCGGGGGTTCCCTCCTTGGTCTTTCCATGTAGTCATCTCATCGAGGGCCCCCATCTGCTGGGCAGGATTAAAGGGAGGGCAAATCACTGCTGGAAATAGTCATGAGGCAGTGCGGTTCAGTGGGAAAGGCACTGTACTAGTAGTCTGAGGCCTCCCTCCTGGCCTCTCCTGCTTGATCTCTCTGTGACCTGAGGCACGACACTTCCCTTTCCTTGGACTTTGTTTCATCTGTAAAAAGAGAGGCTTCAAGACAGTCTCTGAGGTCCTCTTCAGCTCTAATAGATGAGCCTCTGATTCTCCCGGCCATCGAGCCCTGACTTGGAGTCAGGAAGACCTGAGTTCAAATCTTCCCCCAGACACTTACTAGCCATGTGACCCTGGCCAGGTGTCTCACCTTCAGCTTCCTTATCTATGAACTGGAGATAAGAATAATGACGATCTGGGGCAGCTAGGTGGCGAAGTGGAATAAAGCACAAGCCCTGGATTCAGGAGGACCTGAATTCAAATGTGACCTCAGACACTTAACACTTACTAGCTGTGTGACCCTGGGCAAGTCACTTAACCCCAATTGCCCCACGGAAAAAAAAAGAATAATGCCGATCTTACAAGGGTTGTTTTGAGGACCAAATTAGATTATATATAAATATATATACACCCCTCCACATATTTTGTATGTTTATAATATTGTCTATGGTATATAATGTATATAATAAAGATATAATATTGTATCTATAATGTATATAAAGTGCTTTTACATATTTTCAAGTACTGTGTAAATGCTTCTTGCTGTTGCTGTTGGTTTCATTTCCTTCTTCCTCTCCCTGCCTAGAAACAAAGATTGGAGTGGGGAGACAAGACAAAGTGAGAAGGTATATGGGGGGAAGACAGGGCGGAGATGAGCAAGCTAGGAGAGAGATATCAACCAATCAATCGACACTTATTAAGTGCCTACTATATGCCAGCTGCTGAGCTAAGCCCCGGATGTGAAACACATTAGGCAGAAAAGGGGCCTGGGGGAAGAGATGATGGAAGAAAGGGCAGAAATGAGACAGAGACATGAGGGCAGAAACAGGGGAAAGAAAAGGAAGGAGGGGGAGACAATGAGGGAAGAGGAGAGACAAGGCACAGAGCTGGGGCAGGAGAGATGGGGCCAACAGAGCAGGGGCTGAGCAGAAGTGGGGTGGAGATTGAGCGGGGTGAGGGTGCAGTCAGGGGAGAGACAAGGAAAGAGAGAGGTCGGAGACTGAGTTGGAGGGGGGCTCAGCCGGCTGCAGTTCCCACCTTGGTCTCCGCTGAGCAAAAAAGAGCCTGTCTGTGGGCCAGGAGGGGCAACTGAGGGGAGGATGGGGAGGGGGCTCCTGAGTGGAGGAACTGAGGGACAATGGGAAGGCCCTCTGGACTCCAACCAGCCCAGCTCCCGAAGCTTGGGTTTCCTCCATTCACTCTCTCCCTCCCCCCCCCCCCAGTAAAGAGCCACTTTAGTTACTTACATGCTATTTTGCATACATCTCTTTAAAAAAAACAACAACATTTAAAATAATATTTTATTTTCCCCCAGTTACATATATAGTATTTTTTTTTTTGCAGGGCAATGAGGGTTACGTGACTTGCCCAGGGTCCACAGCTAGCACATGTCAAGTGTCTGAAGTCGGATTTGAACTTGGGTCCTCCTGAATCCAGGGCCAGTGCTTAATCCTCGCAGATGCCCCCTCTTAAATTTCTCCTTAAGAGATGGCCCAAGCCTGTCCAGCCTCAGGCGCCATCTTCTGGCTAGCCTGAGTATTAAGACCTGGCCTTTTTTAGAGTGGAGAAAAAACCCAAAATCTAAGGAATCCAACTTTATTCCCTTGCTTATGCTACTTGATCCCCTCCCTCTGCCTGCCAGAATTTCTTCTGAGAACTTCTAAGGATTAAGACTCAGAAGCTTCTTGAGGGTGATTTATCTTTCTGGAGATTCCTCAGCCTCCGTGGCCCCACCATCCCCAGGCATGGTGTCATCTTTACTCTTCTCTCTGCCCTCTGACCCCCACGCCCCCACTGATTAATCAGTCCCCAAGGCTTGTCCTTCCAACCTCCTCAAGCTCTCCAGGGGGCATCCAGCCCCTTCTTTCCCTGTAGATGGCTACCATTCTTTTGTTGTTGTTGTTTTGTGGGACAATGAGGGTGAAGTGACCTGCCCAAGGTCACACAGCTAGTAAGTGTCAAGTGTCTGAGGCTGGATTTGAACTCAGGTCCTCCTGAATCCAGGGCCTGTGCTTTATCCACTGCGCCACCTAGCTGCCCCTGATGGCCACCATTCTAGTGCAGGTTCCTCATCGTCTCTGACCTGAATGGTTCTGATAGCCTTCTCCCTGACCTCTCTGCTTCCAGCCTCCCTCCACTCAGTCAGCCAACAATTAAGCCCTGACTATGTGCCAGCTACTCCGTTAAACCCTGGGGATACCAAAGAAAGGCAAAAAAACAATCCCTGCCCTATAGGAGTTCACAGTTTAATGGGGAAGATAACATACGAATAATTATGTACAAACGAGATACAGACGCGATAACTAGGAAATAATTAGCAGAGGGAAGGCACTAGTATTAAAGGGGGTTGAAAAGTTTTCTTCCAAAAGATGAAATTTTAGTCGGGATTCCAAGGAAAACACAGAAGCCAGGAGACAGAGATGCAGAGGGAAAGCATTTCAAGCACGGGAGACAGGCCAATGAGAATGTCCAGAGCTGAAACTGGTGTGTCTTTTCTAGGAACATCAAAGGTGCCAGTGTAATCTCCCTCCATTAACTGGTCCCTCTTCCAAAAACCTTGAATAGCATTCCATGGAAACTCCTGCCTTTGAGATTCAAGGCTCTCCCATGATCTGGCACCCCCCTCATCTCAACCATCTTCCTTATCTCCTGCTACTCTTCTGGGATGCTGTCGACTGCTGGACAAAATTGGACAGCTCAGAGTTCCCATTCTTCTGCTGTTATTCACACTGTTTCCCAGCACCTGGAACAGACTACCCCTTTCCATCTCTGCCCGATCCTCGTTCTAAAACATCTACCTGTGGGGGTTGTCATAAGGCTTAAATGATATAGTGTTTATAAAGCACGAGTGTATACACACATGTGTATGCAGGTATGTATGTATATGTGTGTATACATATATACTATATAAATATCAACTATTATTATTAAGACTGGAAGAGGGGCCTGCTAGGTGGCACAGTGGATAGAGCACCGGCCCTGGATTCAGGACCTGAGTTCAAATCCGGCCTCAGACAATTGATACTTACTAGCCATGTGACCCTGGGCAAGTCACTTAACCCCCGTTGCCCTGCCAAAAGAAAAAAAAAAGACTGGAAGGGACTCTAGAGACCATCCAATCCAATCCCCTCATTTTACAAAGGAGGAAACTGAGGTCCCCCTGTCCAAGGTCACTCGGGTATTGACAGAGCCGGCCCTTGAACTCATCTCCTCTGACTCCACTTCCAGCATGCTTTTCCACTGCCTTCCGAAGACATCCCTTCCCCTTTGAGCCATCACTGCAGTAATTCTCCAAATTCCTATGGTTAATTGCAGGAGGTGGGGGGGGGGGGAAGAAAGTTCCTAGGGACTTTATACTTGCCCTATTTTTCCTTCTTTGTCATTCAGTAATTTGAGGGGTACATGTATCTACTCTAGTAGATCACAGTGGATAGAATATTGGGGTTGGAGTCAAGAAGTTGAGTTTAAATCTGGTTTCAGGCACTTATTAGCTGTGTGACTCTGGGCAAATCACTTAACTTCTTTCTACCTCAGTTTTCTTAACTGAAAATGAGCATAAGATAGCACTTATCTCCCAGGGTGGTTGCAAGGATCAAATGGAGTATTTTATAAACACTTGGCACATAGTAGGTGCTTAAACCACCCCCCCTCCTCTTGCAGGCAGGAACTCTGCCAGTATTCCTTTTTGTGTTCTTAGTGGAGAGGGAGTGTAGTGTGGTGGATGGAGAACTGGTCAGGAAGACCTGGGATCAAGTACTGACTTTAATGCATATGACCCAAGAGACCTAGGGGAAATCATTTAACTATTTAGTTGTCAGACCATATAGGATCACAGAATGAGAGCTGGAGGGAGCCTTAGAGGACATTGAGTCCATCCCCCTCGTTTTATAGTTGGAGGAAACGGAAGCCCAGCTGCGATGGGATCTGAATTTAGGTCTTCCTGACTCAAATTGAGGTCAGCTCTTTCTACCACCCTACAATGCAGATGCATTGCTGAAGGAGTGTTCTTTTCTTATTTTCTTCCTTCCTTCCTTCCTTCCTTTCTTTCTTTCTTTCTTTCTTTCTTTCTTTCTTTCTTTCTTTCTTTCTTTCTTTCTTTCTTTCTTTCTTTCTTTCTTTCTTTCTTTCTTTCTTTCTTTCTTTCTTTCTTCCTTCCTTCCTTCCTTCCTTCCTTCCTTCCTTCCTTCCTTCCTTCCTTTCTTCTTTCTTTCTTTCTTTCTTTCTTCTTTCTTTCTTTCTTTCTTTCTTTCTTTCTTTCTTTCTTTCTTTCTTTCTTTCTTTCTTTCTTTCTTTCTTTCTTTCTTTCTTTTTCTCTCTCTTTCTTTCTTCCTTTCTTATCTTAATAATATTTTCTTTTTTTCCAGTTACATGTAAGGATAGTTTTCAACATTTGTTTTTATTATAAGATTTTGAGTTCCAAATTTTTCTCCTTCCCTCCTTCCCAAGACAGAAAGCAATCTGATATAGGTTATATATACACAATCCCATTAAATATATTTCTGCATTGGTCATGTTGTGAAATCAGAATTGGAACAAAAGGGGAAAACCTCAAAAAAGAAAAAAAAAAGTAGAAACAGTATGGTTCAATCTGCATCTAGATTCCACAGTTTTTTTTTTTTCTAGATGTGGAGAGCATTTTCCATCATGAGTCCTTTGGAATTGTCTTGGATCATTGTATTGCTGAGAAGAGCTAAGTCTATCACAGTTGATCATCATACAATGTTGCTTTCACTGTGTACAATGTTCTCCTGGTTATACTACTTCACTCAGCATCAGTTCACTTAAGTCTTTCCGGTTTTTCTGAAATCTGCCACCTCATCATTTCTTATAGCACAACAGTATTCCATTACATTCATATACCACAACTTGTTCAGCCATTCCCCAATGGATGGGCATCCTGGAGGGAGTGTTCTTAGTGGGAGTTGCCTATACCAATTGTAACGATTGGAATAACGCCACCTGCTGGATACTTACTGTAGAAGAGTTCTGCCCATGAAGGGAAGGTCTTTGAGGGCAAGACCAGGAGTCAGGAAGTGACGCGGGCTAGTGGGAGGAGGAAGGAAGAGACTGGCGCTCAGTCTCGCGCTCTTTCCTGAGGACTCTGGTGGAGAGTGGAGCTAGAAATGTGCTCTCCCTTTAATAGATAGGAATCTAGGCCTTTCTCTCTCTCTTTACCCAAATTCTTATTCTCCTTAATAAATGCTTAAAAGTCTAACTCTTGCTAAAGCTTATAATTTATTGGCGACCACTCATTAGATATTTTAGACAGTTTAGCTAGAATTTTAGCCCTTAACACAATGAAATCACAGGTTTGGTTCCTCCCCATCTCCTTGCCACTCCTCCCCCCCCCAAAAAAAGAGTCATCAGGTGAGCTTGAAATCTGGTACAACCTAGATATTTCCTAAGGACTAGATTTGTTCTGCAGACAGTAAGACTGGGATCGGATTGGAAACCAGAGAGATTTCTATTAAGTCAGTGGGAACTTCCTAACCATAAGATGTGCTTAGCAGTGGAGTGGCCCACCCCCAGCATTCTAGGACTCCCTTCCCTGGGGGTCCTCCAGTTGCTGCTGCATGACCACTTGCCAGGGGAGGATCTTGGTTAGGTCCTGGTTGGAGCAGGTGGTCTCTGAGGCCCCTTCCGGCTCCTAGAGGCTATGGTGTGTTTGTCCAATGGGTTTGACAGTCCCTTGACTTCACAAAGTCCTTGAGTGGTCCCCGGAAGGGACCATGGAGATCAGCTGGTCACTCTCTTCCCTTTTTATAGATCACAAACCTGAAGGCCAAGGAGGTTGAGGGACTTATTCAAAGTCACACAGGCAGTAACCGGCGGAGGATCTGAACCTAACAAGGGTTGAATAAGTTCAAGGGAAGTCATTTAACCATTGTCGGCCTCAGTTTCCTCAACTGTAAAATGGGTGTAATAACAGGATCTACATTATAAGGTTATTGTGAGAATTACATGAGATATCTGTAATGTCTACAAACCATTTTAGCAAAGTTCCTGGCACATAGTTGCCTGTCCGTCCATCATTTTTGAAGAGAGAACCGATGACATCACCTCCTGAATCGTTTGTGAATTGGATTTAAGTGAGGCAGAGGCGCACCAAAGTCAGCACAAAGTCAGCAGCCTCGATCTCCTCTTCCAGACTCATTGAAGTCCAGGGGCTGGACAAAGTCAGGACCGGGGTGATGGCCCGGGATGTAGTGGAGGACCTTGGCGTCTTTGAGGGCTAACGGAGCTCTGGGCATTCCACAGCCCCTGTTCCAGCCACCTTCACAGCCATTGGAACAAACTATTTTCATCTGCCCTTTTTTGTTTGTTTGTTTTTTGGTGAGGCAACTGGGGTTAAGTGACTTGCCTAGGGTCACACAGCTAGTAAGTGTCAAGTGTCTGAGGCTGAATTTGAACTCAGGTCCTCCTGACTCCAGGGGCTGGTGCTCTATCCACTGCACCACCCTAGCTGCCCCTCATCCACCCATTTTGACAGGGGAAGTCTTCACATGCTTGGGGTAGACACCCCCAACTCACTGATGACTTTTGTGGCCCATCAGTTACCCTCAACCTGGTTTAGCTCATCTGCCATGACAGTTTACCAGGGTATGGCCACTGCATTTGCTACAGCTTCTTGGAGCCTTGGGTGAGGGTTGGGGTGAATCATGTGGACACGAAAAGTAGATGAGCAAGCAGCTTGGCAGGCCCTCACCCCCACACTCCCCCATATGCCCCATATACCCCATACTACATGGTACATAGTAGGCATTAGATAAATGCTTATTCCCTTTCCCCCTTCCCCCTATTTACTTGCACCAGGCATTGTGCTAAGTGGTTTGTAGATATCCTGGAGATAAGAGTACAGAGATAAGAATTAAAACCAGTCCTTGTCTTCAAGAAGCTTTCATTTTACTGTTTACTGACCTGGGGGATGGGGAAAAGGGGGATCAGCAAGGTTTTGTGCCAATCTTTCCTTCTCTGTTTGAGGATGGCATGTGGGGTGAGGTGGAGAGTCTGGAATCAGGGATGGATGACTCCCCGGGGTCCTGATTCTTTTCCTCCATGGCCCACCCACCCCCAAGGACTGCTGGTAGGCCCAGAAACTGAGTGCAGTTCTCCCCATCCCCTGCCTCCCCCCCAGAACACAAAGTTGGTCCTGAGGCTCCATTTTATTGGCTCTCAAAGCAGAAAACAAGAAGGTGGGTGGGGGAGGGAGCATGCTAGTGAAGAACAGGCTCTTGAGGGACAAACAAAGGTGCTTAATCGGGTGCTTTCCAGGCCAAGAGTCCAGGTGGCACTGGACCTATGTCCCAAGCGAGCTTCCTGAACGGAGGGCCTGGAAATCTGGAACTTGGGGGGAAAGTGGACAGCTGGGCTGGAGGGGGCTGAATCTGGGGCTGAGTGGGCAGGGACGGAGACACTCTGGGTGTTGTGTCTGCTCAGGCAGAAGTGGTCCAGGAAACCCAAGTGAGTAGGGGTTGTGGGAAGAATCTCAGGGGAATGAGGCCATGGGGGAGTTGAAGGTGAGGTCATCAGTGGAGTTCAGAGTGCCTCAAGGGCAGGGCTGTTGGACCTCCTGAGGTTCCCAGGCCTCTAGCACCTTGCTGGGAAGCAGGGGGCTTTGGTAGGGGGTAGGGAACTTTGGGGTTTTCAGCGGGAACATTTGAATTGAGACTGAAGATTTGAGGGGGAGGTGGTGTTCTGGTGAGGGGAAGTCTTGGATTATGGACTCATAGGTCCTTTCCAGAGAGGAGGTATTTTAGGCCCCCCAGAACAAGGGAGAGCCCATGTATCTCTAGGAGTTCCAGGCTGCAGGACACCGGGTTTGAGGTGGGCTGGGAACAGGGACCCTCCAGCATCTGGGAATGGAGAATGAGAGATGGCTTTGGGATGCCGTGGTGGGGAGCTGGAGCCGGGAGTTCAGAAACTTGGGGCACAGCGTCTCTGGGACCTCCGGTCCGGGCTCTTTGATCACGCCTCACTCACACCCAATCCCGGGCTTGGCTGTCGCCCTCCCTGCCCTGGGTTTTCAGGCAGCTTCCTTGGGATTCTAGGCAGCTTCCCTGGGGCTTGGTTGAGGAACCACGGGCACAGGCTGTGGCCCAGGGCGGCGGCGGCAGCAGCGGGCACAGACGGCGGATCAGACGCCCATAGGCAGCTGAGGCCAGCACCAGCAGAGGGGGCAGCGTCAGGAAGCCCAGGACAATGAGCGCAGACGAGCTGCGATCGTCCAGCAGGGCGCGGCATGGGGGGGACTCGGAGCGCAGCACCTGGAGAGGGAGGAGGGAAGGTGGGGCACAGACACAGCACCCCCCTCTTCTGTGGGAGGGAGTAGGTCACCGACATAGCACCCCCTTACTGTGAGAAGGGGTGGGGTACAGACAGCGCACCCCCCCTCCATTGTGGGAAGGCATGGGACACATACATAGCACCCCCAGTCTACCCTGGGAGGGGTCAGTCAGACACTGAATTTCCCTTCCACTGTGGGGAGGGAGTAGGTCACCGACATAGCACAGACACAGCACCCCCCTCTCTTGTAGGCCTGGACTGGGACTTCCTGGGACTCCCCTGCCATCCCCAAATGTTCCCCAATCCTGTCTATTCTTGAAACCTCAGGGTCCTCTCCTACTCAATTCTGCCACCACCTCCCCCAGCCTTTACTCCTCCCTGCAAGAGGAGCTGGGGAAAGGAGAGGGGAGACCACCCCCCAGCTACTATGATCTACCTCAGCCCCTCCCTCCTTCAGCCAAATTTTCCTTCTCCCTCATTTCTGTCCTCCATTCAAACCCTGCTCTCCTGACTCCCCTCCCCTTTCCCCCAGCTTCCTCCCTCCCTCTCCTCTAACCTCCCCCTTCCTCCATCTAGGCTCAGGTCCCAGGGTTAGAAGGTACCCCAGCTAGGTGGCACAGTGGACCGAGCTCCACACCCAGAGTCAGGAAGACCTGAGTTCAAATATGACCTCAGATACTTACTGTCTGTGTGACCCTGGGCAAGTCACTTCACCCTGTTTGCTCATAATAGTACCTACCTCCCTGGGTTGTTGTGAGGATCAAATGAAAGAATATTTGTAAAGCTCTTAGAACAGTTCCTGGCACATAATAAGCACTATATAAATGTCCTCTGTTATTCTTTTTATACTCCCTCCCCTCTCCTTGTATATCTGTTTCTGCCTCCTACCTACTTTGCGTTGTATCTGTAGAAGAAGAGAGAAGACTAACTGCCCAGTTAGAGAGTAGAAGAAAGGAAAGAAAATAAGGAGAGACCGGTGGCCGGGTTGTTTCGCCTTATAGAATGTCAACTCTCCGAAGGTAGGGACCATTTCAGTTTTTTGTCTTTTTATCTGCAGGACCTGAACACAAAGTGCCGGGGCACATAGTAGGTGATTGGTACAGGACAACAAACACTCCACTCCCCCTACAGAGTGGAACTGAAGCAACTAAACAATAGCAGCACCCTCCCCCCAACACCACACACACACACACACACACACACACACACACACACACACTGACACTCTGACTAGGACAATCTTTGGCTCCCTGAAGCCCTTTTAGTGGCCCTATCCTTTTGCCATCTGGTGGCCCCTGGTACCAGGAGGGGAGGCCCTTGGGAGCAGGGAAGGGCAGAGAGCTGGTTCTCCCTCCCCTTCCCCTTGCCAAACAATAGATCTTCTCACCCTACTGAGACAAAGGTCCTAGTGAAACCTCAGCCTTCTTAACCCTTTGGAGACCAGATTTTCTGAAAGGGTTCAAGGGTGGAAGCCACCCCAGGTCACCCTTGTCTATCCTGCCCCTACCTGAGCCGTAGAATTAAAAAGCAGCCCCTTTGTGAGGCCTCACACACAGAGCTGTGGCTGTTTTCAAATCCTGAACCCTAGATTGACAGGGTCTTGCTTACTTGCCTTTTATTCCAGAGTCCCCAGAACCTGGGGCTGGTTTGTCCAGTTTTGGGGCTCCCCCGACCAGGTCACAGCCCAGACCACCCACCCTCTCTCCTTGAGGGCCCTTGGATCTCTGGCCGCACATCCCTTGGTTCCCCCAGGGGCCTCAGACCCACCCACCCCCATCCAAGGAGACCCAGGGCTATGTTGTCCTCACCCTTCTGTTTTCCACCCTTGACTCTAGGGGCCCCTTCCCCCTGCAGACCTCAGCCCTGTTACTCCTCCTTTGTCCTAGAGTCCAGCCCCCTCATTCCCTGAGCCCCAGTACCTCTAGATCTCTTCAATCCTATGGTTCAAACTCCGAACCCAATTCAGGTCTATTCACCCCTCCACTACCAACCCTGGCTTGGCCTCCTCCACCCCCTCCTCCCTTCTTCTCCCGCTCACCCTGGAGTGACAGTGGAAACCCAGATAGACCACAGCAGCAGACGGCAGCAGAGCCAGAGAGAACACAGCAGTGGGCAGCAGCAGATGGAGAAAGAGGAGGGTCAGGTTGGCAGTGGCCAGCATCAGCGCCCAGAGGCAGCGCCCAGCAGGACCGAGGGGCTCTGGGTGAAGGTGGGGAACCTTCAGGCGGAGGGGAGCGGGGGCCAGGCAGCATGGGCGAAGTGTCTGACACCCCATCCTCCGCTTCTGCCTCCAGCTCCGGCTCAGCCATCCTGGCACAGTCTTCAGAAGACAATTCGGGCAGGTCTCAGTCCCCTCAGCCCCTGTGGCTTTGACCTCCTCGCTCTCTTTGGGGGCATGCCCCTCCCTCCGGCCCTAGGACTGCTGAACTCTTTTCTCCTCTGGGGTCTTGGTTTCTGCTGTCTCCTTAAAGGTAGATCTTCGATCCTTTCAGGTGGTTAACCCTCAGCTGTCTCTCCAGACCCCTCTGTCCGTCCGCAACCAACCTCTTGGAGGGCTCCTGGTATAGGCTCCGACTCAGGGATAGGAAGATCAATCATTTGCAGGCCAGAGAAGTCCCTGTTGTTTCTGCATTGAGTGTTTCTCCCCCTTCCCCACCCCCAAGCACCTTGTCCCCTTCACCCAAGGCAGGCGGAGAGCTGGGGCTGCTTGGAGAGAATAACTGAAGACAGTCTCAGCTCATTGTGATGCTTCTAAAGGCAACTGCTTCAACTCCCCCCCTCCCTTCCACCCCAGCCATGCCTTCATGCTGCTCACTGCCCACAATTCCCTCCCTCACCCCTTGCCCACAGATGCCAATGCTTGAATCTCTCACTGCCTCTGCTAACCAACTCTAGGAGCAGGGTGGAAACTGTCCTACCTTTGGGAAGAGGTCAACACCCCTGACTTCATTCTAGAACCGTACCTTTCCAATGAAAAGAGGACCCTAAAATCACCCTTTAAAAAAATAATTTAAATTGATTTCTTTTAACACTGCCTAAATTCTCCCTTTATTCATCCTTCTCTCCTCTCCCAAAGAGCTGTCCCATAGAACAAAGAATTTTTTTAAAAAGAAAAAAAAAATCATCAAAGCTAATTAACATATGAAAACAAATCTGATAATATACACAACATTCAACACCCATGGATCTCCCACTTCTAGAAAGAAACAGGAAGAATCATCCATATTTTCTTTGGGACCAACCTTTGTTTTGTAATTTTGCAATATTTATTGGAAGAATTCATTTTTAAAGGCGCCATGCTGTTCAGTCATTTTTCAGTCATGTGTGATTCTTTGTGACCCCCATTTGGGGTTTTCTTAACGATTACTGGAGTGGTTTGCCATTTCTTTCTCCAGCTCATTTTACAGATGAAGAACTTGAGGTAAAAAGGATGGCGTGATTTGCCTAAGGTCATACAGTTAGTAAGTGTCTGAGGCTGGATTTGAACTCAGGAAGATGAGTCTTCCTGACTCCAGGTCTGGCATTCTATCCACTGCAGTGCCACCTAGCTGTCCATTTCAAGGCTCCATACATCCCTATTAAGAGGACTAGTCAAATAATGAACAGTGTGGATGAGGGCAGGGAATATATGTCCTCACCCTCATTCTACTTCACCAGCCCGCCTTACCCCATCTTCCCAAGCCCAGACCCATCACTAAATGAGGTTGGAAAGAGAAAGGAGTCCCCTGTGTCCTGAAAGTTGGGCATCTTGGGAAATGTATTCCAGCCTAAATAGTCCACATTTTATCCTGGAGGGAAAAGGGGAGCCGTTCAAAGGGTCTTTTTTGTTTTTTGTTTCCTAAGAAAGAACATGGTTAGCCCTGTGACTTGGGGAAATAATTTTGGCAGCTGTATGGAAGATGTATTCCCGTAGGCAAGGAGTCCGATTAAAAAGCTATTGCAATAGTGCAGATGAGTGTTGATAAGGGTGCTTGGTGAGGTCAAGTGGTGCCTGGAAACAGTGAAGTATGTGGTCCCTTGGACAGCTGCTGGGGGGAAGGGAGAGATGTGGCCCAGTTAGAACATGGAGTGGGGAGGGGTTCAAGGGGGGGATCGGTGGCAAAGCCCTGGAATCCTGAGCCTGGCATTGGAGACAATGGGGATGGGGGCGTGGCGTGGCCTGGAGACCTTAGCATTTCAACAACTGGATATAGAGAACACAAGCCCCATCTGGCAGAATGGGACTGGAGGTGTCAGTGGGAAATGACCTTCCAAAGGTCTTCCTTCCCAGCCCAGGGAGTGTTCCTCTCCGGTCATTCTCAGGCCTCTGTCTCTGACCACCCATCCCTCTGGGAGTTTCTGTTGCTAGAGAACAAATGGAGCCTAGTTGTGAGGGGTTCATGAGGCAATAGGACCCACTCATCTGTGGAGCTGGGAAATTCAGTGTTAACCCTCAGTCTCATTGGAGATGCCTCTTCAGCTTGGGACAGCTCCCTCCTCCAGCTTCCAACCCAGGCTTGTCCCCGTCTATCAGGACCCTCCCAGCCCCGCCTCTCCAAGGGATACTCAGGTCTCCTTCTTCCTTCCGCCACCTAGCATATTCTTCCTTGAGTGATGCATATCTTTGTACTTATCCTACTCTCCCCCATTGTTAAATCATAATCTCCCTGGTCAGCTGCCCTTCGTTTTGCTACCCTCACAGACTAGCACAGTTTGGTGTTCCCCTGATGGGTTCCAATCCACCACTGACTTTCTGTAGTCTCTTGGGCAAGCCACTTCATCCCTATGAGCCTCAGTGACGTCATCTGTAAAATGGGGCTTGGGGGGTGGGGTGGGTAAGGCCGGACTTGAGGATTCAGTTCGATTTACTTAGCTCTTGAAATGTTCAAGGTCCAATAGAGCAAAAGATAATAACACAGGTCTTGTACTCAAGAAGCCTTCATTCTGCTAGAGTAGAGAAAGGACATTGACATAGATAATAAATACGATATAAGATATAGTGTTCCCTGCAGTCTCCTCCCCTTCCCCCCATTGCCAGGTATTTATTTTGTATAAAGCCTAAATTTTCTCATTTGCAAACATATAATACAGTATTCCCCTTGTAGAATAGAAGCTCATTGAGCTCAGGGCTGGTTTCTTTTGTATTTGTAGCCAGAGCACCTTGACCCTAGTAAACACTCAATGAACACTTGCTTTATATGCCTGCTCTGGGGCTATTCTCCCACCCTACAGTGACCCTAGCAGACTGGGTCCCCAGATCATGTTGCTATGTTTCCACTTAGAGCATTAGGGTTAGACCTGAAGGAATGGGGAGGAAGGAGAGGGCATTTTTCTAAATACCATATATTAAGAGTCCCCATTGGTAGCCTTCCCTGATTATCATAGTGGCACAGGGACAGCTAGGTAGTGCAGTGGATAGAGTGCTGTCCTGGAGTCAAGAGAACTTGAGTTTAAATCTCATCTCAGACACTTACTAGCTGTATGACCCTGGGCAAGTCACTTAACCCCAATTGCCTTAAAATATCCGGGGCCATCTCCAGTCATCCTGATGTATATCTTGTCACTGGACCCAGATGGTCTAGAGGAGAGAGTGAGGTTGGTGACCTTGTACAGCCCTCGCTCACTTAAATCTGATTCAGTGCAAGTCATGACATCACCCCTGGATAACATGGTCCTCTTCGAGAACAAAGGGACAATCAACAACAACATTTAAAAAGGTTTCAGAGACCTAGTTTCTGGGTAATTTAATCATTTTAATAATAAGACCATCACGTGTATTATAAAAGGATGGGGGCAGCTAGGTGGTGCAGTGGATAAAGCACTGGCCCTGGATTCAGGAGGACCTGAGTTCAAATCTGGCCTCAGACACTTGACACTTACTAGCTGTGTGACCCTGGGCTAGTCACTTAACCCCCATTGCCCTGCAAAAAAATAAAATAAAATAAAATAAAAGGATGGTCATTTGGCTGTCTCTCTTAGACCAAAGACAATCATGGCTATGGGCTGACTGTTTATATAGCCTTTGAAGAGCAGGTGTTCCCCAGGGTAAGAATCAATCCTGATTGGTTAACAATGAGAGAATGACTATTACAATAAGGGGCTGGACCTAAACTTTGATTATGTCACCCATTTCTAAGTTCTCCTCAGCCTTGGGGAAGAATTTATGTCTCACCCAAGCCTGAGCAGAACACAATGACTACTCCACCTGAGTTGGAGTCTGAACAAGAAAGTTAGTCCAATCTCATTATCAGCAATGTCCTTCAATAGCCTGAACTTTTAAAAGTTAGGACTTTAGAAAAAGGGGAAAACTGGATCTCCCTAAACCATTGGTTACTAATAATTTCTTTCATCATTTGACATCCATTTATTATCCAGACTGAATTAGCTTTTAGAAATGGGTAGTTATGGGGGCAGCTAGGTGGCACAGTGGATAAAGCACTGGCCCTGGATTCAGGAGTACCTGAGTTCAAATCCCGCCTCAGACACTTGACACTCACTAGCTGTGTGACCCTGGGCAAGTCACTTAACCCCCCATTGCCCTGCCCTCCCCCAAAAAAGAAATGGGTAGTTATTATGGTAATATAGTTTGTACAAAATACCCCCCTAATCCTCCAAAAAAGTCTGTGACATTTTCACAAGACATCTAGAGTCCAGGGGAAAGTGGGCTCAAGCTTAGTGCATATGTGGCAAAGATGGGGTAACAGCTCCTGGAAGTCCTTCTGCTGGCATCCCCAAGATGTAAAGACTTTTCAGGGTCTTTACTAGCCACTGCACGGATAAGCCAGCACAGGTTACAAACAGGTACATTGGATAAATAACCTCATTAGTAGGTAATGGACTTGCATGTCTCACAATTCCACAGATGTCATATGTCTAGTCTCTTCCTGAGCTACATGACCTAGAGTAGGGCAGGAAGACTTAGAGAAGGCACATTTTTAGCAAAATAAAAAGGATGTTTTAAACTGTTACAAAGATCTTTAGCAAAGACATTTACCCCATCCTAACCAAAGAATCTTTTTTGTTGTTGTTCAGTCAATCAATTGTGTCTAACTCTTTTTTTTTTTTTGTGGGGGCAATGAGGGTTAAGTGACTTGCCCAGGGTCACACAGCTAGTAAGTGTCAAGTGTCTGAGGTGTCAGATTTGAACCCAGGTCCTCCTGAATCCAGGGCTGGTGCTTTATCCACTGCCCCACCTAGGCTGTGTGACACCCTCCCCCCCCCCACGTGTCTAACTCTTTATGACAGTATAGTCCATGGGGTTTTCTTAGTAAAGATACTAGAGTGGTTTGCCATGTTCTTTTCCAGTGTATTAAGACAAACAGAGGTTAAGCGACTTGCCCAGGGTCACATAGCTAAAAAATATCTGAATCCAGATTTGAACTTGGGTTTTCTAGACTCCAGGCCCAATCCACTGAACCGCCTAACAGCCTCAGCATCTTATCAATTAGTTAATTAGCATTTGTTAAGCTCCTACTACATGCCTTATTAGATAGGATAAAAAAGAAGGCTTGGTCCAGTTCCTGGAACTATTTAAAATCCTGTTAGTTTTGTTTTGTAACTGTAAAGTGATTGGATAAAGGAGACATTCAGTTCATTCAGTGTCACACAGAAAAAAGAAAGATATACAATAACAGCAAATATAGTACAAATTACAGTTAGTTACATTCCCTCAAAAATCCACTGTCAACATTCCCCTTATGTATACTGTAACTTTTCTGCTGGGCTCCTTGTAGGACTCTGCCTTTCTTTCTTTCTTTCTTTTTGCAGGGCAGTGAAGGTTAAGTGACTTGCCCAAGGTCACACAGCTAGTAAATGTCAAGTGTCTGAGGACGAATTTGAACTCAGGTCCTCCTGAATTCAGGGCCAGTGCTCTATCCACTTTGCCACCCAGCTGCCCTCTGCCTGCCTTTCTTTCTTGAGTCTAGGGTCCTTTAGCCTCTCAATGCAGATCCTGCCAGTCAGGGGATCCTGCTGTCCTGGGGAAGCTGCTAGGATGCTAGCAGGCTGCCTGAGAATCTTGGAATCATCTGAAGCTCACAAGGTCTTCCTCTACTCAAGGAGGGAGGAAGAGGAGGAGGAGGAGAAGATAGAGAGTCTTACGCAAAAACCCCCAAACTAAGACTTTCCCCTTCCCTTGTCCCCTCCAAGTCACTCCTTCTCTGGGCTTGAGGGGAAGTTCCTGGACCTATAAAGTCAAGAAATGGCATCAAACGTGGAGATGAATGGGGCACTTTAAGAGATCAAGTGAAGGGGAGACTAGGGAAGTCTTGTCCCCATCAAGCTTCCTAGTTCCCCAGACTTATGGATGCTGAAGACACGGGAAGAGAGAAAAGAGGAAGAAGCAATGTACAATGGTGCCATGGAAACATGCGGCCTCTAGGGTCAGAGGCCCTGGGTTCACACCCTACCTTAGCCTCAGTTCCTTTACCTGTAAAAATGAGTCATACTAGACTGTCTCTGAGGTCTCTTCCAGTTATAAGCCTATGTGACCAGATCAGCTCCTTTGGTAAGAATAAATATGTAGGGGCAGCTAGGTGTCGCAGTAGATAAAGCCCTGGCTCTGGATTCAGAAGGACCTGAGTTCAAATTCGGCCTCAGACACTTGACACTTACTAGCTGTGTGACCCTGGGCAAGTCACTTAACCCTCATTGCCCCAACAAAAAAAAATAAAGAGTAAATACATAAATTCCTGTCATTAATAACATGTTAACCCTCCCCACTCCACCCCCATCAAGAAAATATATATCTAGTTAATAAGCAGCTATTTGGGGAGTCTAAATATGGTATTCTATCATCTTTCTATCTCTGGGCCACTTCTGTGGAAAGAAGAGGACCAAGGACGGCATCTACCCTTCTAGGATGCTAGCTGAGATGGGAGGTGGGGGTGGGGAAGCCCTTCCGATCTTAAGAGATCACTCTTTTGTCCAGTCTCAGAGAGGAGTATTAGGGGCAAATTATCTCCATCTGCCTCATCTCAAATAGCTCTCTCTCTGGTCTGGTTATGGAGGAGGCTAGCCTTGGCTTATATGGGCCAGCTCTTTCCCACCAAATAATAGTTACCTAAAAGACCACTACAAATAGCAAATAATGAGTAAAACCATTTATTCATGCAATCAGAAACTGGAAAAGTTATTAGAACATACCAAAGAATATACAAGAATAACTGAGCTTGTTGGCTGGGAACAAGATGAGAGCTTAGCTTCTCTCATTCGAGGAGAGAGAATGATGGGAACAATCTCTCTCAGGGGCAGTCCCTTCTAGCAGTCTCTGGAACTTCAGGAAAGTCCAGGGACATGGGGAGGGGTTCCTTGCATGTCCCCCCCTTCCATAGTCTTTTTCTCTTTTCTCCCTGGAGTGTCCTGAGTCCAACAAGGTCTCTGAAGAAGCTCAAGAGCCAACTCAAGAAGGCTGTTGCTGGGGGCGGCTAGGTGGCGCAGTGGATAAAACACCTGCCCTGGATTCAGGAGTACCTGAGTTCAAATCCAGCCTCAGACACTTGACACTTACCAGCTGTGTGACCCTGGGCAAGTCACTTAACCCCCATTGCCCCGCAAAAAAAAAAAAAAAAAGAAGGCTGTTGCCCTGCCCAGTGCAAAGTTGAGCTCATCATTTTCTCTGCTATTCATAATCTTCATCTGTCTCCATATGGAGCTCCTGGCCATCCCTTCTCCCTTCTCCTACTTGGGTGGGAACTGGGATCCATAAACCAAAACAGAAATAGCACCAGCCCTCTCTTGTACCAGAGAACCTGAGACAAAGTGGGTTTCAATCGAGGGAATGATTGAAAAAGCTATTGTGTATGAAGACAATGGCTTGTTTGTTACACAGTAAAAAACGAGGAACATGAAGAGTTCAGAGAAATTTGGGAAGATTTGTATGAACTGATGCCCTGAGAAATAAGTAGAACTAGATGGGTAATAGATACAATGATGAAAACTCTCTAAGTGAAATGATTGCTGAATAATGGGGAAAAAACAACAGTGAAGATTCCAGAGAAGAGATCATGAAACGTAGCTCCTTCCTCACAGGGGCTAGGGTAGGTGGGTTCGGGGGCAGGGCCATCAGGATGGGTTCCTGTGTTTTTGCTTAATTAGTTTTCTTTGTCAGGAGGGAAACTAGTCTAGAGAGGGTCAAACTATGTGGTAGAGACAATAGACATGATAATCCCAAATTTCCTTTTGCTCCCCAAAGCTGCATTGCCACCTAGTGTACATACACAGAACCGCACCTGTTACCTTACTCAGGCAAGGTTGTGCTGTGGGTGTAGCTGGTGTGGCCTTGCTGGCATGGATTGTGTTTGAGAGGTTAGAGAGACTATGGCAGGGGTAGGGCCTTTTGTAGTATTTATATCCGTTTCCTCGTTCAAGTAATTTGAGATGCCCCCAATTAACTGAAGGAAACTTTGACTGGTGACATGAATATTGGGTCTGAGGTTCTTAAAGCTGGTTGTCTCTTGGTTCCTCTGTCCCTTTAAGAAGCAGCACAGGAGGGGGCAGCTAGGTGGCGCAGTGGATAGAGCACTGGCCCTGGAGTCAGGAGTACCTGAGTTCAGGTCCAGCCTCAGACACTTGACACTTACTAGCTGTGTGACCCTGGGCAAGTCACTTAACCCCAATTGCCTCAATAAAAAAAGAAACAAAACAACAAAAAAAAGAAGCAGCACAGGAGCAGCTAGATGGCGCAGTGGATAGAGCACCGGCCCTGGATTCAGGAGGACCTGAGTTCAAATCCAGCCTCAGATACTTGACACTTGCTAGCTGTGTGACCCTGAGCAAGTCACTTAACCCCAATTGCCTCACTAAAAAAAAAAATTTAAAAAACAAACAAACAAAAACCACTTTTCTCCCTCCTTCCTCTCTCCCCTCAGAGAAAGCAAGCAATTTGATATAGATTATCCATGTGCAGTCATGCAAAACATATTTCTGTATTATCCATGTTGTGAAAGAAAATAGACAAAAAAACCCCAAGAAAAATAAAATAAAGTTTTTTATAAGTATGTTTTGATCTGCATTCAGACTCTATCAGTTCTTTCCCTGGAAGTGATTAGCACTTTCCATTATGAGGTCCTTTGGAATTGTCTTAGATCATTGGATTGCTGAGAATAGCTGTCATTCACAACTGATCATCATACAATGTTGTCATTACTGGTTCTGCTCACTTCACTTTACATCAGTTCATACAAGTCTTCCCAGTTAAGGGAATCTATTTTCCTAAAACTTTGGCCCCATGAGGAAACTTGTTGATTTGAGGAATCTCTGAGGGTTCTGAGCTTTAAACTTTCATATGTCTATTCAGTGTAGTCCTTCCCCCCAAAATTCTTCCCAAAACTGGTCTAGACTTCATTCAACGAACATTTATGAAATGCCTTCTTTGAGCCAGGAGCTGTTCTAGGTGCAGGAAATACAAATATAAAAATGAAATCATCCATGTCGTCAAAATCTTTACATTCTAGAGGAGGGGCAAGGAGGGGAGGATATGATATGTGTGTGTGTGTGTGTGTGTGTAAGCAAATAAAAAACATATGCAGGGGACAGCTAGGTGGCCCAGTGGATAAAGCACCAGCCCTGGATTCAGGAGGACCTGAGTTCAAATCCAGCTTCAGACACTTGACACTAGCTGTGTGACCTTGGGCAAGTCATTTAACCCCCATTGCCCCGCAAAAAAAAAAAAGCTAAAAATTGTTTGCCAAAATAAATAATAATAATAATAATAACGCTGGGAGATAGGGGCTAGTATTCTCTTTATTTACAGTTGAGAAAACTGAGGCAAACAGAAGTTAAGTGATTTGTCCAGGGTCACACAGATAGTTGAGTATATGAGCTTGGGTTTGAACTCTGGTCAGACTGGAACAGTAGATCCAGCGCTGTGTGCACTGTGGCGCACCTAGCTGCCTCTAAACATTCCCCAGCATGTTCTAGGTGTGGGACAGTGTGAAAATAGCCAATCTGTTCAACTCCATGAGCACATAGTTTTCCAGGCATTGTTCCAGGTGCAGGGAAATGAAACCATCCCTGACTTCAAGAAGTTTGCATTTAAATGGATGGAAACACACGTTCACAGGTCAATAAACACAAAAAGTCCACAAGATAAATAAACATATAGCAATTTCAGGCAGAGGAAGAGCAGTACCAATTTAGGGGAAGCAGGAAAGCTTCTGAGAAAGAAAGGTACTTGGGCTGAGCCTTGAAAGGAGATGATGCAAAGGAAAGAAGGGAGGAGATGGACTGTTGGATATGGGGAAGATGGAGTGGGTTAGTTTGTCTGGAACCAAGAGAACATGATGGGGGTTAATATGAAATTAATCTGGAAAAATAGGTTGGTGCCCTATTGAGAAGAACTTTAAATGACAAAGGCACTCATAATTTTTTCCTCTGGTGGCAATAGAGAGCCATTGAGACTTCTTGAGGAAGGCAATGACATGGTTAGATATTTGTTTCAGGCTTCTGAGTGGAGGATGGATAAAAATGAGGGGGGATGGGGGCGGCTAGGTGGTGCAGTGGATAAAGCACTGGCCCTGGATTCAGGAGGACCTGAGTTCAAATCCAGCCTCAGACACTTGACACTTACTAGCTGTGTGACCCTGGGCAAGTCACTTAACCCCCATTGCCCCGAAAAAAAACCCCCAAAACCCCGCCCCCCCCAAAATGAGGGGGATGTTGGGGGCAGGGAATACCAATAGTATGGTTGAGAGGTGACAAGGGCCTGAATAAAGTAGACTTGTGGTCATGTGAAGAGTAATGGATGTGAGAGATGTCATGGAAATAGAGTTGGCAATTGATTGGCTGTGGAGGACAAGATATTGAACTCCTAGGTGCTGATCTTGGGTGGCTGGATGGAAAATGGTGCCCATGACAGAAACAGGAAAGTGAGGAAGTAAAAAGGGTTGGAATGTTGGTGGTGGGGGGGACAGGGAATAGCACAGGAGATGAGTTCCATTTTGGGCTAGTTATGTTTGAGATGCCTATGGTACATCTAGGTCATGCTGAACAAGGAATTGGCGGCATGTGATTGGAGCTCAGGAGAGAGATGAGGGCTGGATATATCAAACTGGGAGTCCTAGAGACAGACCTGATGTTTTCCATCACTGCACATGTATAAACTATATCAGATTGCTTTCCTTCTCAGTGGGAGGGGGGGAGGGAAGTGAGGGAAAGCATTCAGGAGTCAAAAATTTTAAAAATAAATGTTAAAAAATATTTTTGTGGATAAAGCACTGGCCTTGGATTCAGGAGGACCTGAGTTCAAATCCAGCTTCAGACACTTGACACTTAACTAGCTGTGTGACCCTGGGGAAGTCACTTAACCCTCATTGCCCTGCAAAAAAAAAATTATTTTCCCCGTAATTGGAAAAAAACTAGAAAGAATTGATTGTTCAATCCATGGGAGTGGAGGAGTTTACTAAGAGAACATACACAGGGGCAGCAGTGGATAAAGCACCTGCCCTGGATTCAGGAGGACTTGAGTTCAAATCCGGCCTTGGAACTTGACACTTACTAGCTGTGTGACTCCGGGCAAGTCACTTAACCTCAATTGCCTCACCAAAAAAAAAAAAAGATAACATACACAGAGAGAATAAGGTCCAGCTCTACCAATGGGAGGAAGTATAGGACAGTGCTGGCTTCAAATCCTGGCTGTGTGACCTTGGGTGACTTACCTGCCCTCTCTAGTGACTTTGTTTTTACATCTGTAAGATGAGGGAGTTGGATTGGATAACCTCTGAGGTCATTTCCTACTGAGGTCTTTGGTCCCATTCTTAATGAAAGAGATGGCAACACAACCAGGGCAACTTCTGAAGTGATGAGTCCTGGACCAGGGATCAGGAGATTAGGGTTTAAAACCCTGCTATGTGTGTGTGACCTTGGGCAATGCTGAGTCTTAGTTTCCCCACAAATAAAATGAATATGATGATACATGGGGCAGTTAGGTGGCACAGTGGATAAAGCACCGGCCCTGGATTCAGGAGGACCTGAGTTCAAATGTGGCCTCAGACACTTGACAATAACTAGCTGTGTGACCCTGGACAAGTCACTTAACCCTCATTACATGTCCTGCCTTCCCCAAGATATTGCTTTATAAACTGTGAAGCTACTTCCTCTTTGTAGAGGTGGGCGGACTATGGGGGTGGAATACTGTGCATGCTGTCAGATGTGACTGGTGTATTGATTAGTTTTGCTGAATTTTTTTGTTCCATTCTCTTTCTTTTTAATAATCTTTGTTACAAAATGTGGCTCACTACATGGGGGGGGGCGGAGAGGGATATATTCAGAAATGAAAGTGATAGAAAAATGTGGACAAAGGGCTAGGGACCTGGCCTGTGAATTCATTGGGTCTGAGAAACTTCTTGGTGAAGAAACTCCCTTTAGCAATGTAGGACTGCAAGTCTCTGCAACTCAAGTCTTAGAGAGCTGCCCGGCAGCATAGAGAGTTAAGTGATCTGTCCTGTCAGGTGGGACCTGAATCCAGGCCTTTCTGCCTTCAGGGCAGCTCTATCATACTGTACTGCTCCTCATAAAAACAAAATCTCCATCTATTTTTAAAAATAACATTTAAATTAAATTTAATTTAATTTAAATTAAACAAGTTGTTATTGTTGTTGTTGGTGGTGGTTGTTTCCAAGAGCTGGTGTTATTGTTGATGATCTGACATTAGGAAATCACTCAGAATCCCCTTGGGAGCCTAGAATGGTTGTTGACAGTGGTGGGAGGGGAAATGCTGTGTTCTGTGTCTGGAGCCCAGACCAGACCGGGCCATGGCCTGGAGAATCCCCAGTTGGGGGGGATAGGAATGTGTCAAAGTTAAAAGCTCCTTTCCCCTCCCCTAGGAGAACTGGGAAGCTCAGGCAGAGAGAGAGAAGAGGCCAAGCCAAGCCAGGCCAGGCCTGCTAGGCCCAAAGGGTGAAGCTTAATCCTCCTTAGGGGAGTAGGGGGAGGAGTGGGCACCCTGGGGAAATGAGAAGCCAGAATAGCATGTCCCTGCTTGTCCCTGCCATAACACCCTTCCTGTGATTGTTCCTGGAGGAGCCCCTTCGGTCTGTTGGTAAGCCTTAGCTCAAGCCAGCAGGAGAGCTGGTTGTCAGGATCTCCCTGGGGACCTCCCTCCTGTTGTCCGGTAAACAACACTGCAGTGAGGTGGGGTGGGGGGAGGGAGGCGGTAAGATCCACAGCCCCAAGTGGCCTTCCTCGGCCTCCTATTACCTACAGTTCTCCTTAGCTCTGAATTGTCACGGGCATCTTCGGCCTTCCTGGGAATCCCAGCCCTGCCCAGAAACCTCAGGACCAGGAGGAAGGACCTTCCCCAGACAGTCTGGAACAACTTGGACCACCCATGGAGAGGGAAAGTCAACCAGCCATGAGAAGCCCTGGACTGTGGGCTCTTCAGCCTTGGAGGGTGACACAAACAGCCCGAGGTGGGGGGAGGGGAGTGGGGAAAGGGCTAGGACAACGAGGCCCCACCCACTTCCCCAGTCTGGAGAGTTAAATCCCTGTGGGCCTTGAGTTCCATTGTCTACGCTCCCTCAAACCCTGCGCTTATTCTCTCCTTTGGGTGAAGGTGGGTGACTGCATCTGTCCTCTTCTCCACCAAGATCCATTGGTGAGATGACCAGACTAGGACCAGGGTTAAGGTTTAGAGTGAGTCCAGGGTCAGAACTCCATTTGGGTTGAGACCAAGCCAAGTCGATGGTGGAGAATGAGGGCTTAGGTCTGGGACTGGAGTTTGGGGTACAATCTCGCAGGGTTTAGGGAGCCAATCTGGGGGTGAGTTTGGATCAGCTTATGTCTGGAGACAGGGGGAGCCAGCCTATAAGTTTCATTTTTTGTCCTTGCCTTCCTCAGTGCCCCGGGCACATAGTAGGTCCTTGATAAGTTCTTGGTGAGTGATTGACAGGTGGGTCCTGTTGAAACCTCAACTCTTGTGTCTTCAGTCTAGGAGCAGAGAGAATTGAGGCTGACTGGGCAGGCACTGGATGGTCCTAGAGATGGGGGACACAAGGGGCCCAGGAAGGGGAGGGAAAGAAGCGGCCTCTGAGCCTCCTTCCTGTCCCAAGGGCTGGGGTCAAGGCCAAGTGGATCAAGGGGCCATATGAGAGGTCGGCTGGGCCTGATGAAGCAGTTGCTGAGGCAGGGGGCCTGCATCAATGAGAGGTGAGCATCCCCTTCAAAGCCCTACCCCAAGTGCCCTAGCATGGGAGACCTGGGGTTTCCGGCTTCCCTTTGGGTCTGACTTTCTATGAAGGGCATTAGCACACCTATTATCCATAAGGACCCCACAAAGAAGCACAGCCGAAACACACAGTCCCACACAAAGGTGTATCATATCCCACACAGGGTTACAAAGTGACTATAGGCAGCCAAAGGGGCCGAGGAAATCTCACTAGATGGAAAGTCCTCATCTCTTTGTCACTTATTCAGCTCTGTGACCTTGGACAAGTCCCGACCTCTCTGGTCTCCTCAGTCTACAAAATCTGAACAATAGTAATATCTCTCCTGCCTCCTATTCAAGGTCTATCCCCCTCCCCATCTCCCATCATTCTCCAAGGTACTTCAGCCAAATTGGATCAGTCTACATTCTCTGAATACAAGCCTATAACTATAGCAACAAGAGATACAGATGATTTCTGAGACTTCTTCTAGTTTTGATGCTAGGAAGGAAGGAAGGGAGAAAAGAAGGAAGGGAGGAAGGAAGGAAGGAAGGAAGGAAGGAAGGAAGGAAGGAAGGAAGGAAGGAAGGAAGGAAGGAAGGAAGGAAGGAAGGAAGGAAAGAAGAAAGGAAGGAAAGGAGGAAAGAAGAAAGGAAGGAAAGGAGGAAGGAAGGGATGGGGAAGGAAGGAGGAAAAGAAGAGAAGAAAGAAGGAAGGAAGGAAAAGAATGGAAGAAGGAAGGGAGGGAGGGGGGAGGAAGGGAGAAAGGAAGGGAAGGAGGAAGGAAGGAAGGAAAGAAGAAAGGAAGGAAAGGAGGAAGGAAGGGATGGGGAAGGAAGGAAGAAAAGAAGAGAAGAAAGAAGGAAGGAAGGAAAAGAATGGAAGAAGGAAGGGAGGGAGGGGGGAGGAAGGGAGAAAGGAAGGGAAGGAGGAAGAAAGAAGGAAGGAAAAGTGAATGAAGAGTGAGAGGGGATCAGATGAGGAAAAGTTTAAGATTTAGGGGGAAATGGGTCTGTTCCTGCAGAGGTCGGAGATGGCAGGTTATTTTCAAAGATTCCTATAGTCTGTATGTATCACCTCCACCCACATACATCCTAGAAAACAGGGAAGGATGAATGAGAAAAAGAAGTGAAGCCCTGAGACTTCAGATCCTTTCTTGTGGCTCAGATTGAGGGGAGGGGCCCGAAGGGTCTGGGGGTCCATTCCCTACCGTAGTTACAATCATCCCTCCAGGGATCCAACAGGCCGGACCCTTCTCCATCATGCAGTGGTGAGTGGCCACCTCCCTTTGGTCCGGTTCCTGGTGCAGCGTGGGGCTGCAGTGGATGCAGCTGATGAGGAGCTGGTCACCCCTCTGCACTGGGCCGCCAGGCAGGGGCAGAGCCAGGTGGCTGAGCTGCTCCTGCAGCGAGGGGCACCGGCTTCAGCCAGGAGTCGGCGAGGCCTCACACCACTGCACTGGGCAGCTGCCCTGGGACACTCACTGCTGGTCCAGCGACTGCTTGCCCATGGCTTGGATGCTGCCAGCATGGACATTCATGGGTGGACAGCACTGCACTGGGCAGCGGCAGGGAACCAGCTTCATGTGGTAGAACTTCTGACCTGTCAGGGCATCTCACTGGACGTCAGATGTTCAGGAGGCCCCTGCCCCGTTCATGTGGCAGCAGGGACAGGGAGAAGGGAGACGCTGCAGTTCCTGCTGATCCAGGGAGCAGATGCCAATGCCCAAGATGGCGCTGGGTCAACAGCCCTCACCATTGCCTCGGACCTGGGGGATCAGGAGGTGCGTCTCCCCACCCCATATGCTCTTTTCTCCAATGGGGGGAAGGAAGAGACATCTTGGGCCCAAACTAGAAGAGCCCCACCAGGGGCTCCCTTGTGTAGTCATGAGCCAATGGCAGTATGGGGAGTAGTCCCTGGGCCAATCATGAGGCAGTGAGCGTGGAAGAAGATGCAGATCCTTTTCTTCCCCTTCCCCCTCACTGGGCTTTCTGGAGTGGCAGAGCAAAAGTTTCAGTGCCCTGGATTAGAGTCAGAAGACCCAACATTGAATCTTGGCTCTGATACTGCCCATGTGATTTTGGGTAAATCATCTTACCCTTCTACACATTCCCAGAAATTAAGGGTTGGGAAGAAATCCTATCTAAAGGCCTTTCCAGCTGAACACAGCTATGATCGTGTGCCAAGGAGAGGTTCACGAGTGGGTGGTAGGTGAGAGAGATCCTGAGCCAGTGGAGACAAGGGGAACAAAAGAAATGATTTAGGAATGTAGGAGTCTTGAGAATATAGTTGGAGGTCATGGACTCTACAGCCAGGAGAATGTGTCAGGTTAATTACTTGCTAAAAGCTTACCCACTGGGGGAGAACAGGGTTGGGGTATTGAAGGATTAAGAGGCTCCTCTGAGGGTCATTGATGCTGTGAATAGAATTGACCTTGTGGCTGGGTGATCTTCCTATTTGCCCTTTCCCTAGGATAAGGATGGGGGAGGGAACAATAGGGCCCTGTGAGCTCTCAGGCCCTCTGCTCTAAGGTCCAGTGGGAGTCAGACAATCGGGCGATCAAGAAAGTACCTACAAAGGTACTCAGCACCTGGGTTAGGTGTTCCCAGATTCAAAAGACGAAAACGAACCGGTGCCTGCCCCCCCAGACAGGTTAAATTCTGCTAAGGGAGACAATATGTGCTTATCTGAGTAGCTACAAGGACATCTTGGGCAGGGACGTCACCGCTCCTGGAGGCCTCAGTTAGGAACTTTTCCAGGAGGGGACATGTGAGCTAAGGCTTGAAGGAATCAGTGGGTGAAGCTGAAGGGTCTCCCGGCAGGGGGCCAGTCAATGGAGGATGTTGGTACCTGACCTGTAACCAGGGCATCTGTGCACATACAATATTTAAGGTCTAGGGATTTAGCTAGAATGATTTCCTCACAGCAGAAGCAGTAGCAGCCAGCTGCAGGAGGGATCCAAGGCTAAGGGATCAGAGTCTATTTCCCCTCACTAGCCTTCACACCTCTGTGTGCCTAGGCCTGTGCTAGTCATATCTGGGAGGGAAAGAAGGCTGTTTCAGGTAGTACAATGAAAAGAGAACACTCATTTTGGAGGCAGGAGGGCCAGGCTTCAAGACTCTGACCTGACAGTGTGACTTTGGGTAAATCATTCAATGTTTAATTAAGGATTCCTGGATTGGGCAGTAAGGAAGATACAAATTTGACATCCTGTCACAGTGTTGTGTGTGTGTGTGGTGTGTGTGTGTGTGTGACTGTTGTGTCCTGTGTCTGTGTCGGTGTCTGTGTCTGTGTCAATAAATAGATACAAATAGATCATTCTTAACTTACTGATAAAGGAACACAGGAAAGATTCGATTACAAGAGTATTTCTGTGAAAATCATTACGGACTAGGGGATGGGAAAGCTTTGTGGACAAGATGTACTAGAGGTGAAGTTAAAGGATAGGTATGGAATTCAGACGGGCAAAGGTTGAGAGGAAAGAAGCAGAAGGGCCTACCAGGGCAGAGGGAACTGTTTGAACAAAAGCCCGGAGGCAGGAAAGTACAGGACTTTGTGGCAACCAGAATCCACTTGGCCAGCAGAGTTTGTGTAAGGAAGGAATAAAAGAGAGAGCTGAAAGTCAGGGGGCATCAGAGGGTTAACTTAGGGCAGTTTCCTCGTCTCTACAATGGTGGTACTATTGTGCCCAAGGCTGCCCTCTAGGTTGTTTGTCTGAGGTCCTTCCCTAATAGAATGTAAGTCTCTCAGGGCAGGGGCTGTTTTGTCTCTGTACCGCCTTTCTTCAATCTAGCATGTAAGTAGGTGCTTACAAATGCTGCGAAAGTTAAATTAAGTTTGTAGACCTTAAAGTATAGGGGAACATAAACCATCAGCACCATCCTCCTGCCACCATTCTTCTCATCTCTGCCCTTGGAGAGTTCCCACTTTGGGTGGTAATCTGAGTCAGGTGAAACAACAGAGACAACACCTGGCAGGATGTGATTAAAGGCTGAGTAATTGGTATCAGGTGTCCAAAGGCGGGGAGGGAGCGAGGGAGCTATGTGGGCTGGAGGAATCAGGAAAGGAATGTGAGGATTTAGAGTGGGCAGGCAGGTTAGAGACTTGTCCAAGGTCACACAGATGGTCAATGGTGAGTCATAATTTGCACCCTGGTCTCCTGCCTCCTACTTTCTCTAATTCTGGTCCGGAGAGAATAGGACTCTACGATGTTCTTGTTTGTTATTCTTGGGGGGGGGGGGCGCCATTGCTTTAAGGAGCAGGTGGATCTGAGAAGATATTGGGTCTCTCCCAGACAAGGCTAGGGGTTCTTGAGAAAGATGAGCCTGCTGTGTGTTCTTCCTGGGAATGAACAAGCTGAAATGGAGTTTGGAAAGACTAGCTCTCAGCCCCATGCCCCCTCTCTATGCTTTCCCACAAAGGCCACCCAGTCTCCTTCCTGTCCCCAGGTGGTGAAGCTGCTCTTGAGCATGGGAGCCAATGAGGACCTTCCAGACCAAACATGGCCGCTCTGCCCTGCACCGGGCAGCTGCTGCTGGCCACCTTCCTGTGGGCCCAGCTGTGTTGGTGGAGAGGGGAGCCTCAGTGGATGTCCGGGATGGACTCCACCTCACGCCCCGGCACCATGCAGACGCTTGGGAGGACACACTATGGTTGCCAGCTACCTCTTGACCAGGGAGCAGAAGTCAATGGCACTGGCTGGGCTCCACAAGACCCCTTTGCACTTGGCCATGAGAAGGGTCATTGCTCTATGGCAGAACTCTTACTAAGGCGGGGAGCTAGCCCCAACACTCGACACAGTGCTGGAGACTGCAGAAGACCTTGCTGGCCCCAGGCACTCCTCTCAAGACTCTTTGTTCCTGTCAGAAAGACCAGAGGAGAGAGGCAAAGCTGAGCAGGGCTCGGGCCCCTCCATGGAGACATCCAAACTGGATGGACAGTCTGGGTAGGACCTAGTTTGGAGTGGTACTATGCATTGGCTACTTTGGGACCCTGGGATCACAGGACTTATAGGAGGGTCCTGGTGACTACCTGTTCCAGCTGTCTCCTTTTACAGAGGAGGAAACTGAGGGCCCACAGGGGTACAGTAAGTTGTTCAGATCAGATGGGTGGTGTTAGGCATCTGAGCATGGTACTATTCTGAAAATGGGAATAACCACTTACTTTAACCAACAGCATTACTATGAGGAGAACAAACCCTATAGTGATATGATAAAACACTATTTATTGTTGTTGCTATTATTACGGACCACCAGAGGAACAAGTGTTTTCAAGGCTAGGTACCCCGAGGGGACAAATGAAGGTGGGGGCTGCAGAGGTGCTAGATGGGGCAGAGACTGTCCCATTGCCAGGGTTTACCCTTTCCAGGGGGAAATGGGAATAGCAATAACCCAAGCCCCTGGATCTTGGCCCCATGGCTAGCCAGCTCTGAGGCCACCATCTTTGGAAGAAATTTACCTATAACAAAAATAGGCAGCATTTAATATAGCTCTTTAAAGCTTGCAAAAGGCTTATATATATATCATCTCATTGATCCTCAAACCCTGTGAAGTAGGTGTTCTATTATTCCCATTTTATGGTTGAGGAAACCGAGGCAGACAGAGCTAAAGTGACTTAGCCAGGGTCACACAGATGCTAAGCCTAGTCAAAATCATGACTCCAATGTTGTTCAGTCATATCTAACTCTTTGTGTTCCCATTTGGGGTTTTCTTCTTCTTTTTTCTCCCCAGGGCAATGAGAGTTTGGGTGACTTGTCCAGGGTCACACAGCTAGTAAGTGTCAAGTGTCTGAGTCAAATTTGAACTCAGGTCCGCCCTGAATTCAAGGGCCAGTGCTTAATCCACTTACCACCTAGCTGCCCCTCATTTGGGGTTTTCTTGCAAAGATACTGGAGTGGTTTGCCATTTCCTTTTCCAGCTCATTTTGACAAATGAAGAAAGTGAGGCAGAACAGTTTAAGTGACCTGCCTAGGGTCACACAGGTAGGGAGTATTTTGAGGCTGGATTTTGAACTTGGTCTTCCTGACTGCAGGGAAGGCATTCTATCCATTGCCACCACCTAGCGTGCCCGCCATAGACATTCTTTGTCTCTGAGTCTCCGTCTCTACAATGGGAAACATCCCTGACCTTGAGATCCTAGGAGTTATGTATTTTTCTTAAAAAGATTAAACTTGTGGGGAGAGAGATTTTTCTTTAAATTTTTTTTTGAAAAATAAAGCATATTTAAACTTCTCAATAACTAGATATGAAAACTTGGTAGTAAATTTGAAAGGAATAGCAAGTTGCGAACTCAGGGCAACCCTGTGTTTTTCTATCTCACTTTGTCATGAAATGCTCATTCATGGGGGAATTGTTGGCGTGGGGGTCTTAGGTATTCCTTTTTAAAGAATTACACAAATTCATTAGAATAAAATAACCTTTTATTTAAGTGCTAGAGAAAGGAAACCTCTAGAGGATCTAGAGGGGAGATAGATGCAGGAGACATGGTTCTCTGAGATACCTATCTCCTTGAGCAGGAGAAAAGGCAAAAGCTTTTATAGAGGACAGATGTGGAGGGACAGAGGGGGGTGATCATTTGACTGGAAAGTTCCCTTTGGGGGTGGGGAAGCTGGAATGAGGGGAGGTGCTCCTGATTTCTGGAGTTATCTGTCCCCTAGGCAGCAGCCACACTAATGGGGATTAATCTCCCTGAGGGTTGGGGGAGACTGGAATGAAGGGTGGTGGTCCTGGAGTTAACTCTGTCCCAGGGGGTGCTGTTTATCTCTTACGTATGTCTGTCCTTTGTTTAACTTCTCTAGGGGAGTTACCCCAGACCCATGGTCCTTCAGTTTAGTTGGCCAGTTTCCTAACCCCCTAACAGTTTGTTTTATTTCTTAAATCCAGAATAAAATAAACAAGAAGCATCGTAGATATCCATAACAGCTTGTATCAGTAACTTCCTTTCTATCTCTTCCTCGCTGACCTCTGGTTCTTTTAGACAAACTGAGTACTATCAGATATACTAAAGATTGGATCTTGATTACAGTGTTAAGGGCTGGCTGCCACCCAGGAAGCTGGTTTTTAAGGCAGAGAGTGCACCCCTGCCTCTTCCAAACACCCTAATCAACTCCCTCTTCACTCTACCCTCCCGTTTCACAGAATCTCCTCCCTTCACAGCTGCCCTTTACTCATTCACAGGTACTGTGTGTGGAATAAAAGCTCAGAATGTCTCCCTCTATAAAATCTCAGTGACTTGCTTAGGACTTAGAGAAACACAGTTGAAAATCACCAGGTCTTTCTTTGTTCCCCTCTTTTTCTTCTCTCTTTCTTTCCTCCTTCTTTAAACCTGGTCTTCTCAAACAGCTGCTGGCATGATTTAGATTACTCCAATTTGTTCAATCATTCAGGTCCATCCCACAGAATATGTCAGGCTTCCTAACGGTCCTGTCATATATTTATAGACTGTGTAATTGATCTCTCCTGTTAGAAATCCTTACTGTTCCATCACCTTGCTCATAGGAAAGGAAAGGGAGAAGGAGGAACTGCTTCCCCTCACAGCACTACTGGTAAAGAAAGGGCTTTTTGGGGCAGCTAGAGTGGTAACAGCAGATAAAAGCACTGACCCTAGAAAAAATCATGAGGACCTGAGTTCAAATCCTACCTCAGACATTTGACGACTTACTAGCTGTGTAACCCCAGGGCAAGTCACTTAACCCTCACTGCCCTGCCCCCCCCCCCAAAAAAAAAAGGAAAGAAAAGAAAAAGAAAAAAAAAGAAAGGGCTTTGTATATTGTAAAACACTTGTCAGTGGGCCCTGTGGTTGTTAACCATTCCAAACTCCTGTTCTAGATTTATGATGATATGGTGGAAATGGGGTACAGTTGGGGTTGGGGTTCTTGGGAATCCCTCTTTAAAGAATTACACCCTCTTGCACACAAAACTTAGTTAGAATAAGGTGATAGTTTATTTAGGAGCAAGGGAAGGTAAGGGTGGGGGGGAGGGAAACCATGAAAGAAATCCTTAGACTTTTCATGGGGAGATTTGGCACAAAGCACATGGCTCAGAGTACCAAATCTCGAACAGAGACCGGAAGGTACTTTTATAGAGGACTGATGGGGGTGGACATCTTCCTGTGGAAAGTTCCTTTAGTGAGGGAGGACCATCCCCCACTGGTGGTAAGCTGGGGAATTGGGGTGAGCAGTGAGGACCATCCCCCACTGGTAGTGACTAAAGGAATTGGGTGAGGGATGGCTACAGATCCCTCTTCAGAACACAAAGGCCGAAGCCACACCCAAATTTATCTCCCCAGGATAAGGGAGACCAGAATGAAAGGTAGGAATCCCAAACTAGCTCCGTCCGATTTGGTTCAGCTTATCTCTCTAGGCGTTATCTGTCCTGTGGTTTAGTTTCTCAAGGAGAAGATTCCTCGGTGTGCCCCAGAGAAATTCTGGGGTGCACTGCGCCCCATGACAATGATTATAGTGTAGTCTTCAGTCAAACCCACTGAGCTAAGCCACACCTTTGCTATACTCATGTTATGCAGGACATGCTGAACCCTACCCCCTCCCTGTGCCCCCTAAGCTGGTTGCCAACTCTAGCTCTGAAAATTGTAGTCAAACCATCACTACCAAAATACTCCTCCCTTAGAATGTTATCTCCTTGAGGGCAGGGACTGTCTTGATTACTTGTTTTTGTATCTCCAGAAATCAATCAAAAAATCAATCAAGGAAGCAACATTTATTAAGCACTTACTAGGTCCAAGGGGGCAGCTAGGTGTCCCAGAGGATAGAGTGGGGACCTGGAGTCAGGCTCATCTTCCTGAGTTCAACTATGACCTCAGGCACCTCCTAGTTGTGTGACCCTGGGCAAGTCACTTCACCCTCTTTGCCTCAGTTTCCTCACTTGTAAAATGAGCTGGAGAAGAAAATGGCAAACCACTCCAGCATCTTTGCCAAGAAAATCCCAAATGGGGTCATGAGGAGTGAGACAGGACTGAACAACAATAACATTTAAACTCCAGAAATCAACCAATCGATGAACATTTATTAAGGATCAAGATGTTCCAGGCACTGTACTAAGGCTGGGGATACAAGAAAGAGTCAGAAGACAGTTTCTGCCCTCAAGGAGCTTACAATCTAACCACTTCAAAAAAAAGTCCATATTAAGTGTCTCTTGTGAGCCAAAGACAAGACTTAAAGAATACCCCATCCCTGCCTGCACAGTGCTTATATTTTACTGGGGCTCGGGGGTAGGGAGAGATACACATATACACAGAGAAGTAAACCCAATGCAATAAGGAATTGGTAAGTAAATGCTATGAATAAGACAAATGCAAGATCATTTGGGGAGAGAGAAAACCATGAGTCAATTAAGAGAAGCAGCATTTCTTAAGTACCTGTTTTGTGCCAAGCACTGGCTTTGTGCCAAGCACTGGCAGGGAATAGAAACCAAAGAATGTAGGGCTCCCTTGGGCCAAAGAGACGAGGACATTCCTTTAAGTGCCAACTAAGAAGAGGCTGGAGGATAAGGCATTGTTTAGGGAGGTGGTATGTGAGCCAAGCCTTGAAGGGAGCAAGGGATGCAGAGACGGGCCTGTACAAAGAGATGGGGGGGGGGGGTTCTTTTGACCAGAACTTGAAGAATGTCAAGGGAATAAATAGGAAAGGTGTCCTGGGAAGGTAGGTCAGTGGCTTTCAATGCCAAGATGAAGGGTTTTTATTTTAGGGCACTGAAGGATCCTGGTTCAGATCCCAGTCTTGCCACTTGCTATGCCCATGGGTAAGCCTCTCTCAGCTTGCTTCTCCAAATGTGTAAAAGTTAAAATGGTCTAAGGTCCTTCCAGCTTGAAACCTAAGATCCTCTTTGATGTAGGAGGCAAAAAAAAAGGGGGGGGGGTTAATAGAAAAACCTAAGATCCAAGCTTTAATTCAGATATTGGCTCTAAAAGAGAGTTGGACCCCAGTTAATGGATAACTTATGCTAGATTATCATACCCACAGTGATCAGTATCCATAATAGACCAAAACGGGTCAGGTCAAAATAACAATAATGGAAATGACAAGGCTATAGAAATTCTTTTTTTTTTTTTTTAAGTTTTAGCAGGACAATGGGGGTTAAGTGACTTGCCCAGGGTCACACATCTAGTAAGTGTCTGAGGCCAGATTTGAACTCAGGTACTCCTGAATCCAGGGCCGGTGCTTTATCCACTGAGCCACCTAGCTGCCCCGAGCCATAGAAATTCTAATGAAAAATGGAGATAAAGGAAGAGTTAAGAATGATTTCAAGGTTGTGTTGGAACAATGTGGTGGATCTAAGTAGGGATGTTTGGATGAGGGGCGGTTTAAAGGGGAAGAGAATGAATTCTGTTTTAGACAAGCTGAGTTTGAAATGCTTATGGGATATCTCACAGGCAGGACCCACAGATTCAGAAGCCTTCTGTATAGAAATGATACCTGAGGGGCAGCTAGGTGGCGCAGTGGATAGAGCACTGGCCCTGGAGTCAGGAGAACCTGAGTTCAAATGCTGCCTCAGACACTTGACACTTACTAGCTTTGTGACCCTGGGCAAGTCCCTTAACCCCAATTGCCTCGCCAAAAAAAAAAAAGAAAGAAAGAAAGAAAGAAAAGAAATGATACTTGAGTCCTTGGAGGCTAATGAAATTAAGGAGAGAAAACAGGGAGAGAAGAGACCCTGGGACAGAAGCCAGAAGCCTGGGGTGCATGTGCGCGCGCACACACACACACACACACACACACACACACACACACACACACACACTGAGGCGATGGACCCAAACCAACTCTCTTATCTTACAGATGAGGAAATTGAGGCCTAGGGAGATGAAGTATGACAGATATTAAGTATCAGAGGTGGGACCTGTGCCAAAGACCCCTGATTCCAGAGGTTGTGTGTGCTCTTTTTCCCTGGGAAGAGACCGGGGAGAAAGCAGTAACACAAATACCAAAAGCAAGGAAGTATCCAGGAGAAAGGGGTGTTCCATAGTGTCATTCATTAGCTACAGAGAGGTCAAGGAAGAGCTGAGAAATGACCATCAGATCTGACAGCTCAGAGTACATTGGATTGAGGGATGAGGAACTGAATGATCAAGTCCTGTAGAAATGTGACCTAGTCTAACCACACAGCTGTTTAAAGCCCTCTGAGCTCTCAAAGACAGAGGCCCTAGGCTGGGAACACTTCCACTGTGAGCCCGGCAACATGCTCTTAGATTTGTGATCCAAGAAGCTGCTTAGCTGAGTTTGAAGATGCTCGTTCATCCCTAACAGACTGGGAGGTGGTAGCGGTGCTGGAATGAGGGCAGATGGCAGTGAATTCTTTCGTTCCTTTCTGCCACAATTATAAAGCCTATATAAGGTGTGGGATACCACCACGAAAATAAAAGCATGCACTAATTCAAAGCAAGCAATACTCCACTGCCTACATTTTCCAAGGGGATCCAAAGATGAAAACATTTTAGTCCTTGAACATGTTCCAAGCTCTCTTCCCTCTGCCTAGACCCATGTTGCCTTCCTGCCTGCTCTTTGCCCCCTCCACTTATCCTTTAAAGTCATCTCCATGGCCATGGATGGCTTTAGAGCCCTCTCCTGTCATCTCCCTTCACGTAATACCATTTATTGTGGTTATTTGTCTTATAAGCCAAGAGATCTTAAAAGCAAAAGCTAAAATGCAGACAGCACTTTAGAGTTTGGACAATTACCATCTCTGCTGAGTCTTACAACCACCTATTCCTATTTTACAAATGAGGAAACTGAGGCTGCCAGAAGGGAATTCGACTTGCTCAAGGTCACAGCTAGGAAGCGTCTGAAAGGGGTGGATTTGAACGCACGCCCTCAGTCTGACTTCTCAGGATAACAAGGTCTGTGCTGCCTCGAATGGGAGGACATGCTAAATCCCATTCTGAGGCTGATGAGAATAAAGAGGCCCCTTTCCCCCCCATTCAAGTTCACAGAATCCCTTGTAACGTGACGTCTATCCTCGGGGCCTGGGCCCAGATCCTCTGTTCTAGGGGCAATAGAGAGCCCCTGGAGGTTCCTGAGCAGGGGAGTGACCCGTCTGAGCTGGGCCAAGGACCGGACAAAGGCAGGGTGATTGGTGCCCATTTTACGGAGGCGGCCGCCCAGGTCCCGGGCTTGCTTCGCCTGAGGACGCTTAGAGATGTTCTCACTGCTTCCTTATACACGCGGGGAAACTGAAGCCCCAGACAAGGGGCGGGAGCTCCGGTCCTGGAAGCTCTTCCCCAGATCCTGCGGAGGGGGGGGGGGGGGGAAAGGAAGGAGGAGACGAGGCGGCTGGCTCCGCCCCGCTTCCCGGAAGTACATGCTGTCGGAGGCGGGGACGCCCCCGGAAGTGTTCGAGGCTCCGCCGCTTCCGGCGTCCTTTACATGGCCGCCGCCAGCCGGGGTACACACTGCCCATAATAGCCAGGGAGCCATGGTGCTGCTCACCGCGCCGCTGAGGGTGCGCGCCCCGCCTCACACGATCGCTTCTGGCGGGCTCCAGGACGTGCTGCAGTACGCCCGGGTGAGCGCCACCGGCCCGAGGCCCCCTCCCCGCCTCCTCTCCCGCTCTAGGCCTCCTCCCCTCCCCCTCTCCCCTCCCCCGCCCTCTCCTCTCTAGCCCCTCCCCTTCCACCTAGTGAGGCCCCGCCCCTTTCTGATCTCATGGCCCCTCCCCTCGTCCATCATGGCTCCTCCCTGGCTCCTCCCCCTTCCTTCTCCGATGCCCCTCCCCCGCTTCTCCCCTCTTTGTCCGAGGCCCCTCCCCCTTAGCAAGTGTTGGTTGCCCGATCTTAGTGCTCCTGGGCACATCACTCAAAACAAAACAAAACAAAACAAAAGACGCCCCTGCCTCAGTTTCCCCAGCTGTAAATGGGGATCCTCGTAGCACCCACCTCCCAGCTTCGTCGTGGGGATTACATGAGATAACATGGGCAGAAAGCATTTAGCAGGGTCCCTGGCGCATAGTAGGTTCCCATATAACTGAGGTTCTTGACCCTTTGTGTGTCACGGCTGAGAAGGGTAACCGCTTTAGCTTTAACCCGTAGATTATGTTTCGCAGGGTTACAGAGGAAACCCTTCTATTTCAACCCAATTACAAAAATTGTTTGTGGAACTTCAGACACTCCAGGTTAAAGACTCCTGGAGTTGCTTTGCCTGCTTGCTTCATTTCCCTATCTGTAAAATGGGGCAAATAATAGCAGGGGAGGGAAGAAGCACTTATTAAGCACCTACTGTGTGCCAAGCCCCCGTGCTGATAAGCTCATTGCCTCCTCACAGCAACCCTGGGGTTTTTAGCCCCATGTTTGTAGTTGAGGAAACCGAGGCAGACAGGGTGAAGTGACTTGCCCAGGGTCACCCAGCTAGGAAGTGCCTAAGGCCCGATTTAGACTCTGCTCTCCCTTACTCCCGGCCCAGTGCTCCATCCACTGGGGTGGGGGATGAGGTCAGACCCACCCCTTTAGAAAAATGACTTTGTCTGCTCTGTCGGGAAGATGGACTGGAATGGGTGGGGGAGAGACCGAGGCAGAGAAGCCCCTTAGCCCACTATTATACCAGTCCTGGCTCCTAGACGGGGAGGGCCCAATGGGAGGGGGGCTGGGTGAGTGGAGAGAAGGGGACCTAGGACAAATCATAGAGGGTAGAAAGGGGGAGGATCTGGCAGTGTCTTCCACCGGGTTCCTTTCTCCCTCTGTCCTCCCTCAGTGCCTCCTTTTCCCATTCCCCTCCCTCTCTTCTGCCCCCTTTATCCTGCTTGAGTCTGCCTCCACCCCCCAGGCCGGCCTGCCTGGCCCTTGCTGCCCCCCTTCAGCTCTCAGCCTCTACCACTACCCTTCCCTGTCATGTGGCCTGCCCCCTTCTGGCTGCCGCCTGCTTCTCCCCTGTTCACTAGTCTTTTCTCCCTGCTCGACCTGTTCCATCTTTGTACTCTGCTCCCTCCCACGTCACCCAGCTGGACCACACAGTTCTCCTGCCCATCCTCCCACAGGCCATTTGGGGGCGGGCTTGTGTTCAGGAGGCCCTTTGAACTAGGGGGGCGGGGCTGGAGGACAGCCACTTGTAAGAGGCCCCCCCCCATGCTCATCCTGAATGAGAATGAGACCCCTCTCTGCTCAGCAGAGAGGCTTGGGCACCATCGGGCCCAGCGCCCTGCGCATCTGTATTGATTTGTTTTTTGGGGGCATGTGGGAGGGACTGGGGAGAAGGAAAGGACATCTCTGTGCAGAAATGACTCTTATGTGAAAACAGAGCGTCAGTGGACGACTACAGGCAGGCTCCTGGCTGCGTCTGATTATGTGTGGGAACAATGTGGCGAGAGACCTGCCCGGCCCCCCACCCCCACCCCCTGCAATTGTTGCATCAGCTCTCTCATCATCTGTATCCGAGCCACCTGCAAGCAGAGAGGGCAGCGTCTTCCTGGCTGGCCGACTGCAGGGCCCTGTGTGCTCGAGGGGCTCCCACCCCCACAGCGCACAGCAGCTGCCTCTTGAATGTGGGCATCACCAGTCATGATGGCCGTGTCCTCTCTCTAACTTAGCACTTTCGGGGAAGGAAGAATCGATGCTACCGGCTGGCTGTCAGGGCTGTGAACAGAGCCTTCGTGAAGTGTACCCATGCCAGGAAACTAAAGAAGAAGAACTGAGAACAGTGAGTAAAAGGTGGGGGGGTTTGAGGGGGCAGAGATGGCAGCTACCCCCTCCCCAATTCATTGGACCAGACCTGGTGGGGACCTGTTTGTTTGGGCAGGGGGGTTTGGACTGAGGGGGGTAAAGGGATGTGCCCTGAGGTCCCACTGTTACTCTCTTCTGCCCCAGGTGGGACTTGAGCTGAGGTATTATATGGTGGCATTTGTTTTGTTTGGATCATCTAAACCGCCCCCTGCTTTTGCTTAAGACCCCCCCCCCCTCCCTTGGGGACACAGGAATGCTCAAGTGGCTCCAGCAGAGCAGATGAGATACGGCAGGTCAGGAGACCATGCTGAAAGGCAGCTTAGCAAGAGGGGAGCAGCAGTGTCCTGTTTTCTGAGATGACTGAGTCAGGAGCCTCTGGTGTTTGGGGGGCAGGTGATGTTGGTTGAGGAGACACAAGCTGCCCCCTTTCCTTGGGAGCTGAAGCAAGTCACCGACTGCATTCACCGTTGGTGTCTTTTCTGTTCAATCTGCAATAAGTTCTTTTCTGTATTTTCTGATTTCAGCTGTGATTAATCGAATTACAGCTGCTTCCAGAACACGGCTTGAAGTACCCATCATTTATCAGCAGTCTAATCAAGGTATGTCACAGTGCTGGCTGTAATGAGGTAAACCCCTGTAGGACAGGGCTGGGGGGGGGGGGCTCCAGGGCAGTCACAGCTCACAGCAGTTCCACATTGCAGCTCACGCGTCACTGTTGGGGGCCACATTGCCGTCCTGAATGTTGGGATTCATTTGGCTGTTTGGGGTGGGGGTGGATGTACATCCTTGTTCTTCCCCCAAATCCCCAAGGAGCACCTCAGAAATGGAAACCATGGTGGCATGGTGGGTGGGTGGGCTGGGTCCTGCCTGCTCCTAGGTCAGCTTGTCGTTTTTCTTGGCTTTACAAAAGGGGAGTTTCAGGAGGAAATGGTTTCATGGGGGGCAGGGGAGAAATCCTGTAAGGTGTGTTGTCCCCTCCTGGGCTTGTGCTTCGAGGAGTGAGGTCACTGCCCCGCTGGGCCAGCCTCCCCGACAAGGACCTCTCGGTCACTTGGAGCGGCTTTCTGAAGGCACAGTTTAGGCAGGTCCTTTTAGATAAAACCTCACCAGTTTTCTTGGCAGGAAGCTGAGGCCTCCCTCAGCTGGCCACCTCATGATGTCCCTACTCTGCCTTATCTTCTCTCTAAAAATCCCACCTGCATCCTCCCCGCAGTGCTGTTTGATGGCTCATGTTTTCTCAGAGTGCTTGGGTGGGCTGGAACATCATGTTCCATCTGTCCACTTGGGGCTGGGTCCCCTCCTGGGAGATGGTCAGCTGGTCAGGGGAAGGACTCAGAGTTCAGTTCAGAGCTTCAGGCTGCCCGAGGAGCGGGGAGGCATGAACAGAGCACAGTTCTGTTGAACAAGGCCAGGCATTCACTCGGTCCCTGTGGGCTGGTGCTCAGTGTACATTGAGGTCATCTGGTGAGGTGTCAGCAAGACCCAAGGTTCAGATCCTGCTTCTGACACTGGAGCAGCTGTGTGCCTACAGGCAAGCCAGCCAGCTCATCCCTCAGTTTGCTTGTCTGTAAAGTAAGGCTGAGCCCACCCATTGTGCCCGCTGCCAGGATTGTGCTCTGCCGATGGTAAAGCTCCCTGTACATGCTCACGCTTGATGGATGTCGGAGAGCTACCTCAGGGGCAGTGGTTAATCATCATCACAGTGTGAAAGACAGACAGACCAGAGCAGATACTGTCCGGTCCTTCACAAAGTCCCTTGGGACAAGGCCAGGGGCCTCTCTTAGGAGGCCTTTCTCTGCAACTTCTTGGGGAGGGGTCACCCCCCCAACACCTGGAGCTCCAGATGGGCCGTCCAGCAAAGAGGCGCCTCCCACCTTCATGTTGAACTTTCTGAGGGGTACAAGTTCCCCACGGTTGAAGCTGTGAGCATGTGTAAGGCCCTCAGCTGAGACAGAATGAGCCAGGCATGCTCGTCCTCCTTTGTCCTTGTCCTGCTGGGATGGTGTTTTCCTTCTGAGCACTGACCAACAGGAGCGGAGGGAGGGGGAGCATTGGAGCACTGTGGGATGTTTTTGGTCTGGAGGGAAAATAACCTCAGTCAGAAGCGGGAAACGAGCTGTTTTCAAGTCTTCTGCCTGGCCACAGAAGCTAGAATTATGGGTGCAATTAGGCACCTACTGTGTTCCCCTCAGGTGGAAAAGCTACAAAGAGCCGTTTGTGGTTCAGTGGATGGAAACCTCCTGGTGAAGTGATCCAGAAGTGGGGGGCCCTTCATGTGAGGTGGCCTTCCACTGACCACTTCTGCCTGACCACTGGGTACTGTGGCCTCCGAGCCCCTGTCCAGCTTGGTAGAGTCCCTGCTCTGTGATGTCAGTGTGTGTGTGATGGGATTTCTTTTCTCCCCAGTGTCAGGTGGAACTCAACAGGAAAGTCCTTGCTGACCTGGCTATTTACGAACCCAAGACTTTTAAGTCTTTGGCTGCTCTGGCCAAGAGGAGGAGAGAAGAAGGCCTGGTAGCTGCCCTGGGGGACAAGAAGGAGCCGGTGGGGATCTTCTCCCGGGTGGTGCATTATCAGTGAAGGTGCCAGGGCCATGGCCACCACCACCAGGGCACTGCGCCCCAGGAAGGACGTGGGGTAACTCAGTTCCACCAATAACAAAATGTGCAGTCTAAGAGCCTCGCCGAGCTAGTCAAGTTCTTTCATAATCACGTCTTTTCACATTTCAGGAGCTCAACAGCCCGGGAAGGGAGCTGGGCTTTGACCAGGTGGGAGGATGGGGGGAACCCTTTTTATACCAGAAACCTGGAAGGATTCATTCAGTGTGTCTTCTCTTAAACAAGGGACAAATTTAAAAAATGTATTCTGGAAGAGATTATAAAATAAAGCTTTTGTAACATAGATATTGTGGTAGATCATTCCCCTGGCATCCCAGTCATTCATCTGGTGTTAAAAGTCTTCTTGGGGCACACCCTGCCTGGGTAAAGAAAGACTTCCAAATTGAAGGCATGGGCCGTGTTAGATGCTCTTTCTCTGAGAAATAACATGATTGATCAACTTGCTGGGGTCAGTAGTAGGGTACTCTTCCCTTGGAAAAGCAAAGTGGTTAATCAACTAGATAATGAAACGTGTCAATGGTACTCAGAAAATTAGGCACCTTGAAATTTATAGCAGGAGCCTAATTGGAAGCCAGTTGTGCTCACTACATGAGTAGAAAGGACCAAGTGGTAATGATAACCCCAAGTTAGGAACCTGATCCCAGTTGTTTCAAGCATCCCTATTCCCCAACAGTTGTAATTTCTCCCCCATCTAGTCCCCTATAAAAACACTCCTCTGGCTCAAGGAGGAAGAGATCTTAAATATACTCCTCCCCAGGAGCTGAAGTTTTAAGCTTCTCCCAGCGACATCCTCTCCTGTCGAATAAAAACTTTAACTCTGGAATGTGTGCGAATTAATTCTTTAAATGAGGATATTCAAGAACCAATTCACTCATGACAGAGTCATCAGGAAAGCCAAGGTCACAAGGCTGGTTTCTAGGCCCTGCTCTGCCCTCAGTTTCTGACCTGGAGTGAGTCACTTCTCTTCTGAGCCCCATTTCCCTCACCTACAATGAAGGGTTAGACTAGGGGGTGTCCAAAGGTTTTTCCAGCTCTAACCTCTATTTCTGTGGCATTAAAAAGCCAGGCAAGAAGCATTTATTAAATGCTTATGGTGTCCCTGGAGGCATTGTGCTAACTACTGGGGGAACAAAGGCCAAAAAAAGGGGAGGCCAGGCACATAAAAGGTAGAGAGTGGATGGGAGTGAGAGAACGGTCCTGGCAGTGGGGGGTGGGGAGCAGGAGACACCTCACAAGCTGCAATTTGAGCTCCAGGGTCATTTTGTTCCACCTGTTCGTTTTACAAATGGGGAAACCAAGGCCCACACAGGGAAGCAATTTGCCCTATATCACACATCTGGTGAGTGGTCAGGATTTGAACCCCAGACCCGATTTCCAATTCAGTGCTGTTGTTCCATGCCAACTCCCACCGTGCCTCATCGAGGACCTAGGACACAATTTCATCATTGGAAAGGGACCTCCATAAAGTGGTTGGAATGTTTCAGGATCAGATTGAAGAGCACCTTTAAGCTTGGGTTTTGGGGAGGCCTTGATCTGGTCTGAGCCCAGAGTAAAGGGAACACTGGGGTAGGAGGGCAGCCTACAACATCTGTTTTTTTTTTGGGGGGGGGGGCATGGGGCTGTTTTCTGTGTTATTTGTTCCCATCTGGGGGCCTAGAACAACATGCTACAGTCTAGTGGGCTTCACACATTTTTGTGGCCTTGGCTTCTTGAGCCTTAGCTTCCAGAGCTCCATCTGATCCCCTCTAACTGGGAAGGCTTGAGTGATAGACTGAGGGATGGCCTTCACCTGTTAGCTGACACCACACCAGCCCAGCTAAATTCCAGAGGGTTAAAACCCAGTTGACTTCAGCACCCCCTGAAGAACCAAGTCTTGCAAGAGCTGCAGCCTGTTACTGACTGACATTACATTCTGGGGATGCTTAAAGACTGCAGATCATGAAGGTCCCTGTGTTAGAGGAATCCAAACTGCAAACAACTGGAAGGGTACCCTGCCTATGTAAAATAAAAATTTTTTAAAAATATATAAAATAGAAACAAAAATAAAAAACAAACAAATGAAAAAAGGAGACCACAAGGAATTCAGGGATGAAATTATTCAATTATTCAGTTCACAACAACAAGCAGATATATTCAGCACCTACTCTATGGACGCCACTGGTCCCCAACACAAGAAATAAAACCTTACTCCTTGCCCTCAGAGTGCTTACCTTCTTGAACCATTGAAGGATTGGATATACTATATTTTCCCCTTAAATTCTAAATAAGTCAGAGTTTTTAGATTTAATGTACGACTATTCCTTAGAGAGGAATTTAATGTACGATTATTCCCCTTAAGAGGTCCATACTTCAAGAGACCTCCTGATCCAGAAGTCTGGGTTCCAATCCTGACTCTCTCTGTGTGATCGTAGAAAAGTCACAACCACTGGGTTTCAGTTTCTTCATCTGTAAAATGAGGAAGATGAGGAATTCTTACTTATTAGTCCCTCAAATAAAACATAAAGCATCTAAGTCCCCTAACCATCCTTCCAGTGCTGTATAGATGCTATCACCTACTAGACATTTGATTTTTCCATTGGGGGCAGCTAGGTGGCGCAGTGGATAAAGCTCAAATAAATAAAGTTCAAATTCGGCCTCAGACACTTGACATGTACTAGCTGTGTGACCCTGGGCAAGTCACTTAACACCAATTGCCTCACCAAAAAAAAAAAAAGAAAAAGAAAAAGATTTTCCATTGGCTCAAAGCCTCTATGTAGCTTATAAACAGAACTAAGAACATCTTTTGCTTAAATGTTTGTAAATTCGGCTTTGGACACTTACTAGCTGTGTGATCCTGGGCAAAGTCATTTAGCCTTTATTTGTCTCAGTTTCCTTATCTATAAAATGAGGATAATAATATCACTCACCTTCAAGGCTAATTGTGAGGATCAAAGGAGATTAATATTTGTAAATTGCTTAGCACAGTGTCTTGCACATAGTAGGTTTTTAAAAGTATAATCCCCTTTGCTACAAAGGATTGTGCAATTTGGAGGAGGTGATCTCCTTTCAATAAAATTGTGATACAAAAACAAAAGGCATCAATATATTTTTTAAAGTGCTGTGTTGATTATTTTTGTCTATTCCCTTGTTGTTTGTCCTTTGTTCTCAAAGAGGACCATGACACAGGGAAGGTGATGTCATCACTTGCAGTGAATTGGATTTCAGTGAGGCAGGGCTGTGCAAGGTCAACAACCTCACCTCTCTCCTCTAGAGACATTTGGGTTCGGTGGCAAGATATACATGGGGATGATTAGAGATGCCCCCCCCATGTTTTGAGGCAACTGGGTTGTGAGCTGCCAACTAGGGCGGCTAGGTGGTGCAGTAGAGCATTGGCTCTAGAGTCAGGAGGACCTGAGTTCAAATTTCATCTCACTAGCCTGTGACCCTGGGCAAGTCACTTAACCCCCATTGTCTTGTTCCCCTGGAGCAGCGTTTTCCCATTTCTGGCAATTGTTTACTTTTGGGCGGTGCCTGGAATTGGCCCTTCTTGGATTTTATGCCATAAATGCCAACAGCTCAGTTCGTACATAGGGCTGGCAGGGCTTTGGGAATAGGGCATCGAGGCAGCTGGGTGGAGGACACACTGTATAGGGGAGGGAATTACAATAGCCCCTGGCGATGAGCTCCTGAATGAGGGTGTTCAGAGGGCGATCCACAGGAGTCGTGTGGAGTTTAGAACCTAGAAGACTCTCCAACTGTGGGGCAGCAGGGGGGACAGAGCCCAGGGAGACCATGGGGTTTTGTGCCTGGGTAACCGGAGGGGTCGTGGCTGGCACCCTAGATCTGGAGCTGAAAGGGATCTTGGGGGCTGTCTTTCTAGCACTGGGATCTTTGGTATCGGGGGCCCCTCTGGTGGTTTGTGATGTCTATGTGTACCCTCCCTCCCTTCTCAGAGTCATGTTTTTAAGTAAAAAAAACCAAAACACCAAAAACACGAGGGTTCCAAAGGAAGCCAATTGTATCGAAATAGTTACCAAATATTAAACTATTCTAAAATCCCCTTCAATTTGGATGCCCAGCACGTGGCTTCCGCTGAAGAAGCTGTCACTTTCTTCGGGTGAAGCCCTGGGTCTGGAGTCGGCAAGATCTGAATTCAGATGATGTCTCACCGCTCACCCAGCTGTGAGCCTGAGCGGCTCACTCAGCCACACTCTGCCTCAGTTTCCTGAACTGTAAAATGGGGAGTTATAGGGATGATAGCACCTCACTTCCAGGGTTGTTGGGAAGGCATGTTCTTGTTCATCGGGCGGTGAGCTCCCGGGGGTTGGGGGCAGGAGGTGGGGGGGCCTTTCCCCTTGCCCCGTATCCCTAGCCTTGGCACAGCAACCGAGGTTTGGTGGGTGTTTAATCGGGGCTTGTCGACCCAGACGGGCTACAGTGTTTTGCAAACCTTAAGGCGCTACATCGATATTTTATTGTTATTATCAAGTAGGAATTTACAGAGGAGGAAACTGAGGCTCGGAGATTAAATGGCCGGCACCAGTGCCGAGACTGGCTTCGGAGCTGCGCTTCTTAATCCAGCACTCTAGGCAGCGTGACTTGTCACGTCTCTGATCTCGTCCCTGGTGGGGAGGGGACAAAGGCCCAGGAACGAGGTTTTAGCCAACTCGGGCTCCGCCACTGGGATGGAGTACGGAGCACAGAGGCCTCGACGGACAAGCTACCCTCGTGGGGCATTATGGGAGACGGGAGGGGGAGAAGGGAGAACCGTAGGCGGAGGCGCCGCAATGCACGCTGGGTAACGTGCCCCACTTCCCCCGCCCGCGCCGAATTCCCGGCCCGTGAGTCAGAGCGAGCGGCCCGAGTGACGCGCGCCGCAGCCAATCGCGGCGCGCGGCGGCGGTGGGGGCCGAGCGGCGGCGGCCAATGGAGTCCTCGGGGGCGGGCGGGCGCAGAGAGGCGCCGCCGGGCGGGGGCCAGAAGCACGAAGAAGACCCAAGATGGCGGCGGCGGCGGCAGCTGCGGGAGCCCCGGCTGTGGCGGCGGCCGCGGCGGGTTCGGGGGCCGGCGGAGCGGCGTCGGCGGCCGGCTCGGGCTCGGGCTCGGGCGGCGGGGCCGGGGGAGCGGCGTCGGCGGCGGGCTCGGGCGGCTCGGGTTCGGGCGTGTTGATCGGGGACCGGCTGTACTCTGGCGTGCTCATCACGCTTGAGAACTGCCTGCTGCCCGACGACAAGCTGCGCTTCACGCCGTCCATGTCGAGCGGCCTGGACCCCGACACCGAAACCGGCCTGCGCGTCGTGGGCTGCGAACTTATCCAGGCGGCCGGCATCCTGCTGCGCCTGCCGCAGGTCTGTACGGGGCTCGGCCGGGCTGGCCTGGGGGGAGGGGGGGAGGGGAGGCGGGGGGGGGGGGATAGGGAGCCGGAGGGGAAGGACGGGACGGGAGGGGAGGGAGGAAGTCGCGAGTCCGAGGTAACCGCCGCCGCCCCACCCGGCGGCCAGCGCGCAGGCGCGAGCCCGTCATGGGCGGGGGAAGGGTTTGGGGGAGGGGAGGGAGGTGGCCCGGCCTGGTCCTTTGTTCCCGGAGCCGCCCGGGACAAAGCCGGGCGTGGGGCCCGGGGAGACCGCACCCACCGAGCGCCAGCGGGGCGGGGGTGGGGGGGCATCCGGGAAAACCCCTAGAAAGCCTAGGCCCAAGTCCCAAACGACCGTCCTACAGGGCGGTGGCTTTTTCATGCGGAGTTGGGGAGGGGGGAGGACACTCCGTGTCACGGACCCCCGTGTCACGGACCCCTGACCTCCCCGGCCTCAGTTTCCTCCGGTGCGAAATGAGCGGTTGGTACTTGGTGGCATTTCAGGCCCCTTTCAGCCTCCAAACTGTGGGCTTAGGCGCCCGAACCCTTTCTGAGCCCCGGTCTCCTATTGTGTAAAATAAAGGGTTCGCACTCGAGGGGTTGGGAAGTTCCTGTGATTCTGGATCTCGACTGAGATTCTTTCTGGGCCTCGGTTTCCTCTTGTGTAAAAATGAAAGCTTGGTTTCTATGGTTTCATTGGGGTCCCTTCCAGCGCATGGTCCTATCAATCATCCTAAGTCGTCTAACGTTTCTGGTCTTGTTTCCTCTTCTGTAAAATGAGGAAGGTCTCACGTTGGTCTAGAACCTTGAACCTGGAACACTAGAAATAACTTCCCTTCTCCCCACAAAAGAGGAGGACACTTAATGAAGGCACTGAGAAACTGACAGCAGATCCCAAGAAAAAGTAGAGTTGAGAGGGTTTTAATCAGGAGGGTGCCAAACACCCTCCCCCCCAATAAAAAATAAAGGAAACCAACAGAAAACTAATAAGGGGGGAACCTAGGTAAAGGGGTGGGGAGACTGTTGTGGCTCAGCCCCAAGGAGGGAAAGGAGAGGACTGTGGGTAGGCTGTAATGTCTCCTCTGGGAAGAGAAGGCTTTTTGTTTGTTTTGGTGAGGCGGTTGGGGTTAAGTGACTTGCCCAGGGTCACGCAGCTAGTAAGTGTCAAGTGTCTGAGGCCAGATTTAAACTCAGGTCCTCCTGAATCCAGGGTCAGTGCTCTATCCTCTGTGCCACCTAGCTGCCCCAAGTTCTTGTATTCTACTAGCTGCTTATTTTTTTTAAGACCTGGAGGAGGGACCACAACAAATAGAAAAAACATCTTACTGTGGTTAGGTTGAGATTCTGAGAAATATTGGTAGAGGGAGGGCCCTTTTACAAGGAGAAGGGTGTTTGCATAGATGGCTTTTTGGGTAATATGGGGCCTGCCCTGCCAGATGTTCTGGAGATAGGGAAACAAAACTAAAAACAGTCGCTACCCTTGAATAATAATGGGTTTTCCCCAGCTGTCCTCTGCTGCCCAGTATTGTGCAACTGGCCCCAGTCAAGGATTGCTCAAGTGTCTGCCTCCTTTGTCACCTCCCTCCCTCCTTCCCAACTTGTTCTCCTTTCCTTACTCATCCCAGGTCCTAGTTTTCTCCAGCTCCCCTGTTGCTGGATTTTAGCGGCATGGCCTCTTGGCTTAGGCCCTTAGAAATGGGGCTTAGTGTGTGGGAAGCACTTGAGGCAGCTCCAGCCAGTTCTCCTTATTTAATGTTTAAGAAGTGTGACATGTGGGGTGGGGTAGAGCATTGTTTCTTTGTCTAAGTGTTTGGAGATTGATTTTTCTTGGTTTTAAGGCAGTTCTAATTCTGATATTGGGAAGTATGGGTGGATCACTAACCATGGGCAGGAGAAGTTTTTTTTATTTTCTAACCTCTTGAACACAGTGAGTCATACCAGACCCAATGCCTTTTTATTTTTAAACTAATTGAGAAGATTTTGGCAAATCCTGAACAGTACTTTTGAAAACATAATATTGAATTCTTTTCCCTTTCTAGGTGGCCATGGCTACAGGGCAGGTGTTGTTTCAACGGTTCTTTTATACCAAATCCTTTGTGAAGCATTCCATGGAGGTAAGTAGGACCTTTTCCCCTTTCCTCAATTGTATTTCAAGCTAAATACATAAGATTTTAATATGTGAAGCTTAATAACACACTTGCTTTTTGTCCTAATTATAAAAACAAGGTATCCTCAGTAGATTAAGTATTTTTGCTTCATTATGTTTGATAAGCCATGTAAGTTGTAAAGCGCTGCTTATCTTACAAATTGTTCTGTTACTTGTATTTACCTGCCATTTTCTCTTATTAGCCCTCCTTAAGCTGATGGAGGCGATCACAGTTCCAGATTTGAGCAAAACATCAGTATGTTGCAATACTTATATTTCAGCATGTATCAATGGCCTGTGTTCATCTGGCCTCCAAAATAGAAGAGGCTCCAAGACGGATAAGGGACGTAATTAATGTGTTTCATCGACTTCGTCATTTGAGGGAGAAAAAGTAAGTGTTATTGGAGATGGGTTTTTTTATCTGCTCTGAAGAACCCTAGTTTTATTTGGATTATAGGGGTGATGAAAGGCCATCTGTCCCAATATTGTGCCAAAATGGTACGCCCATTGAGATTAAAGGGTTTGTACAAGCTCACACTGGTCCTGCTTAATAGAGCAGTGATTTGAACCCAGATAAGATACTTTGGCTTTGATAAGCAACAGTTAGTAAGTCTGGCTTGTTACTTTTGAACTGAATTACACCTATTGGTTTTCATTTCCTTTGCCATCTCTTTTGGCTTTCCAGTGTTTTTTGTTTGTTTTTTTAGTGAGGCAGTTGGGGTTAAGTGACTTGCCTAGGGTCACACAGTGTCAGGTCCTCCTGACTCCAGGGCCAGTGCTTTATCTACTGCACCACCTAGCTGCCCCTCCAGTGGTTTTTAGTGGTTGAAAAGATACTCTGATGTTCTTAGCTAAGTACTTTGTAATCTCTAGGTGGATGAAAGCCATTTTCAGAATGTAATAATTTCATTTATTAGATTATTGGACTTTCTTTCACTGCACATTTCAGAAGTTATTACAGTGTTTTAGTGACACAAGTTAAATCTGCCAGCATTTCTCAGTGCCTGTGTGTCTAGACCATTGAAATTAGAACTTGATTTCTTGATAGATGCAAGGAAGAGGTTAAAGATAAGGGCTGAAGGAGAGTTGTTCACATTCTTAGGGGAAAGGAGGTTGCATTGGGTCCTGGGTATGATGTTTGCAATATACATACATAATGACATCTGTTATAGATATATACAATGGTGGTTTTAATTGTTCCATTTGACTGTGGGGAATTTATTGTAGGAAACCTGTACCTCTGCTGTTGGATCAGGATTATGTTAATTTGAAGAACCAAATTATAAAGGCTGAGAGAAGAGTTTTGAAGGAGTTGGGGTTCTGTGTCCATGTAAAGCACCCTCATAAGGTTAGTATATTTACTTATAACATAAAGTGGTTCCTGAATCCATGCTCCCATTATACTCAACTTACATCAACACTCATGGTCCCAATTTGTGCCATTTTAGCCAAGAAATAAAAAATCACATTTCTCCACTCTCACCAATGAATGAAGACACACCAGAACTTGAGTTGGTTTTCCAGTTTCTATCAATAGCACAGTAATCCTACCAGATTTCTAAAGATTGCCAACTAGATGATTCTACTGTAAAAATGTACACTAACTCCTTTGGGGTGGAAGCATTTTTGTTTATCCTCATTTGTTGTCACTGCTGCTGACTTAATAAAACGGACTTAGTGATGCTCTTTCTCTTTCCCACCTTGAATTGTCAGAGTTCCAAGAGCCCTTTTCTCTTATAGAGAAGTCAATCGATTGTGCCAACTACAGGAGCGTGGCTCATGCACTTGAGTATTCTGCTACCCCCAACAATGGGAGAGGTTTTTTTCCTCCTGTGCCATTAACTGGACTGTGATTAAACAAGGCTTAGATTAGAAATTTAATATTGGTCATTGGAGTGTTCCTTACCTAGATCTACTGGCTTTAGATTTTTAAAAAATACCGTTTGGCTTTTAATGGGAATAGTCCTTGCTGTTACTGTGCAAAAATAGTCATCGAGATGTGTAGAAGAAGCTAATCCCACGGTGGAAATCGAATTGAGAGCAGAAATTAGACTAGAGCTGCCTCATGTGGAGGTGAGGCATGCTTGGTAGGGTACAGCTACACCTTCACTTGAGCATCCCAGTGCACCGCAAAGCAGGGAGTGTGTATCATTCAGCCAATGCTCAGCATCCAACAGTGCTGTCTGTCTGTCTGGATATACCATCATGAAGCCACTCCTTGAAATCTAGCATGATGATCTCATTTGCTGCATGGTTACCCCTATAAACTAAACTCTTGGCCCTAAAGATTCTTGGTAATAACTGAATGACCCATATCTTCCAGATAATCGTTATGTACCTTCAGGTGTTAGAATGTGAGCGTAATCAACACCTGGTCCAGACCTCATGGTAAGTTGATTTTTTTTGTTTTAAGAGACCAGCAAGGGCAGTGGCAGAAATATGTTGGTTTGAGGCACTTTGGGCAGTGGGTAGTCTATCCCATGACTTTGGTTGTGGGCTCCACAGTTGTCTGAAGTGCCCCAGTCTGCTGTGTAGATTTCCGATCAGCTTCTTAAAATTTCAGGCACTGTCTTAATGGTAAGGTAGTGTATATCCTCCTCCCCCATTTCCTCCCTATTTTCCATTGCTTTCCCTTCCTCTGAAGTGAAAGGGTTCAAGTGGTCTTTCCTTGGGGCAAAGTACATAATAAGGAAGTACTTAGTAACCCTACCCCCTCACCCATTGACTTGGAGCACTGGACATAATACAGGGATGGATCTCAGAGACACTCAAGTAGACCTAGGGTAGTGGCTCAACATCTGTTATGAAACTTTCTATCTGCTTCTCTGTTAAATATCTGTGGGAGGAAGGAGAGGGACAGAAGAATTTCCTAAAATTCCAGGTGTTGATTTTTAGCAGTGCATATGCTTGAAGCAAATTTTGATTTGACAGTTTAGTGTGTGTGGGTTTTTTGTGTTTTGTGGTTTGGTTTTTTTTCATGGAGTTAAATCTATTAAGGGTCATATTTCTGCTGACTGAACTGTCTGGTGCTATTACTTGTTTGATGGAGAACCTATTTTGACTTTTCTTTTCTGTACTCTTTTAATCAAAGGGTAGCCTCTGAGGGTAAGTGACTAAGACTTCTCCTCTGCTGTCCAAGCGCTTTGGTGCAGGGATAGCTGCCGTCTTCAGTCAATCCAATGCAGGCTCTCCAGAGAAGGCTGGCTCTAGACAGGTGGTATATACGATAGTATAGTAACTGGCCGACTGCTTCTTGTGGTTATCTTTGACTTTTTTTTCTTGTTCATTTTTTTGTTGTGCTTTGACAATTGTATTTATTAGATTTTATAACTGTCTTAAATTTTGTCACTTTAAAGCTGCTGTACCTGTATATTAAAGGTGTGCTACCTTTTTCTTTGCAAAACTGGAAGGGGTGGTGGTGGGGTGGTTCAAAAGTGTGACATACTGGTTAACTGGTACCCATCCAGATTGATAGTAATAGCCTGTGGTCCAGTTTGTCTTTGCTCAGCCATACATTGCTAAAAATTCTTGAGTTGCACTTTTTCAGCAACAGCTATAGTCTAGCAAAAGGTATACACCTTTAAACTTTGATATACTTACTTAAACATTGTAAATTTCAAGTACAGCACTAAGTACAAATATTCTACTTTTTAAATGTTCTTAATTGTTTTGTATTTTAGGACTTTATAAGGAAAATGAATTGGGCACATTTATTGTTTGTGGCTGTTTTGATTAAAGAAGAAAATCACTGTAGCTAAAATGTTTAAAATGATCTGTTTACTGGCAAAAAAAATAATAAGTTCCTACTGACCAACAAATGTACAGTTACCTTGTAGTGTGGGATTTCCCAGTCTAGTGGTTACTTTATTTTGTTTATTATTGATGCTTAAAGCAACACCTTTTGTAGCCAGATAGATTGCCTTCCTGGATTTACAGTTTTAACATTTTAATGAAATTCATAGAAACTTGTCGGTGGGCAGTAGATGCTTTTAATGCTGCCTTGGAGTTCAGGAAGAGATGATAGTAGAGATCATGGTCTGATGGTCTGGCCCATGACCGTTACTTGAACACAAGGGAATCCATGACTAGGCTTTAAAAACTCTTTGGAGTCGTAAATCATAACTTAAATCATAACATTGTTCTCCTGGGCTCAACTCTTACCTTTCACCATACTTGATCTACAGCCAGATGCCCAAGGTCTGATTTTAGTATATTAAATTTTAAGTGCCTTTCTCTGAAGCAATATGTTCATAATGTAGTAAATTAATATTTTACATCCTGTTTAGATACAAACCTTTTGTACTTTGATTAATAACTTTTAAATTGCATTATAGTTTTTATATGTGCTTACTGACTGTGAAACTTCCAGTGTTTTATTGCCATTGTCTGATTCTGTGAATGTTCATTTTAAGACTCCTTGTTGAAATGGGACAATTTGGAAACGATTCTTTGATAAACCTGCGAAGAGGATTTCACTTTGGGTATTGAGCCTTCCTCTGCATGATGTTCCCATATATCCGAATTACACACAAGGGCGTTTTTCCCATCAAAATGGATTCTATCCCGGATGCCGTGAATCAGTCCTTCCTGGGAAATGGACAGGTTGAAAAACAAAAACAAACAAGCCAAAAAAACCCAAACATTTTTCTGATGCAAAGGAACTACAGGGAAGAGGAGGATGGCTAATCTCGGAAGAACTCCAGAAGGGACCAGTGCTCAGCTGATGGCTTGAGTTTGCATGCTTCTCTGCACTACGGAGATTGAGCATAAATTCCTTTAATCGAATATTTTTAACCATTATGGTAGATGTTGTCTTTCCAAAGCGTTGTGCTTTTGCATGAGAGCAGGCCAGTAGTCTTAGCAGGGAAAAGTAAAGTTAAAATTGGTTCTCTTTCATAACAGTATTATCTGACAAAGTCAGCTTTAAAAAAAAAAAAAGAAAATTGATTGTCCCTCCCCTCCTACCCTGTGTCCAGAAGAAATTTATTTTAATGACCCTCCATTAACTCTTGAGATTTACAGGACTGTCTAGCCCTCAGATTTAGAGGTAGAATGCTTAGAAATGGAGTGATTTATAGTGAATGCAGACATACTCAGCAGTGCCTTGGGGAGTTGCAATTCTTTTGTGTTTGACTTTTAGGAACTATATGAATGATAGCCTTCGAACAGATGTCTTTGTAAGGTTCCAGCCAGAGAGCATTGCCTGTGCTTGCATCTATCTTGCTGCTAGGACATTAGAGGTTTGTATTTGACTTCTCCTGTGTAAAATGGGTGGTTGAGATGGTGGTGGTTCCCAGAAGATGAGTTGGTTTTGCGTGACACATTTTATTCTGCTGGATAAATGAAAATAATTGAATTACCTTTCCTGGCTTTTGTGAACTTGTAATTTTGTAGATCAGTGGATAACTGATTGTATTGAAGTTTCTTTTTTTCTTTTTGGGTGGGGCAGTGAGGGTTAAGTGACTTGCCCAAGGTCACACAGCCAGTAACTGTAAGTGTCTGGGGCCGGATTTGAACTTAGGTAGGTCCTCCTGAATCCGGGGCTGCTGCTTTATCCACTGCACCACCTAGCTGCCCCTGTATTTAAGCTTCTGACGGGATTTTAAAAAATAATAAAAAGAATATTCTTACTAGAGTAATGCTGGGTTTTGGGAAATAATACCAACCATCCTGTGTCTCCATCCGTTTTATACACCTGGTACTGTAAGGGTGTCAATATTGACGTTGGTGTTCATTTTTCTAGATTCCTCTTCCTAATCGTCCCCATTGGTTTCTGTTGTTTGGAGCATCTGAGGAAGAGATCCAAGAAATCTGCTTAAAAATTTTGTTGCTTTATACTCGGAAAAAGGTTTACTTTGTTTTTCTGCTAAACAGTTTTGCTGTGCTGTTTTTCCTCTTAATTGTGCTTGACCATTGCACCTTTTTCTTGCCTTTTTGGTGGCTGGTGTTTTCATAGGTTGACCTCACATATTTAGAGAGTGAAGTTGAAAAGAAGAAACACGCCATTGAAGAAGCCAAAGCCCAAGCTAAGGGCCTGCTCGCTGATGGGACTCCCATTCCAGACAACGCCTCCGGCTTTTCCCCTGTTCCTAAAATAGGTGAGTCTCTGGTGAAGTTTGCTCTTCTCTCTCTCTCTTTTTTAAATAAGAGGTTTGCTCTTGTGGCTCCATTGTTGTATTGAGAAGACGTCGCATGTGTCTTTGTAGAGACCTCTTCCTCTGGGGCTGTGGACTTGTGTTTTCTGATGTGGCGGCACTTCTGTGTCTGGTTTCCTTTGGAATCCTGTGTTTTTTATATATCTGAAAGCATTCTGAGAAGGGGCCTGTAACTCCCCAAAAGAGCTGCTTCTAGAATCGGGTGCCCTTTAGCGAGTTAATGCTTCCTGAAGTCTGTCTCCTCCTGGCTCTTCTAGATAGTGCTGCTGCTGCTTCTCCTTCTTTCTGTTCTTGATACATGAAGTTGTAGTGATCTATCCAAAAAGCCCTTTGGTTACAGGGTCAGTTGATGAGCCAGAATTTAGTAAGCCTTTCTGAAGCCCCAAGCATCAGGGATGAATACCAGCCTACATGGCAGGTCAGCAGCTAGGGAATCAGGAAAAGGTTTCCATGTAGAATGTGATGCTTGAACTGAGTTTTGAATGGGGCAGATGTGTATCTAGTTGAAGGGGGTTCGTTCCAGGCTGGGGGTGGGGGGTGGGAATCTGCAAAAGCATGGATGGGGGCAGGAAGTGCCAGTCAGAAGCAGCAAGGTGGCCTTGTGTAACCAGCCTGGAAAGGCACATCAGAGCACGCTTGTGAAGAGCTTTCAATGTCACACAGATTTGTCTTTGATCCTTGAGGTTCTAGGGAACCCATGGTCAGAAGTCAGCTTCAGGAACCCTATGGAAAGCTGTGTGAGGGACAGATGGAGAGGCCAATCAGTAAGTCCGGGGGGGAAGGAAGGCCTGGAGGAGAAGCATTCAGTTCTTTTCATAGAATTACCTTTTGGAGACTTCCATACGGGGAGACACAGGATTCACCAAATGATGTTCTCTGCTGAGGCTCATGTGCCATGTTTTGTGTCTAACGGAGCCTCCAGGGCCTTGGAATGCCCATGCCCATTGCTCCCTCTGCCCCCCAGGTTTACCCTTCAGCCGTTCTGTGCTCCCCGTGACATTTCAGAGGCGTGACAATTACCTCGGTTTGGAGCTCTGGTGTGGGGTAGGGAAGGAGGATTAACGGAGAATCTGCTTATGTGTTAAAGTTCTCTCGGAAGCCTTGATTGTTGTGTAATTTCTTACATTTGTCTTCTTAGAATCCCCCAAAGAAAGCAAAGGGAATAAACCTTCCCCCCTTTCTGTGCAAGCAATGAAGAACGCCAAAAGAAAAATGGAGGGTGCCAAGAGGGCCAAATCCAACAGTCCGGTGAATGGGTGAGGCCTTTGGCCAGGGTGGGGGGTGCTTTTGAGCCCTTTGGTGGTTGTGCTTGTCTGCCTCACGAGACTTTCCCTTTCACAGCTTGCCAAAAGGCAGAGAAAGTCGAAGTCGAAGTGGAAGCCGAGACCAGAGCTATTCACGGTCACAGTCCAGATCTGCATCTCCTAAGAGGAGGTACGCGTGGCTTGTTTCTATTGGCCTTCCCCATGCCTCTCCCCCAGTAGTTCATCTAGTGTGGAGCTTTGGGTCCCTTGAGGGAAATAGGTTTTGTAGTGTAGCTGTGTCATTGGGGGCTCTTTTTCTTTAGGAAAAGTGAAAGCTGTTCAACATCCAGTGGTTCTAAGTCCCAAAGCCGCTCCAGGAGCCGCAGTGATTCTCCCCCAAGACAGGCCAACCACGGTGGTTCTTACAAGGGCTCCAAGATGAGGAACTACAAAAAATCAAAGGACTATAAGTACGCAGCCCAGAAACCCCGGAAGTCTCGAAGCCGGAGCTCGTCACGTTCTAGAAGCCGATCCAGGGAACGCTCTGATAATTCTGGGAAATACAAGAAGAAGAGTCATTACTACAGGGATCAGAGGCGGGAGCGTTCTCGGTCCTATGAGCGAACTGGCCATCGCTATGAACGAGAACACCCTGGACACAGCAGGCACAGGAGATGAGGGCGTCGGCAGCAGTGGTTCCTTCTCCCTTTGTTTGCAGACAGGGCCATGGCTCCCTTCTCTTATCCCATAGCCTGGGTGAGTTGGTGTCTGGACTGATGTGTGACCATCATCTCTGCTTTATTTGTTCCTTAACTTGTTAAGCATGAATTTAAAAGGGAATGGTCATTTAATGGACATGGTAATGAGACTGAAGATAGAATCAGGTAAGACGGTTTGGTTCCCCCAACAACTGTCTAGTTGGGCATTGGGGCCCGTCCTTGGAAGTTGGCACTGGGTCCATCCCTGTAAGAAGAGTTAGTGGTAGAACAGACGATGGGCAGCTACGGCCTCCACAAGGAGATTGAGAGTGGGCCTCTTCTTTGTTCACAGCCCTTCTGGATGGAGCTGAAAGAAAGCTCAAAATGTTTATTTAATTAAACTATTGGTGTAGCTTGGTGCTAACTACAAGCTGTCTCTTTTTTTTCTCCATACTGAAACTCAATGACGTTAAACCAAGAAAAGTGATTTTTAGAACTTCTGCCTATATTAGGTTGTACTTGTGTATATATTTTGCAGTGTTTAACAGTACAATATGGTAATATGGCCTTACTAGGTACCCTTACACTTTATCCACATTGTAAATAAACATGTGTTGAATACAAGTTAAAGCTATTATACTGAAAATTCAGAACTTGAATTCTGTCAACCTAAAACTTGTGTAGAGAATTCTGATTTAAAAATGTGAAGTATTTAGATCTGTGTATTGAAAGTAGTATATTTTTATCTGTGCAATGCTGAGTGCAGGACACCAGCTCATAAATAGAGAAGTTTCATATATATGCATTTTATGTGGTTTAAAAAAAAAAAACACAACTCTCTACTCAGGATATTTGAAACTTTGAAGAATTCGTAGTTTGTCATTCTGCTTGCTTGTTAAAACAGAAGATGTAAGAAATGAGTACACAGCCAGCAGTATCAGTTTTAGTGGTATATCTGAGCTGTTCTTTCCCTGCTCCCTAATTTCATTAAAGTATTTGATTTTGTATTTAGTTCCTTCGTGTGTGTGCATGTCCTTCTCTGGGGGAGCTGGCTAACTTGGGTGGGGTGAAAAGGAGAGGAGATGTGGGTTTCAGAACAGATTCAAACAGTTTGGGAGAGGGGGGACCCAGATGCTTTGCTTGGCCCTCAGCTTCAAGGGCTGAGAGGAGAATAAATGGAAGGAAAAGTTTGAGCTCTCACCACCAGGCCATCTGCTGCACAAGATCACATGTACTTGGGAAAAGGGAGAGGGGATTCTTTGGGGCCCCCTTGTACAGCTCAAATAACAGGTGAATGGGGGGAATGTAAGCTCCTGTGGTCACTGGATTTGGGTCATCCAGGAAAATGGGCAGAAGCACGGAATTTATAGCGTTTAGGTCTCAGATTGGTGTCCTTGCTGGGTCTTAGCAGGTAGCGTAGGGGTGTTACAGAGACTGAAATAACTGCTCTGATTATTGTCATCTTTCCCTGGTGGCCCCCATGCCCAGAATGTTTTCCCTCCACTGCTGGCTGGCTGCCTCGGGCCCATCTCCTGTCCTCTTGCTGAGACTTCCTGTGTATCTCTCTTATCTGTGTGAACATTAGAATGTAAGCTTCTTAAGGGTGGGCACAATGCCTTTTTTCATGTCTCCAGTACCGAGCCCAGTGACTGGCACATGATAGGCTCTTAATCAAGGCTTCTTTATTGGCTATGGGTGGGGGGGTGATGACTTTGTCATGTTCAATGGAATCCTGAAGGGCTTTGTTGACTGTGGCATTTGTTGAGTTGTTTCCTGGAGTATGATAAATCTGTACATCCCGGCTGCCAGAACAGTCTTCAGACCATTCTATTCTTGGGAGGGATTGTGCTTCAGAGTCACTGCTGGTCAGAAGCTGGTCCTGGAGGCACCGAGGGCCTTGATGACTGTGCTACCAGCACAGTCTGGCAGTCTGGCAGGATGCCATCCTGGGACATTGAGCAGTCGATACCCAGGCCCGCCTGATTCCTGGCAGAACAAAGGCAGTCTCCCTCAGGTTGTCCCAGCAGTGGCCCAGCCGCTTGAGCAAACCTAGTTTTGACTCCAACTGGCGCATGTAGAGGGAGGCTTTGTTCCTTTACTATTTCCAAGTTCCCGCTGCCTCTGTCCACGTGTGTGCCATCAATACCTTCTCTCTAGAGCATCTGAAACAAACAAATCTTATACATCCCAACACAGAAATTGTACTCAGCATCCTCTCGGCTCATGAATCGTTCCTGCAAAACTACTCCAGGCCTGGGAAATGGCAATTTGACAAGAGCAACAACCTCAGTTTGGGACAACGGCTGACCTCCCTCCCTGGCCTTGTTAACCAAGTGCCCGATTCAAGAATCCCTCTCAAAGGTTTCCTCTAGCTCATCTAAGCTGTTGGATGCTCATCCTTTTTCTTGCAATTACTAATTATCGGATAACTTGAGATTGTGTCAAGAAATTCCTCGAGGTTGGAACAAGGTCTGACCCTGTAGAGGATCGTAGGGTCATCATAGGTTAGCACTTAGGGGTAACTTAGTCCAGTTTGCAGGGGAGGGGAATGATTTGCTGAAGGTCATAACAAGTAGGAAGTTGAAAGCCAGAATTTGAACTCTGGTCCTCTGACCCAAGATATGTTTCTTTTCTTTGTGTTCCACCGTGGCTCTTCTTGGTCTTTGCCTGACTTCACTGGACAACATGGTATGTAGAGCTGGCTCCTCTCCACCCAGGTGGGATTTGAACAACAGCAACCAGTTTTCTTCTAAATCTCTTAGACACTTCTCTAACATAGCCTATATAGAGCTTCAGGCTTACATTCCTCACCCAAATTCCCTTGGTGGGTTGGGTCTCCAGAGGAAGACTACTTATGATAGAGCCAGTGATAAAGCATCAATAACTGATGATATTTGATAACCAACAAAGTCGATCTTTCATCACAAAGGGACATTTACTAAAAAAGATACAGCAGAACTAAAGTGCAAAAAAACCAAACCCTGAATTAGGGACATACCCTTCTGCACCTTGGCTGAGGAAAATAGTGGATTTAGACTTAAAAGTGACTGCTAATAGATATTCTACCTACCCAGTTCACTTATGGTATGGCCCAGCTAAAGAATGAATTACTTTCCTTGCAAGGCCTGGGGTTGGATTGAGTGGATTGTTCCTCAGAGCAGAAAATTGGGGCAGGGCACATTTCAGAAGCAGGCTACCTAGTAGCCAGGCTAGATCAATAATGCAGCAGGGAGGAAATTGGCGTGCTCCATAGCCATCAAGAAATTGTTTAACCAAGCTAAGAAGATCCCTCAGGATACAAGGAAGATCAACCGTGGCTAGGTTCCCTCTGTTCCTGGAAGTAATTGCAGAGGGACCAAAGTCATTAGGTCATTTCCCTTCAATTCATTATCAGGGAGCTAATTTTTATGACTCCTAGTACAGCCAACAAGGAGAAAGGCATGGTAAGAGATCCACGTAAGAGCAGTTCTCAAGGGGTAGTGGGAGATGGACAAGGAAGTGACAAAGGGGCAGTGGGCATCTTCCTTGTCTGGTGTGGTAGTCTAAAGTTACAAAAGAAAAGTTTCCTCCTCCATGTTGGTGGTGGCCAACTGAGTAGGGGCAGTACGAGGTAGACCCAGTGGATAGAACGCTGGCCCTGGAGTCAGGAGGACCTGAGTTCAAATGTTACCTCAGATCCTGGCCAAGTCACTTAACCCGAATTGCCTTAAAAACATCCAGGGCCATCTCCAGTTGTCCGGATGTATATCTTGCTACTGGACCCAGATGACTCTGGAGGAGAGTGAGATTGGTGACTTGCTCAGCCCTCCCTCACTTAAATCCAATTCATTGCAATTCATGACATCACCTTTCGATATCATGGTCCTCTTCAGAATGAATTACAAACAACAACCACTGAGTATAAAAAGGAATAACAAAGAAACAAGAATAGCTAGGTTCACATTTTTGTTTTCACTCTTGGAGTTGGGTTTTTTTGTTTTGCCATTAATCTTTTTTCCTTTCAATATATTTTTATGTCATTAAATATTTCCCAAGAAAGTTTTCAACTTTCATTCTTGTAATTTAAAATATTAACATTAGGGGCAGCTAGGTGGCGCAGTGGATAGAGCATTGGTCCTGGATTCAGGAAGACCTGAGTTCAAATCCAGCCTCAGACATTTGACACTTAACTAGCTGTGTGACCTTGGGCAAGTCACTTAGCCCCAATTGCCTCACCAAAAAAATATATATATATATATTAACATTAAAAATTTTTTTTGACCTCCAGATTCTTCCCTCCCACCCCTACTACCACCCACTGAGCAGAACAATATATCAATTAATTAGGCATGTGAAATTGTGCAAGACATTTCCATATTAACCATGTATATATATCAGTAATAAACATTTTTATTTATAGTTTTGAGTTCCAATTTTTTTCCCTCCTTCCCCTCCCTAAGGCGGCATGCAATCAGATATGGGTTATACGTGTACGATTATATATACATATATTGGGGTTTTTTTTTTGTCAACAAAAGTATTTTATTATTTTCTGGTTACATGTAGACAAAGTTTTCAACATCTATTTTTAGAAGATTTCTAGTTCCAAATTTTTCCTCCTCCATGCTCTCCCCCCCTCCCCAAGACAGCAAGCAATCTGATATAGGTTATATATGTACAATTACATTAAACATTTCTGCATTAGTCATGCTGTGAAAGAAGAATCAGAACAAAAGGGAAAAACCTCAAGAAAGAAAAACAAAAAAAGTAGAAATAGTATGGTTTAATCTGCATCAAGATTCCACAGTTCTTTTTTCGGGATTTGGAGAGCATTTTCCATCATGAGTCCTTTGGAACTATCTTGGACCATTGTATTGCTGAGAAGAGTCAAGTCTATCACAGTTGATCAAAACACAGTGTTGTTGATACTGTGTACAATGTTCTCCTGGTTCTGCTCATTTCACTCAGCATCAGTTCATCTAAGTCCTTCCAGGTTTCTCTGAACTCCTCCTGCTCATCGTTTCTTACAGCACAATAGCATTCCATTACATTCATATACCACAGTGTTTCATCAAGGAAACACTCCGTGTTTCTTGAAGAAATAAAGGGGAGGGATGTGGTAAAATAATGGAATTTGGCAGACTGATTGGAATGAGTCACACCTGTCCTGAGTGACGTATGCTGCTGATGTTAGCAGGAGAAATCACTCTCCGATTGAGTTTGAAGGAGGGAGGGAGGGGGCAGCTAGGTGGCACAGTGGATAGAGCACCAGCCCTGGATTCAGGAGGACCTGAGTTCAAATCCAGCCTCAGTTAATTGACACTTACTAGCTGTGTGACCCTCGACAAGTCACTTAATCCCCACTGCCCTGCCAAAAAAAAAAAAAGAAAGAGAGAGGGAGGGAGGGGAGGGAGAGTAAACACTTGCTGAGGGGAGCGCACTTTCTTTTTGGTCATTTGAGCTGTGGGAGTGGACTAAAGAGAGAGATTTTTTCTTGGCAGTTTGTCCTGTGGTCCCTGGCTACATAGCTGTTTCCCATTGAAGCTATGGACTCCAGGTGGTGAATTAATAAACGAGCCCAGCTCTTTTGAATTAGCTGAGCCAGAAGTGAGTTTGGGGATTGTATAGACTTAGGTTAGAGTTAGGGGGATTATCCATTTTTCTTTTTCCCTATTCCCTTGTCTTTGACTATTAATTTCACCTTTACTGTGTATTTTATTCCCATTAATAAAATCTGATTCATTTGTGGAAAAGAGGATGTTAGGCTCCTTTCTTATTGGCCTGGGAGAAATATCTAAAAAGGCAATTTGGAGGGGAGGGAGCTTTGGACTTAGGGGTCCCTCATTATTTTCGGGACCCCAATATTACGGTGAACCACCCAATTAGCTCTCCCCATATTAAATTTGGCCCTTACAACAACTTGTTCAGCCATTCCCCAATTGACAGGCATCTCCTCAATTTCCAATTCCTTGCCACCACAAAAAAGAGCAGCTATAAATATTTTTGTATATGTGGGTCCTTTTCCCTCTTCTATGATCTTTTTTGGATACAGACCTAGTAGTGGTATTACTGGGTCAAAGGGTATGCACAGTCCCATAGCCCTTTGAGCATAGTTCTAAATTGCTCTCTGGAATGAATGGATCAGTTCACAGCTCCACCAACAATGCATTATTGTTCCAATTTTTCCACAGCTTCTCCAACATTTATTATTTTCCTTTTTTGTCATATTAGCCAATCTGATAGATATGAGGTGGTACCTCAGAGTTGTTTTAATTTGTGTTTCTCTAATCAGTGATTTAGAGCATTATTTTATATGGCAATAGATCACTTTGATTTCTTCATCTGATCATCTTACAATACTGCTGTTATTTTGTATATAATGCATTTCACTTTGCATCAGCTCATGTAAGTCTTTCTAGGTTTTTCTGATATCATCCTTCTCATCATTTCTTACAGCACAATAGTGTTCCATCATAATCTCATCCCACAATTTGTTTAGCCATTTCCCAATTGATGGGCATCTCTTCAATTTTGATCTTTTTCTTTTGGTGAGGCAATTGGGGTTAAGTGACTTGCCCGGAGTCACACAGCTACTAAGTGTCAAGTGTCTGAGGCTGGATTTGAACTCAGGTCCTCCTGAATCCAGGGCCAGTGCTTTATCCACTGCACCACCTAGCTGCCCCCTAATTTTTTGTTTTTTAATCTTTTTGGATACCAACCTAGTAGTGGTATTACTACATCAAAGAGTAAGCATGGTTTTATAGCCCTTTCGCCATAGTTCCAAATTGCTCTATGGAATGTTTGAATCAGTTCACAACTTTACCGAGTATATTAATGTCTCATTGTCCCAGTATCCCTTACTACATTTGTCATTTTCCTCTGTTGTCCTATTATCCAATCCAATAGGTATGAAGTAGTACCCCAAAATTGCTTTGACCTGCATCTCTCCAATTAATAGTGAGTTAGAGCATTTTTTTTTCATATGGCTATAGGTAGCTTTGATTATTTTATCTGAAAACTTCATATCTTTTCATCATCTATCAGTTGGGAAATGGCTCTTATTTTAATAAATTTGACTCAGTTCTCTATGTGCTTGAGAAATGAGGCCTGTCAGATAAATTTACTGCAAATTTTTTCAGTTACTATTGCTAACTGTATTTCTCTCCATCCCATTCCCTCCCTATGACATTTACTTTATTTTCTTTCACCCTGTCCCTCCTCAAAAGTGTTTTTGTTTCTGACTTCCCCCTCCCCCAATCTGCCCTCCCTTTTTTCACACCACCCCATCCCCTTCCCTACTTACTTACCTGCAGAGTAAGACAGATTACTATACCCAATTGAGTGTGTATGTTGTTCCCTCTTTGAGGCAATTCTGATGAGAGTAAGGTTTACTCACTCCTCCGCACCTCCCCCATCTTCCCCTACCCTCCATAAGCTTTTTCTTGCTTCTTTTATGTGAGATACTTTACCCTATTCCATCTCTCCCTTTCTCTTTCTCCCAGTGCATTCCTCTCACCCCTTAATTTTATTTTTTTAAAGATATCATCCCTTCTTATTCAACTCACACTGTGCCCTCTGTCTAAATATATTCCATTTGACTGCCCTAATAATGAGAAAGTTCTGTTATGATTTCTTTTTCCTGTTTACCTTTGCATGCTTCTATTTGTAAAAATGGGATTTTTTTGTTGTTCAGTTGTTTTCAGTTGTGTCTGACTCTATATGAATAGAATACTGGCCCTGGATTCAGGAGGACCTGAGTTCAAATGTCCCCTCAGATCCTGGGCAAGTCACTTAACCCCAAATGCCTGGGGCCATCCCCAGTCATCCTGATATATATTTTGCCACTGGACCCATATGGCTCTAGAGGAGAAAGTGCAGTGGATAGAGTGAATCTGAGTTAAAATCTATCCTTTCTAGCTGTGTGATCCTGGGCAAGTCACTTCACCTGGTTTGCCTCATATGTAAAATGAACTGGAGAAGGAAATGGCCAACCACTCCAGTATCTCTACCAAGAAAACACCAAAGTGGGTCACAAAGAGTTGGACACAACTGAAACGACGCAACAACAACAAAGAATTTGTACGTTGTATACCTGTAGCCAGTACGCATGAAAAATTCTTGAGTCCTGCTTTCAGGGACAGGGTATCTCTATCTTTAGATGTGTTATTACTGGTCCTGTAGGCTCTCCCAAATTTCCATTTGGACACTCCTTCCAGTAAAGGGGAGTCTGGCCTCAAAAAAAATCTCTATTGAGTGGGAACTTAATCGAAGCTTCACCCACCCGGGAAATTGGCTTTAGCCCTCAAGGGAGGAGGGAAGGAGCCTGGGGTTAACCCCAGGCTGAGTCGCTTGGCAGTTTACTGCTGCTAGTGATTTTTCTAACAACTTCCCAGATTTTATGCCTAGATCATCTTATATCTGCTACCAACCTTTATATCTAAAGAAACGTAGAAGAAATCCGCAAACACAAAACGAGTCGCCAACAAAAAATGTCCAAGGTCCACATTATGTCAGCTCTTGTTCAGAGACTTATCGTGCATGGAGATTCCCGAAGGGGCTGGGAATAGCTAAATTCTGACTCATACATCCCAGGGCTGCTATGCAGATGCTAGGAAGAAAGGTAAGCAAAATCTCCCTACTACTACAAAGGCATGGGATTAGGTCGATCTCCTTTGCTTTTGGAACACATTGGTCTTTCCCTGATGGATCACAAATGGGCCAGTGGCTGAAATGGATTTAGCCCTCAAATGGGTAGGCGACTTACAGCGTTATAGAATAAATTTATCCTTAGGACTTGGTAGATAGATGGATAGATAAGAGTATTTTCAATGGCTACTATATGCCAGGCATTGGGGAAAACACTGAGGATACAAAAACAAAGAAGACTGTTACTGTTCTTTTTTTTAAAAATAAAAGTATTTTATTATTTTCCAGTTACATGTAGAGATAGTTTTCAGCATTTGTTTATATAAGATTTCCAATTTCCAATTTTTCTCCCTCCCTCCCCCCCTCCCCTAGACAGCGGGCAATCTAATATAGGTTATATATATGACTGTTCCTGTTCTTGAGGAACTTATACTCTGATGGGGGAATATAGCATATCAAAGGGAGTTGAAAGAGGCCTTTGTGGACATTTCCCGGAAGCGATAGGGTAGCCTGGTTCTGGGCCCGAACTCTCTGAGGGCAAGAACTGCCTCTTTTTTCTCATAATTGCACCCCCCTTGCTTAGTGCAGTGTTTATTGACTTGGACTGAGTCCAAGAATAAATTAGGGTTTTGATAAGAAGGAAATCACACCTAGGGCATTATTTCTTTAGAACTTTTTCCAAGCATGGATAAGGTTTGAGATCCCAGACTTTAGGCAAGAACAGCAAAATGAGACTTTTTAACATTTTTCTTTGTCCAAGGACACTGAGATAATATTACCTCTCAATATTTTCTTCAAGAGGCAGTGTGGCTCAGTGACTAGAGAGCTGGCCTTGGTGGCATGAAGATCTATGTTCAAATTCAGCCTCTCAACACCAACTGGCTCAGATCCTGACAAAACCACTGACCACTGACCCTGGGCCCTTCTCTGGTTCTGTAGGCCACATAGAAGGTGCTGACTTGGGTTGGCAGATATAGTTTCCTTATCTTGAATTCCCTAGATTAATAAAACCAGAGGTCTAATCTCTCTGCAGGTCCCCTAATATTTCCCTTATTAGGGAGAAAGGGGGTCTTGGTATGTTTCCACAGGGTGAAAGAAATCAAGTCTAGACTAATAAAGTCTCATGGAGTTTTTTTTTTAACTTTTAAAAAAAATTATAAAAGTATTTTATTATTTTCCAGTTACATGTAGAGATAGTTTTCAACATTTGTTTTTATAAGATTCTAGTTTCAATTTTTTTCCCTCCCTCCCCCCTCCCCAAGACAGCAAATAATCTGATATAGTTTATATATGTACAATAACATTAAACATATTTCTGCATTAATCATGTTATAAGAGAAGAATCAGAGCAAAAGGGAGAAACCTCAAAAAAGAAAAACAATAGCACCCAAAACAAAAGAAATAGTATGGTTCAATCTACATCCATATCCCACAGTTCTTTTTTTTTTTTTTCTGTATCTGGAGCCTTTTCCATCATGAGTCCATCATGGAGCTTTTCCTAGTCTTGGAGAGGTCAATAGAACAGTCCTCATCCTGGACTGGTGTCCCAGGAGCCCTGTTTGGGCTGGAGGGAAGGCCCATGGACCGAGGCTATTCCTCCTACCTTATGGGAACAGTGCATCGCCCTGACTGCAGATGAGGCTCAGTGGCCAGGTAAGAAGAGAGGTTTGAAAAACACAAAGTCGCTCACAGATTACTGACCCCACACCAGGAGAACAAGATGAAGAAGGATCAGTTGACCATCCCCAAGTGAACTTAGTGTCTTGGGTTTCTCAGACTTGCTCATTTAGTTGACCTCTGTTGTAAGAAATCAGTGGCACGGAGAGCGTCCTGGACGATCAGGTGGGGCAGGAGTGGAGGATGGGGACTTAGCAGGTCAGCTGACCACGATACCCCTGGGGGAGCCCTACTTTATGTCAAGGACAGGGCAGCAGACCTACAGTTTGGTCGTAGGTCTCCTCGCTGTGCCCCAGTGACTTTGGACAGGTCATCTTTCCTCTTCCATTTTCTCATTGGTCAAAACGATGGGGCTGGACTTTATGGTCTGCAAAGTCTTTCCAAATCCAAATTCCACGACATTTATGGGTGTGATTTTCCTCCCAACAACGTGGTTGGTTGTAGCATCATGATTAGGGCATGTGTAGTGAGCTTCATGCTTTCCTCCTTTCCAGGAATAAAGCTTGGGGTGTGTGTGTGTGTGTGTGTCTGTTTTTGTCTCTCTGTCTCTGTCTCATTCTCTCTCTGTCTGTCTCTGTCTCTGTCTCTGTTTCTGCCTCTGTCTCTGTCTCGGTCTCATTCTCTTTCTCTGTCTCTGTCAGTCTCTCTGTCTCTGTCTCTGTCTCATTCTCTCTCTGTCTGTCTGTCTCTGTCTCTGTTTTTGTCTCTGTCTCGGTCTCATTCTCTTTCTCTGTCTCCTCATTCTCTCTCTGTCTCTGTTTCTCTGTCTCTGTCTCTGCCTCTCTCTCTTTCTCTTTTTAAATACTGCAGGTCGCCCCAGACTTCTAGTGGCCCCATAATTTTCCTGCTTTCATTCTGGGGCCTGGTTTCACTTGCACCAAGGTACAACTGTGAAGCGTTAATCTCTATCCAGGCTTGACAAGCATGTGTTTTTCTTTAGTGAGGCGTTATCTGGAGCAGCTCCTTCCTAGGTAATTGAGGATTAAGACTCAGCCAGATCGGAGGTAGGCTGGGCTTGGTTTTATTACCCATTTGTTTCCAGGGGAGTGGGGTTTCTGCAACTGCCCCCAGAGCATTGGCTGAACATTGGTTGGCTGGCTGCCCACCTATTCACTCAGTTCAGTCCTGGGGAGAAGACTTAAAACTCAGCCCTGCCCGGGGACCTGTGGAATCTCGTTTAGTTCCCAGCTTGGCTCCTGGGTTGTTAAGCAAACTCCCTCCTATCCTGACTTTTGCCCCATTTTCCCTGCTCCCAAGACAGGGGTCATAGGCCTTCCTCTTTGGGAAGGGAGTTGGAGGTCTGTGAATGACTAAGATAGTACTGGGAGATGCTTCTCTTTCTGGGACCTTGCTCTCATATCTCAATCAATGCTCAATCAACGAGCATTTATTTCGTGCCTACTATGTGCCAGAGGACAGATAGGAGATGCAGTGGATGGAACACCAGGCCTGGAATCAAGAAAACTCATTTTCCTGAATTCAAATCTGGCCTCACACTAGCTGTGTGACCCTGGACAAGTCACTTAATCCTTTTTGCCTCAGTCTCCTCATCTGTCAAATGAGCTGGAGAAAGGAAATAGCAAACCACTCCACTGGCCAAGTCAACCCCAAAAGGGGTCACAAAGAAGGGTGGGGGTTCACAAATCAGGGAAGGCCTTTTTTTTTTTTTTTTAGTAAGGCAATTGGGGTTAAGTGACTTGCCCAGGGTCACACAGTTAGTAAGTGTTAAGTGTCTGAGGCCGGATTTGAACTCAGGTACTCCTGAATCCAGGGCTGGTGCTCTATCCACTGCGCCACCTAGCTGCCCCAGGGAAGGCCTTTCTTGAACTTAGCTTTGAAGGAAGGGAGGGGGAATTCTAAGGACAGAAGAGAATGGAGAAAGCATCCCAGGCATGGGCAAAGGTCCAGAATCCAGAGAGGGGATGATGTCTGAGAAACAGCAAGAAGTACAGAGTATGGGAAGGGAACGTGTCACAAATCTGGATGGGTAGGGTGGTGCTGGGTGGCAAAGAACCTTCAATGCCAAACCTGATGCAGAATAAGTCCACAATGGTATGGACGGTTTTAACACCAAACCAAGAAGTTTGCATTTGATCTTTTGGCAGGGGTGTGACATGGTTGGCTTCTTTTTGCAGCTCTGTTGAGGATGTCTCAGAGGAGAGAGGCCCAAAGCATGGGGACCAATTAATTAGGAGACCCTTTCAATAATTCAGGTAAGCAGGGCAGCTAGGTGGCGTAGTGGATAGAACACCAGCCCTGGATTCAGGAGGACCTGAGTTCAAATCTAGCCTCAGATACTTGGCACTTACTAGCTGTGTGACCCAGGGCAAGTCACTTAACCCCAATTGCCTCACCAGGAAAAAAAAAAGAAGGAAAATAATTCAGGTGAGCCGCGACATGGACTGGGGACTAGGCTGGTGACCCAGTGAGTGGAGACAAGGACACAGATTCAAGAAGAAGTATGCTGGTAATTGGCCAGACCCTACACATGATGACTAGCTCATGTTTTATGTCTTTATTTACAGTTTACAAGACAATTTCCTCAGCCCATTTCCCAGATGAGAAAACAGGCCCAGAGACGGGATGGGACATGCCTTCCCTTCCTCCTCCTCGTTCAACTCCTAAGTGTCTGGGCTAGGATTTGAACTCCAGGCATCACCAGAACATTGCAAGTTACTTCACTTGATTTGCCTCAGTTTCCTCATCCATAAAATGTATATAACAAGGCAGGGACCAGATGACCTCTTATGGATCTTTTCTGCTCCAGGCCTATGGTGTGTTGTACCCAGAGAGTCTCCAATGCCTGAGATTTGATTTCTCCTATAACTGGTTGGACCACATGTTGTGTTTGGTTCTGGGCTCTATATTTTAGAAAGGGCAATAATAAATCTATGGAGGGAGGGCCTCAAGTCTAGGCCATGTAAGAATCAGGGGAAGGAATGGGGTGTGTGTGTGTGGGGGGCACAAAGATAGGATCATAATGGATTTAAAGTGAGAAGGGACCTTTTTGTTTTTCCTGTTCTTTGGTGTTTTCAGTAGTGTCCAACTCTTCGTGACCCCATTTGGGTTTTCTTGGCAAAGATACTGGAATGGCTTGCCATTTCCTTCTCCAGCTCACTTTACAGCTGAGGAAACTGAGGCAAAGAGGGTGAAGTGACTTGCCCAGGGTCACGCAGCTAGTAAGTGTCAAGTGTCTGAGGCCAAATTTGAGCTCAGGTCCTCCTGAATCCAAGGTAAGTGCTTTATCCACTGTGCCACTTAGCTGTCTGAACAGAGGATTTTAGATTTGATCCTGAAGGCCTTAAACATTGCCCCAGAAAAAAACACTTTTTACAAAAAAATTAATTGAGATTATTCTAACCTTTTATTTTTTCCTTTTTTTTTTCTTCCTGACTAGATTTCCATGGAAGTGAGGTGCTTACTCACCAGCCTGATCCTGTTGCTGATTGGCGTGAGACCTTTGACCTAGTCTATTTCCAACCTGCTCAGCAGCCTGGTAGGCCCCTCATTCTTGGAGAGTTGTCATCACATCACCTACGTGGCATGGATGGCTGGTCATTTTGTAATTTAAAGGGGGATGGAACAGACATTATATTATCCTTCCTCTCTTCTCCCCAACCCTTAATTCCTTGCTGGGTGGGGAAGCAGGAGTTTGGGACCAGAAGCTTGATCACTCTGCTCTTCTCAGAGAGAGATGGAGTGCCAGGGCAGAATTATATCTATCTGTTCCCTTAATATGAGTCTTCCTGACTCCACTGAGCCACCTAGCTGCCCATCTGTAATCTAGTTGGTCCCAAATATGGAGATACCTATATTTTGCCTTCATATATCAGATGCGGCAAAACATAAGCTGTCAAGGATGGTTCTGAATGTTCTAACAGGGTGTCAAGTAACATAATGGGCTTGAGAACATTGTCCTGAATTGGGGCAGGTTGTGTTGGGTGGAATCCAAGAAAACTCTGCAGTGGGTGGAGGCAGAGTCCAGTGTTCAAACGTAACTCAAATCTCCAGCCCTTTAATTTCCTGAACAGTCTCTGGGAGGTTATGTATATTAGCAGAGCTGGATTGTGAATCAAGGTGGTCTATTGGAAAGGAAATTGGAACCCCAAAGTCACATTATTCTGCCAGTCAATTGGCCAGCCTCAATTTAGCCATTAGCTAAAACATTCTGAATTTATACGCAGGTTCTTCTAATATAGGTATCAATTTCATCTCCATGAGGGTAATTTATTCTTTGTTCAACCCAACAACTTTTTTCATCCTTACCCTTCATGTGTGCTCTAACTAGGTGGCTCTAAAGCTCAGGAAGTCCACTAATTCCCTATTCCATACCAATTATCTGACAGCAGAGACTGGGGACTGGGCTCATCATTAATCTGGACATGGGGGAGATGATGCTATAGTGACCAGAAGAGATCCCCTTAGTGAAAGACAATGCAGTGACAGTCACTCAATGAGGCTTTTTGTGCCCATCGCAGCATCTCTTTTCGAAACACCAATAGCGAATGTTCCCATGTAGTGCTCAACCTGCTTCTGATCAGTGAATTGGTTATGTTGGCTCTCTTGCCCAATCTCAGGGTAAGAGGCCTGTACTCATTGCATATGATACTTATTCACGACATGGTATTTCAGTGCTAGTTAAGAGACTGTGCTTCTGGGATGATAGCTCCTGAGTCCCCACTGGTATCCTCAATTTGTTATTAAAAACAACATTTACAGAAGGTTGGGCCAGGGTGGAGGAAGGTGAAGGGAAAAGAAAGCTGGAAGACACCGTACACACTTCTAGTCATTGCCAGGAGGCTAGAACTGGGCTGTGCAGGAACCTGCGGTGGCAAAATCCAAGACCAGATGGCCAAGTGGGACAAGGGTGACTCATGCTGGATGGTGGAGGAAGGATGCTTCAAACTGCTTCACCAATAAGATGAAATCTCTTCTTCTGGTAATCCAGGTGCAAAGTAAAAGGGCAACTGTGAGTGAGCTCAATGGACAGGCATCAATCAATAATCACAAAGGCAAACTCATCTTTTTCTATCAGTGGGCCATCAGACAGAACTAGAGAGGTACTTCTTTGTTTTGTTTTTGTGGGGCAATGGGGATTAAGTGACTTGCCCAGGGTCACACAGCTAGTAAGTCTCAAGTGTCTGAGACCAGATTTGAACCTAGGTCCTCCTGAATCCAAGGCTGGTGCTTTATCCACTGCACCACCTAGCTGCCCCCTAGACAGGTACTTCTAAGTCAGGGGTGAAATATGAGACCTGTGGGGTTCTCAACTTGATGGTGATGAAGTGGAGAACTTTGCCAAAGATGAGTCTGATACAACTCCGCTGATCTTAATGAAACAAAGGAATGTGACAAAGATCTGAGATACAGTAGAAACTTATAGCAGGACTCTTTTTTTTTTTTTTTAATGAGGCAATTGGGGTTAAGTGACTTGCCCAGGGTCACACAGCTATTAAGTGTTAAGTGTCTGAGGCCAGATTTGAACTCAGGTACTCCTGACTCCAGGGCCGGTGCTCCATCCACTGCGCCACCTAGCTGCCCCTATAGCAGGACTCTTAAAACAGAATTCACTCAGGGCATTATCTTACCTACTCTGAATGATGAGATGGTAGATCCATCCCGTAGCTGCCCAACAAAGCAAGGAGTCCAGTCATACCTGGTACTTTGGCAAGGCGGTCTAAATCAGTTAATATCAAAACCCCTTCCTGTAAGGTTGTTTTGAAGGACAGTTGTTTAACATCACCAGAGGAGCTCTCTGGGGTATTTGTCACCCATGGTTCATGTGTTTTTTCATTCTTTGCCCATGTTTCAGCTACATGAGAAACAGATAAGAGTGGAAAGTCCACTTAGACCCGGATCCCTCTTGAATGACACAGTTTCCTTTGCCATCATTTCTACTACTGGTTGTACTTTTACTCACACCCCCTGACTCATTGGTCACAGAGGCTGGATACACTCTCTCTCTACCACCACCACTTGGCAACCTCTTCTCTTCTGAGGTTTATATTCTCCTAAGTTTGTCACCTGTTGAAGATCCTTGTGGCCATTAGCTATCGGCCCCCAAGACATTCTCCCTACTTCTTTAATGAGTTTAGAACATGGCTCATAGTCTTCCTCTCCACCCTAAGATAGGATAGACCAAAAGCATACAGGGAGAAAGGAAACAGGAAGTGCTGGTCAGCATGATCCATGGATAGTGACATGAGGTGAGATTCAGTAACAACTGTGAGATTTAAAAATGGATATTAGATCATAAATCTCCCCTCTTTAACCTTTTCCTTAATTTATCTCCCAGACTAGTAAATGGAAGAAACCTCTGGTCTATAGTTAGAGCTTTTATTGTGTGGTAGTTACAAGGTGATGTTGATTAGAGGGATAGGAAAGTAGAAATACAAAACAAGTAGTCTTAAGTCTAAACTTAGTCTATATTCCATATAAAACTCACCAAAAGCCCAAGGCCACCTTTGGGGGGGAGACCCGCATCAGGAACATGCTGCTAACGGTGAGCCGGGCCGAGTCGAACTCCAGTCAGCGTCTATCTGAGCAGCGCAGCCATTGGACCAGGAGAGCAGGCCAAAGATCCCACTTCCATTCTCTCCTTGCCTTTTAAGTTCGCACCCCGGAAGTCGAGTGCTTAGCAGTCGGGCTGGCATGTGTAGCCAATGAACCGACGCTTTGACATTGGTCTTGCAAAGGGAGGACCTCTGCAGAGAGTACATGTTACAGATGGCATATAATAACAGAAAGGAGATAGTAAAAACTAACAAAACAAAACAGTTCATATAAAGTCTCTGAGTTCTCTTGTCTTCTTGAAGTGGTAAGATGTCATCAGGAGGAAACTTGATTCTGGTCTGGAAAACTGGATTCTGGACTCTGGTCTGGAAAAACCAGATTCTGGACTCTGGTCTGGAAAGCTGGATTCTCTTCTTTAACTGTTTGAATTGCTGCATTTTTACTAAACCTTAGCATAGCATTGTCAATGATCAAATTAATAATTTCCATTACACTATGAAGAGATGACCTCTTTGTTACTGTAACGATTGGAATAACGCCACCTGCTGGAGACTTACTGTAGAAGAGTTCTGCCCATGAAGCGAAGGTCTTTGAGGGCAAGACCAGGAGTCTTTTCTTTGGTGTCGGGAAGTGACGCGGGCTAGTGGGAGGAGGAAGGAAGAGACTGGCGCTCAGTCTCGGGCTCTTTCCTTTGGACTCTGGTGGAGAGCGGAGCTAGAAATGTGCTCTCCCTTTAATAGATAGGAATCTAGGCCTTTCTCTCTCTCTTTACCAAATTCTTATTCTCCTTGATAAATGCTTAAAAGTCTAACTCTTGCTAAAGCTTATAATTTATTGGCGACCACTCATTAGATATTTTAGACAGACTAGCTAGAATTTTAGCCCTTAACATTACCTTACTACAGTTGACCCCAACTTACGATGGTGTTGGAGGTATTATTAATTGTGCTATGGACCTAATATTTCTGGTGTTGCTCTTTGTTGGTATGGTTGTTTTTACATCAGGAAACCTACTTTGAATCCCTTGACTTTACCCTGACTGTATGAACTGCGCCTTTTAAAAGATGGATTGTTTGTTGTATATCTGTATTACTTATATTAAGCTTGTTCTTCAGTACTGAAAGGCAGCCATCTAGTTGGATTGTTACTGAAGAGACAGAGTGGAAGCCAATTACAAGGTGGTCCTGCTTTAGTGTGAGAATTGAGAAAACCAGCCAGATTCTATCTTATGAATGCTGAGTCCATCTTGTGTTGCCACATGTATTATCTTCCATCTTGTTTATTCTTCTGCAAATCTTCCATGGGATGCTAAATGGAATAAGTATTGTTTCATAAATGTAGATGAATACACCTCTCGGTTCTGAAATCTACTCACCCAGGGGCAGCTAGGTGGCTCAGTGGATAAAGCACCAGCCCTGGATTCAGGAGGACCTGAGTTCAAATCTGGCCTCAGACACTTGACACTTAGTAGCTGTGTGACCCTGGGCAAGTCACTTAACCTTCATTGCCCTGAAAAAAAAAGCAACCCACCACCAAATACATAGTTTTAAAAATCTGTCTCTTGGGGGCAGCTAGGTGGTGCAGTGGATAGAGCACCGGCCCTGGATTCAGAAGGTCATGAGTTCAAATCTGGCCTCAGACACTTAACACTTACTAGCTGTGTTACCCTGGGCAAGTCATTTAACCTCAATTGCCTCACCAAAAAACAAAACAAAACAAAACAAAAAAACAAAAAAAATCTGTCTCTCCCTGTATTCAGGGCTTAGTGATGAGCTGAGGTGGCCTTGTCCCAATTTGTTATGCAATTGGCATGTATTGCTTAATAAATTGATATACTCAGAAGCTCAGATGCCCTTCATTGCCCTACAAAAAAAAAAAAAAAAAGAAAGAAAAGAAAAGAAAAAAAAAGCAATCCACTCGCTCAACTCCCTACTTGACCAAAATTCGTTCATCCATCTTCTAACTTGGAGAGTCACTAATCTTTCCTCTAATTAGAAATCAGATTATCTAATTTTGTATTGTCTTCTTTTAATTAATTGGTATTGTGATGTTTAAAATCTAATGTGTGTCCTTACCTGTCCCTCCCGCCCCCCCGCCCCCCCCCCCCCCCCCCCCCCCCGCCACCAACCCGAACTTCCGGCACGAAAAAGGCCAATCCAGGGAGCCAGCCTCACCTTCCTACTTCCTCTCTCCCTCTCTGAAAGGGGAGGTCCTTCAAGCTGATTGGTTGAAGGTGGTCTCCTGTTGATGTCGCGGTCCACAGCCTCTGGGAACAACACCCCACTCTGGGCCAGCCAGGTGTGATCTTGATTTAATCAACCTTAAGTAGGTTCTCAGTCAGTCAGTCTCACTCAATTCAATCAATTCTAAATCAATCTTGGGGGGGGGCCTGGGCGTCTGCCACATCTCATTATTTTATCACAGTATTATTTGATTAACAAATATATAGTTTGGGCAGCTAGGTGGTGCAGTGGATAAAGCACCAGCCCTGGATTTAGGAGTACCTGAGTTCAAATCCGGCCTCAGACATTTGACACTCACTAGCTGTGTGATCCTGGGCAAGTCACTTAACCTTCATTGCCCTGAAAAAAAAAACACCACCACCAAATACATAGTTTTAAAAATCTGTCTCTCCTTGTATTCAGGGCTTAGTCACAAGCTGAGGTGGCCCTGTCCCAATTTATGATGCAATTGGCTTGTATTGCTTAACAAATTGATATACTCAGACTCTTTAACCTTTGTTCCTTCAGTTATTTCAGATTGAATGTCACATTTCCATGATTAGTCAGAGGTGGAAAGTCTCCTAAAACAATTTTGGGACCCTCCCACTAAGGGGTGGGATGTGATAGGAGCTTATTGTTTACTTGTTCTTTTGGCCTACTTTCTGACTTTGTTCTTGAGGTCAGGGTTGAGCACTGCTACACTTCTGTAGAAAAGGTTTGGGCAGCAGACCTCTCTCTATACTGACCTGGCCAGGACAAAGACCTTACTGTGACTTTTCTCAATTTCCCCTCAGGATTTGGTTTGGTGCATTTTCTAGGTCTTAATAGAGAAGTTTTGTGGTGAGGTTTCCTGATATTAACAGTACCTTTTCCCACTCTCACAAGCCTTGCTCTATGCCCATTCTTTCTCTCACTGGTGGGAACACATGCCAGGACCGGATACAATCCTACTCCAGGGCAGGAATCTGTCTCTTGATGGGAGACCTGCTAGACAGAATGATTCCTCCGGTTGTGTAATTGCCAATTGGCATTTTCCAAGTGACCTTCAGTTCCAAAATGAACCAGTTGAGATGTCCATGGAGCAGAAGCACCCCAAACTGAACTGGGGCTTCACTCCTGGAAAGGGAGGTGATGAGGGCCATGGTTGAATGCAGGAAGAAGTCATTCTCTCTCTTAGAAGGGCTTTACAGAAGATATAGTTACTGTGAACCTTGTCACCAGTTCTGGCTCTGATACTTGTTAGCTATGTGACTTTGGGCAAATTATTTTACTCCTAAAATTTTAATTTCCTCATCTGAAAAATGAGTTTAATAATATTTATACTTGGAAACTTGAAAACATTAGAGAAATGTGAATTACTTTAGCTTATTGAGGGGTTGGAAAGAGAGAGGTAGTGTTTAAATTATGGCAGAGCCAGAGAGGTAAAGATTTGAGAATTGTGGTGCCCCTAGTGCACTGGTTCAGGTCCAGCATTGATGGTCTGCCAAGGACCAGGAGCCTCTAATGGACCAACCACACAGGGCCAAACAGGCAAGGGAGTCATATCTAGGGAGGTCAGCCTGGGCTAGAAAGAGTAGGCCATGGATGCCGTAGATGAAGGCAGTCAGGAAGATCTGGGGAAAATGGGAGGGGGGTATCCAGGGTCGATTCAACAAATAAACACTAAGCACTTATTCAAAGTATGAGTGATGGACTTGGAATCAGGAAGATGACCCGAGTTCAAATTTGATACTTCCTAGATGTCAGAAACTGGGATCAGCCTCAGTTTCCTCATCTATAAAATGGGTATAATTAACAGAACCTACCTCCTAGGGTCATTGTGAGGATGAAATGAGAAAACATAAAGTGCTCTATAAATACTGGCTATTATTACTATGTGCCAGGCTTTGTATTGGACTACGGGGGCACAAAATTAGACCATCTCTGCTCTTGGGGAGCTTATCATTTAGTACAAGAGTGAGGCACGAACATTAACCGTTTTGCTTTTTCTTTTTTTTTCTTTTCTTTTTTTTTTTTTTTGTGAGGCAATTGGGGTTAAGTGACTTGCCCAGGGTCACACAGCTAGTAAGTGTTAAGTGTCTGAGGCCGGATTTGAACTCAGGTACTCCTGACTCCAGGGCTGGTGCTTTATCCACTGTGCCACCTAGCCGCCAACCGTTTTGCTAAAGGCACAGAATCATGGAACTTTAAGAGATCGAAGGATCCAAACCCCCAAAAGGACTCACCACCTTGATCTGCCCCATCAAGCAACCACTGAATATCTTTGTGAAACCACCTAGTAATAGTAATAGTAAGTATCTAGTCCCCATTATCCCCCAGGGCAGCCCACTTCACTCAGGATACCTCTCATTGATAAGAAATCTATTCCCTGACACGAACCTGAAATTAGCATTTTAGGAACACTCCCCACCCCGATTTCTCCTGTTTCTGCTCTCTGGGGCCAAATACAACAAATCCGATCTGTCTTCTGCAACAAAGGTGCTAAACATACAGTTCCTATTTGACTTAAATGTATTGGTGTGTGAATTTAAAAACGGTGTGGTTTTCTAAGGCAATATGGGCAACTGGGTGGTGTAGTGCATAAAGTACAAAGCCCGGAATCAGGAAGACTCATCTTCCTAAGTTCAAATATGGCCTCAGACACTAGTTGTGTGACCCTGGGGAAGTCACTTCACCCTGTTTTCCTCATGATGGGAGACCTGTTAGACAGGTTTCCTCTGCTGTCAAATGAGCTGAAGGAGGAAATGACAAACCACTCCAATATCTTTGCCAAATAAATCCCAAATGGGGAGACAGAATTGGACATGACTGAAAAAATGACTTTGCAACAACAACCCCCTGAGGGACCCACATCTAGCTCAGAAGGGAAAAGGGTGGGAGTTCTTACAAGTGTGGGAGGGAGTGTTGGGTGATAGGCAGGTATGGTTGGGTTGGACTCAAGCCCCATGAGGGAGGGTGGGATGTGACCCATCTTCATAGCCTTTGATTATCAGTTGAGCAGACACCCCTTGGGAGTCATGCTGGCCTCAACTTTGGAGACTACTGGGTTAGCACACATCTCTCCATCTTGTTTACAAGAGTTAGCAAGCTACCAAGTAGGACCCTTGGGAACAGAGTGAGTGAGTCCAAATCTTATTCAGTTTGTTGCATAGGAGGGAAATGAGGGGTGAAATGGGGTTGGTAATTCAGAGGCCAAATACTTCCCCTGGTTGAAGTACAGGTATGATACTGTTAAGGGCTAAAATTCTAGCTAAACTGTCTAAAATATCTAGTGAGTGGTCGCCAATAAATTATAAGCTTTAGCAAGAGTTAGACTTTTAAGCATTTATTAAGAAGAATAAGAATTTGATAAAGAGAGAAGAAAGGCCTAGATTCCTATCTATTAAAGGGAGAGCGCATTTCTAGCTCCGCTCTCCACCAGAGTCCAAAGGAAAGAGAGCGTGAGACTGAGCGCTAGTCTCTTCCCTCCTCCTCCCACTAGCCTGCGTCACTTCCTGACGCCAAAGAAAAGACTCCTGGTCTTGCCCTCAAAGACCTTTGCTTCATGGGCGGAACTCTTCTACAGTAAGTCTCCAGCAGGTGGCGTTATTCCAATCGTTACAATACTGAGAAGCTTCAGGTAGAACCACCCATCCACCCAGAAGCCCTGATTAGGTGAAGTCCTAAGAATCTGACCTCTATGGTGCCTCTAGGCTGTGTCTTCCCCTTGCATCCACTTTGTATGTATCTTGGGTATGTGAATGTGGACACCTAGTTATTTACATGCTGTCTTCCCTATTAGAATATGTGCTCCTGGTGGGCAGGGTTTATTTTTTATTTCTTTCTTTATATCCCTAGCACTTAGCCTGGCATAGAAGAAGCACTTATGAAATGTTTGTTGAATGACTGACTGTTTTCCCAGGGACCAGAAGGACTCAAGTCTGTCACACTGTGCTGGTCTATCAGTAGCAATGGAGATATATGTGTTCTTCCTCTCCTCTTCCTTGCCTATACCTGGGCCCCAACATTCTTCTCTTCTGTCCTTAGCCAATGCATAAAGGGAAGTGAATTGCTTCTCTGAATTGTCCTCTCTGGGGAGGGTTTCCCAAGGTCTCGGGGGCTGCCTCTGAAAGGGTTTACTGCAGATCCTGAAGAGGAGGGGGGCTGAATTGTGCAGGGTCTTTGAATAATCCCCTTCCCAGGATTTGGAGCCCAGGGTTCCAAAGTCTGAGGAAGTGGGAGGCCTGGATTGGGGCTGCTTGGAGAAAGCCCCTTTCCTAATTGCTGGGGCTTACAATTCCAGAGCCTCCCCCATCCCCCCAACTGAGTGGGACTAAGCTAAGCTGGGCTTTGGGGACTAGCAGCTGCTGCTAGTGCTGAGGGAGCCACAGTAGGATTTGGGGGCCAGAAATGGGGCTGTTTTAATAGCCTGTGCCTCCTGCAAGCCATAAATAGGGGCCTGGCAGAACCCTGGGCCAGGCTTTTGTATGGGCTGTCCGGCACTGAGCCAGCTCCTCCACCGAGCTCACCTCTAGTGGAGGGAAGGAAGAATGCCGAGAAGGGCTTTCTTCTTTGTCCAGACACAAAAGGGACAAGTTTTCCAGCCCTCCCTTGGTCCCAGCCCCCCATTTCTCAGAGCCTAGCTGGGGAACAAAGAAAGGGGTAGAAGAAAGGACCAGAAATGGGGGAGGGGAGCTTCTGAGGAGCCACTCCACAGGCTCAGAGACCTCAACTTCTCTCCTACAGTGAGAAGCAACATAGTGTATTGGGAAGAGAACTGGGGTTGGGAGTCAATGGGACTTGGGTTCAAATCCTACTTCTGACACTGTGACTCTGGCCAAGTCTTTTAACTACTGACGGGCTCAGTTTCCTTCCAGGAACAACAACAAAACAAACAGCAGCAGCAGCAACAGTAGCACCAGTGGCAAAAGTATCAGTTTCCTGACAGGGTTGTGTGTGTGTGAGTGTGTGTGGGGGGAGAGCATATAAGATAATGTGTGAAAAGTGGTCTATAAATGCACCTCCATGGTACAGTAGATAGAGTATTAGACTTAGACTCATGAAGATCTGAGTTCAAATCCTGCATCAGACAGTCACTAGCTGTATGATCCTGGGGCAAGTCACTTCATTTCTCCCCTGCCTCAAGCCTCAATTTCCTCATCTGCATCAAATGACATAATATTTGTAAAGTTCTTTGCAAACCTTGGATTACTAGATAGATGTCAGTTGTGATTATATTATTGTCATTGTATTTGTTATTTCAAAGCACTAACCACAGCTCTACCCCTTCACTTCAGCTGCCTTAATTTGGTCTCGTAGCCTGACGAGTCAAGCAGGAAGTCCTTCCTGGTATCTGACCCAATCACTGGAATTCAAACCCATCTGTGTTTAAAGTTCAGAACAGGCAGGCTGATAGCCTGATAGCTACCTGGTTGTGATAGGTGGTAGGAGTGAGGGAAGAATGACTATGGGTAGCTCTCTCTCTCTCTCTCTCTCTCTCTTTCTCTCTCTCTCCCCCTCTTCCCTCTCTCTCTTTTATTCCTCCTCTTTCTTCTTCTTCTCTTCTCCTCCTCTTCCTTCTCTTTCTCCTCCTCTTCCTTCTCCTTCTCCTTCTCCTTCTCCTTCTCTTCTCCTCCTCTTCCTTCTTCTCCTTCTCTTTCTCCTTTTCCTTCTCCTCCTTCTCCTTCTCCTTCTCCTTCTCCTTCTCCTTCTCCTTCTCCTTCTCCTTCTCCTTCTCCTTCTCCTTCTCCTTCTCCTTCTCCTCCTCCTCCTCCTCCTTCTCCTTCTCCTTCTCCTTCTCCTTCTCCTTCTCCTTCTCCTTCTCCTTCTTTTCCTTCTTCTTCTTCTTCTCCTCCTCCTCCTCCTCCTCCTTCTTCTTCTTCTTCTTCTTCTTCTTCTTCTTCTTCTTCTTCTTCTTCTTCTTCTTCTTCTTCTTCTTCTTCTTCTTCTTCTTCTTCTTCCCCCTCACCTCTCCCTCCCTCCCTCTCTTTCCCTTCCCCACCTAATGTCTAAGTAGGCTTCATCTCTACACAGTTTGGATCTCCCTGGGCTGGGTAGCCTCACCTGCATCCCTATCCTTTTTTATATTCATACTATGAGCAGCAAGTATCAACTTCCCCAAGCACTTTAATTTTAATGAATTTAATTAATTCCATTTATTTTCTCATTTATAGAATAGATAAAATATTCTCTCCTATTTCCTAACTAGGAAAGCCAGTGCTATTTGTAACATAGGAATACCTCATGTGTCATAGGGATTACCCCATCCACATGTAATATAGGGTTTTTGTGGTATTTGTGTAAGGATGTTGATTGAACAAAGAAACCTAATCCACTTAAAGGAAGTTATCCTACCCTATTTAAAGTAAGTGACTGGATGCACTCATACTTTAATAAGGGGAGAGCAAGTCTCAATCAATCAGTCAATTTCAATCATAGGACTTAGTTTCAATTAATCACAGCCTTTTTTTTAAAAGAGTGAAACTTTTTTTTTAAAAAAGAAAATAACTTATTTTTCCCCAATTACATGTAAAATAATTTTTAACATTTGGTTTTTTTAAGGTTTGAGTTCCAAATTCTCTCTCTCCCTTCCTCCCCACCCTCCAAGGTAAGCAATCCGATATAGTTTATACATGTTCAATCATGTAAAACAATTCCACATTAGCTATTTTGTACAAGAAGACTTGAACTGAAAGGAAAAAAGAAGAAAGCAAGGAAGGAAGGAAGAGAAAGAAAGAAAATAAAATTCTATTCAACTATTAAAAAAGAAAGAAAGAAAGGAAGGAAAGAAGGAAGAAAGAGAGAAGGTGAAAAATAGTATGCTTTGTTCTGTATTCAGACAATGTCAATTCTGTCTCTGGAGGTGGATAGCATGTTTCATCATGAGTTCTTTGAGATTGTCTGGGATCATTGTATTGTTGAGAATAGCTAAGTCATTCACAGTTCTTCATCCTACACTATTGCTGTTACTGTGTAAAACTATGTAAAAACAAATTTTAACATCAATTTTAAAAACTTTGTGTTCCAACTTCTCTTCCTCCCTCCCTCCCCAACCCCCGCCTTAAGAACTCAAGGAATTAAATATAAGTTATACATGTATAGTCATGCAAAACATTTCCACATTAGTCAGGTTGTGAAAGAAAAAAGACAAATAAAACTTCCGAAAAAGAAACTAAAAAAAAATTATGCTTCCGTTTGTAGTCAGATACCATCAGTTATTTCTCTGTAGATGGATTGCATTTTTTTTCTTACTTTCTTTTTTTGGTGGGGCAATGAGGGTTAAGTGACTTGCCCAGGGTCACACAGCTAGTAAGTGTCAAGTGTCTGAGGTCAGATTTGAACTCAGGTCCTCCTGAATCTAGGGCCAGTGCTTTATCCACTGCACCACCTAGCTGCCTAGATTGCATTTTTCATAAATCCTTCAGGGTTGTCTTGGATCATTGCATTGTGAAACATAACGAAGTCATTCACAGCAGATCATCTTACAGTATTGCTGTTTTTTTTGTATATAGTACATTTCATTTTGCATCAGCTCATGTAAGTTTTTTTTTTTTTGATAGTATCCTGCTCATCATTTCTTATAGCACAATAGTGTTCCATCATAATCTCATCCCACAATTTGTTCAGCCATTCTCCAATTGATGGGCATCTCCCCAATTTCAAATTAAACTTTTGGGGTTTTTAAATCTCTTTTTGGATACCAACCTAGGTCAAAGAGTATGCATGGTTTTATAGCCCTTTGGCTATATTTCCAAATTGCTCTACAGAGTATTTGAATCAGTTTATAACTTTACCAAGAGTGTATTAATGTCTCATTTTCCCCATATCCCTTACCAATTTGTCATTTTCCTCTGCTGTCCTATTATCCAATCCAATAGGTATAAAATAGTACCCTAGAATTATTTTGACCTGAATCTCTTCAATCAATAGTGTAATGATTGGAATGACGCCACCTGCTGGAGACTTACTGTAGAAGAGTTCCACCCATGAAACGAAGGTCTTTGAGGGCAAGACCAGGAGTCTTTTCTTTGGCGTCAGGAAGTGACGCGGGCTAGTGGGAGGAGGAAGGAAGAGACTGGCGCTCGGTCTCGCGCGCTCTTTCCTTTGGACTCTGGTGGAGAGCAGAGCTAGAAATGTGCTCTCCCTTTAATAGATAGGAATCTAGGCCTTTCTCTCTCTCTTTACCAAATTCTTATTCTCCTTAATAAACGCTTAAAAGTATAACTCTTGCTAAAGCTTATAATTTATTGGCGACCACTCATTGGATATTTTAGACAGACTAGCTAGAATTTTAGCCCTTAACAATAGTGAGCTAGAGCATTTTTTTTTCCATATGGTTATAGGTAGCTTTGATTATTTTATCTGAAAACTTCATTTTTTTTTTTAACATCTATCGATTGAGGAATGGCTCTTATTTTCATAAATTTGACTCAGTCCCCTATGTGTTTGAGAACTGAGGCCTTTCAATTTTTTTTTCACAGTTACTATTACTAACTGTATTTCCCTCCATCCTATTCCCTCCCCATGACATTTTTTGGTTTTTGGTTTTTGTTTTTGGTGAGGCAATTGGGGTTAAGTGACTTGCCTAGGGTCACACAGCTAGTAAGTGTTAAGTGTCTGAGGCCAGATTTGAACTCAGGTCCTCCTGACTTCAGGGCCGATGCTCTATCCACTGTGCCACCTAGCTGCCCCCCCCATGACATTTACTCTATTTTCTATCTTCTTTCACCCTATCCCTCCTTAAAAGTGTTTTGCTTCTGACTGCCCTCTCTCTTAGTCTGCCCTCCCTTCTTTCACTCTCCCCTCCCTTATCCCCTTCCCCTCCTACTTTCTTTCCTTTTTTTTTTTTTTGTGGGGCAATGAGGGTTAAGTGACTTGCCCAGGGTCACACAGCTAGTAAGTGTCAAGTGTCTGAGGCTGGATTTGAACTCAGGTCCTCCTGAATCCCAGGCCAGTGCTTTATCCACTGCACCACCTAGCTTCCCCCCTCCTACTTTCTTGCAGGGTAAGATAGATTACTATACTCAATTGAGTGTGTATGTTATTCCCTCCTTGAGGCAATTCTGATGAGATTAAGGCTCATTCACTCCCCCACACCTCCTCCATCTTCCCCTCCACTCCATAAGCTTTTTCTTGCTTCTTTTATGTGAGATGCTTTACCCCATTCCACCTCTCCCTTTCTGTTTCTCCAAGTGCATTCCTCTCACCCCTTAATTTAATTTTTAAAAGATATCATCCCTTCATATTCCACTCACACCTGTGCCCTCTGTCTACATATACTCTATTCAGCTGCCCTAATAATGAGAACATTCTTATGAGTTACAAGTATCATCTTTCCATGTAGGAATGTAAACGGTTTTGACCTTTTAATATCCTTTATGATTTCTTTTTCCTGTTTACCTTTTTATGCTTCTCTAGGGTCTTCTATTTAAAAGTCAAATTTTCTTTTCATCACAAATGCCTGAAAGTTCTGTTTTTCATTGAAGTCCCATTTTTTCCTCCTGAAAGATTTTAATCAGTTTTGCTGGGTAGGTGATTCTTGGTTATAATCTCAGTTCCTTTCCCCTCCTGAATATCATATTCCAAGTCTTCCAGTCCTTTAAAGTGGAAGTGGCTAGATCTTGTGTTATCCTGACTGTGGCTCCATAATGCTTGAATTGTTTCTTTCTGGCTGCTTGCAATATTTTCTCCTTAACCTGGGAGCTCTAGAACTTGACTATAATATTCCTGGAAGTTTTCCTTTTGGGATCTCTTTCAGGAGGTGATTGGTGGATTATTTCAATTTCTATTTTACCTTCTGCTTCCAGAACATCAGGGCAATTTTCCCTGACAGTTTCTTGGAAGATGATGTCTAGGCTCTTTTTTTGATCGTGGCTTTCAGGTAGTCCAATAATTTTTAAATTATCTTTCCTGGGTCTACTTTCCAGGTAAGTTGTTTTTCCAATGAGATATTTCACATTGCCTTCTTATTTTTTTTTCATTCTTTTGAGTTTACTTGATTCTTTCTTGATTTCTCATAAAATCATTAGCTTCCATTTGCTCAATCCTAATTTTTAAGGAATTATTTTCTTCAGAGAGTTTTTGTACCTCCTTTCCCATTTGGCCAATTTGGCTTTTTAAGCTGTTGACTTTTTTTCATGATTTTCTTGCATCTTTCTCATTTCTCTTTCCATTTTTTCCTCTACCTCTCTTATTTTCAAAGTCCTTTTTGAGCCCTTCTATGGCCTGAGACCAATTCATATTTTTCTTGGAAGCTTTGGATGTAGGAGGTTTGACTTTGTTATCTTCTTCTGAGGGTGTATTTTGATCTTCCTTATCATCATAGAAACTTTCTAGGGTCAGGATTTTTTTCTGTTTGTTCATTTTCCCAGCCTATTTCTTGCTTCCAGGGAGGAGGATGAACTGTCCCAAGCTTCAGAGGGTTTGAGCAGCTGTTCTCTGAGATACTTCTAGGAATTTGTAAATCCTTAGTTCTTCCTATGTGGTATTATTTAAGGAGAGGTATGTTCACTACTTTTCTGGTCTCTACTTTGCTCTGTAAGCAACCACAGGCCTGCTTCTCTTCTTCTTGTCTCAATTTTTTTTTTTTTGCAGGGCAATGAGGGTTAAGTGACTTGCTCGGGGTGTCAAGTGTCTGAGGCCATATTTGAACTCAGGTCCTCCTGAATCCAGGGCCAGTGCTTTATCCACTGCACCACCTAGCTGCCCCCACACCACCTAGCTGCCCCCATGGCCTGCTTCTCTTCCCTGGAACCCCAACAGAATCTTGCTCCACTGTGGCTGCAAACTCTTGTTTGCTTGTGTTCCTCCCCCTCCTGGGACCACCACCCAAGACTGAGACCTAGATATGAGCACTGGCAAAACAACAGTCCTTCATCAGCTCCAGCAGAGACCCATGCAATCTCCATCTGGCCAATTGCTCAACCCCCTCACCATTTGTGGGCTGAGTTCCAGAAGCAGCCAATTCAAAGGCTCCCAAGGCCTGGTGTGCTGGCATGGCCTGTGCTCCACTCTCACCTTGGTGCAAGAGACCTTTTCTGCTGATTTTCTAAGTTGTCCTTGGCTGGAAAATGATTTCACCCTTTCCTTTTGTGGGTTCTGATGCAGGAATTGTCTTAATGCATTATTTGAAAGTATTTGGAGGGGTCTTGGGGAGAGTTCAGGCAAGTCACTGCCTTTCCTCAGCCATCTTGGCTGCACCCTGTTTATATCACTTCTTTTTTTTTTTTTTTTTAGCGAGGCAATTGGGGTTAAGTGACTTGCCCAGGGTCACACAGCTAGTAAGTGTTAAGTGTCTGAGGCCGGATTTGAACTCAGGTACTCCTGACTCCAGGGCCAGTGCTCTATCCACTGCGCCACCTAGCTGCCCCTTCTTGAAGACCTTCATCTGTTCTCACTGTGGGTCATCCACAGACAGTTGAGGCACAGAATTGATTCAATGTATATGTATATGTTGCTGCCATGCTATCTGTGTACTTCCATTTGCACCCTGGATTTCTGTCTCTGCGCACAACATTCTCCTGGTTCTGCTCAGTTCACTATACATTAGTTCATACAAGTCTTTCCAGGCCTTTCTGAAGTCATCCTGCTTGTCATTTCTTATAGCACAATAATATTCCATCACCATCATGTGCCACAGTTTGTTTAGCCATTCCCCAATGGATGGGCATTCCTTTGATTTCCAATTCCTAGCCAGCACAAAAAAAGCCACTATAAATATTTTTGTACAAATAGTTTTTTTTCTCTTTTGGGGGATGTCTTTGGGATATCAACCTAGCAGTGGTATTGCTGGATCAAAAGGCATGCACAGTTCTTTTTAAAAATTTAAATAAACATTTTTATTATTTGGCACACAGAGGTATGGATGGGAGAAAAAGTCTAAACTTCAACTCCTCAAACAAAGGAGAAGGTGATAATTTTATAGAGAAGGGGGGAGGAGACTTAGGAATGAAAAGTTTCAGCTCTTTGGGGAATGACGGTGTTAGCTATTGGGAAATGGAATACACAAAATAGTAAATATGTCACATTCCTAACTTGAGATTATTGTCACTACCTGGTCTTAACCACATAGCAAACACAACTGGCTCCTAATTAGGTTCATGCTATAAATTTCAAGGTGCCCAATTTTCTGGGTGTCCATGACATGTCTGCTTTGTTGTCTGTTTGACTAAACACTATCTGGTTAATTAACTACTTTACTTTTCCAAGAAATGAGTAATCTCCAACTGACCCCAGCAAGTCAATCAACCATATTCCTCCATGATCAGAGTGTCCTCCTCAGGGTCGGAGCATCCTTAACTGGACTCAGGCCTACTAGACTGCCCCTACATTTCCCCACTTTTTCTTTTAATAGCTAAGGGAAAAGAGGGAGAAGGTCTGTCTTCTGTAACTTCTTCAGGCTGGATAGGGTCATAGAGCTGCCCCTAGGTTTAAAAGAGAGGAGTAGAAATCCTTGCAGGCCTGGTCCAGAGGGTGAAGAAATATATAGGCCAGAATTGTTGCTTCCACAAGGTTGAAAGCCTTGAGTATGTATAGCTCTATAGCCCTTTGGGCACAGTTCCAAATTGCTCTACAGAATGGTTGGATCTTTTCACAACTCCACCAACAGTGGATTAGCATCCCAGCTTTCCCACCTCACCTGCAACATCCAATATTTTCTGTTTTTGTTATATTTGCCACTCTGATAGGTGTGAGGTGATACCTCAGAGTCGTTTTAATTTGCATTGCTCTGATCAGTAGTGATCTAGAGCATTTTTTTCATATGATTATCGATAGCTTTGATTTCTTTGTCTGAAAACTGCTTGTTCCTATACTTTGACCATTTATCAATTGGGGAATGATTTGTATTCTGATAAAATTTTGTTTGTTTTTGTTTGTGTGTATTCTTATAAATATGACTCAGTTCTCTATATAATTGAGAAATGAGGCCTTTATCAGGGATACTTGATTCAAAAATTCTTTCCCAATTTTTTGCTTCCCTTGTAATCTTGGTTACATTAGAAAAACAATTTTTAACATTAGGTTTTTTTTTTTTTGGTGGGGCAATGGGGGTTAAGTGACTTGCCCAGGGTCACACAGCTAGTAAGTGTCAAATATCTGAGGCCAGATTTGAATTCAGGTACTCTTGAATCCAGGGTCGGTGCTTTATCTACTGCACCACCCAGCTGCCCCTTAACATGAGTTTTTTTAAAGTTTTGAATTCCAAATTCTATTTCACTCTCCCTCTCCTCCTCATTCATTGAGAAGGCAGGCAATTATATGTACCAGCATAATTATTTTTTCAAGTGCTTTTTATTTATTTTAAAATTTTTCTCAATTACATATAAAGATATTTTTGAGTTCTAAATTTTTCTCCCACCTTCCCTTCCCTCCCCCGTCCCGAGGCCAGCAAGGAATTTGATATAGATTATGCATTCCTATAGTGTTAATCATATTTCCACATTAAACAGAACCAAAGGAAAAAAAAACCGCAAGAAAGAATAAACAAGGACAATAATAAAAAGCAACACAAAAGTCAAAATAGTATGCTTCAGTCTGCATTCTGACTCCATAGTTCTTTTTCTGTTTTGTTTTGTTTTTGTTTTTGTTTTGTGGGGCAATGAGAGTTAAGTGATAAAATAATGGGATTTGGCAGAGCCCAGGGGCCACACCAGGAGGATTGATTTGGAATTGATTGAATTGGGTGAGACTGAGAGAATGAGAACCTACTTAGGAATGATTAAATCAAGACCACACCTGGTTGGCCCAGAGTAGGGTGTTGTTCTCAGAGACTGTGGATTGTAACATCAATAGGAGACCACCTTCAACCAATCAACTTGAAGGACTTCCCCTTTTGGGGAGGGAGACAGGAAGTAGGAAGGTGAGGGTGGCTCGCTGAATCGGCCTCTTTTTCATCTGAGACTTCTGCTTAGTGGCAGAGAGAGAAAAGGAGAGGGTCTCTTTTTTCATCTGGTACTTTGGCATGGTGGTAGAACTTCATGTGGGTTGCTAGGAAAAGTGAGGTTTTCCCTCTGGCTATCCCACATAGATCTAAGCTAGGGTTTTCCATTCTCTCTTCACTAACTTCTAATACACTTTAATAAATACATAAAAGCCTAAACTCTTGCTGAATTTATCAGTAATCTTAGCCAGTTTGCCCCCCAAAACTGGTGGGGCAGGTAAAGACCCACATTAGATTTTATTTGTTTGTTTTTGTTTTTTGGCAGGGCAATGAGGGTTAAGGTTACCCAATGTCATACAGCTAGTAAGTATCAAGTGTCTGAGGTCGGATTTGAACTCAGATCCTCCTGAATCCAGGGTGGGTGCTTTATCCACTGCACCACCTAGCTGCCCCCATAGTTCTTTTTCTGATTGTGGGGAGCATTTTCCATCATGACTCTTTTGGCATTGTCTTGGATCATTGTATTGTTGAGAAGAGCTAAGTCTATCACAGTTGATCATCACAAAATGTTGATACTGTGTATAATGTTTTCTTGGTTCTGCTCATTTCACTCATGCCAGCACAATTCTTTAGATATTTTCAATTAATTTCCCAATCCTAGAAGAGTCCTTGTTCTTAACATTTCTAGTTGTTGTTGTTGAGTCATTCTAGTCACATCCAATTATCCATGACCCCATTTGGGGTTTTCTTGGCAAGGATATGGGCATGGTATGCCAGTTCTTTCTCTAGCTCATTTTATAGAAAATAAAACTGAGGCAAAGAGGGTGAAGTCCCTTGCCCAGGGACACAGGTGTTGGAGGCTGGATTTTGGACTCAGGTCATCTTGAATCCAGGCCCGTTGCTCTATCTACTGTACTACCTGGGTGCCTCTGCTCCTGCAACCAGGTATCTTGGAGCTGGTGCTGTCATCTTAACATCCTGCCTCACCAGGGATAAGGGAACTTGTTCTCTATCCACTGTGACACCTAGCCGCCCCTTTAAGTTGCTATGAGTATGGCCAAATAAGGAGCATTCCTTTCTTCTTTGGGTCAGTAATCACCCCTTGTCAGTTACCAGAAACTGCAGAATGGACCCTTGTCAATTGCCAGTCTTCCCTCCTGTTCTTGTGAGACTGTCTCAAGGATAATGATGCCATGGAGCTATACAGGTGCTTTACAAGTGTAGATCTCCCACTACACTCTCCTTGTAAACTAATTCAACTCTACACTGTCCTCCTCTCTTAAACCCTAACCCCCTCATCCTAACAGTGTGCCACTAGACAAAGACTGGAAAAAATCATGAAACTATTCTCACTGGATGCACCGCACATTCAATTTACACAACCACTACTGGGCTCTCGCATCAGCTCTGTCTCTCACTCTCCACAGCTCCCGTGGATTGAATGACCTTCTCTATGCTGATGATTCTCAACTCTGCCTTCCCTGCCCCAACTCTCTGCTGACCCCTGATCTGACATCTCCAACTGCCTCACAGACATCTTCCCCTAGATGTGTAGGAGACGTCTTCAACTCAATTTGTTCAAAACAGAAGTAGCTCTCTTTCTCCCTAAATCCTACCCTCCTCCCACCTTCCCTATTACTGCAGAGCAACACCCTCTCCCCATCCCCCAGGCTCCCACCCCAGGAGTTGTCCTGGACTGCTTACTGTCTCTCACCCCCTACATCCAAGATGCTGCCAAGGCCTGGAGATTTTCACTCTGCAGCATCTCTCCAATACGCGCCCCCTCCTCTGATGCTGCCCCCACCCTTGTGCAGGCTTGGACTTTTGAGGTAGCTGATGGTGGCTCAGCCTGCCGCAACCTTCTTCCCTACTTTGATCTATCCTCATTCAACCCAAATGCAGGAATGATCAAGTCACCCCCTTACTCAATAAACTTCATTGGCTCCCTACTACCTCCAGGGACAAATACAAAATACTCTGTTTGGTATCCAAACCCACTCCTACTTTTCTAGTCTTCTTCTTCTTCTTCTTCTTTTTTTTTTTAGTGAGGCAATTGGGGTTAAGTGACTTACCCAGGGTCACACAGCTAGTAAGTGTTAAGTGTCTGAGGTCAGATTTGAACCCAGGTACTCCTGACTCCAGGGCCGGTGCTCTATCTACTGCGCCACCTAGCTGCCCCTTTCCAGTCTTCTTACATCTTACTCCCCCCCTCACACATTAACTTCCTGCTTGTTCCAGGAGCTATCTCCAAGCTCTAGATTGTCTCTCTGATTGTCCCCCGTGCCTGAGGCAAGGAGGGTGAAGTGACATGGCCAGGCTCATCTAGTAAACAAGTGTCTGAGGCCATATTTGTACTCAAGTCCTCCTGACTCCAGACCCAGCTCTCTATCCACTGGGCCACTTAGCTGCTAGGTGGTGCAGTGTATAGAGCACTGGTCCTGAAGTTGGGAGGATCTGAGTTCAAATCTCACTTCAGACACTTACTAGCTGTCTTACTCTGGGCAAGTCACTTAATCCCAATTGCCTTAAACATCCAGGGTCATCTCCAGTCCTCCCGTTGTGTCTCTTGCCACTGGACTCTGGTAGCTCTGGAGGAGAGAGTGAGGCTAGTGACTTTGTATATCCCTCCCTTCACTTAAACCCACTTCACTGAAAGCCATGACAATCTCCCCAAGGTCATGGGCCTCTTGGAAAAACTACAATAACTCTTGCCTGAAAGGGATGATTGAGTATGGCAGAAATTAGGCATAGACCAACATCTTACACCTTATACTAAAATAAGGTCAAAATGGATACATGATTTAGACATAAGAGGTGATACCATAGGTAAATTAGGAGAGAAAGGAATAGTGTACCTATCAGATCTTTGGAAAGGAAAACAGTTTTTGACCAAACAAGAGATAGAGTATATTATAAAATGCAAAATGGATGATTTTGATTATATTAAATTAAAAAATTTTTGTACAAACAGAAGCAATGCTTCCAAAATTAGAAGGGAGGCAGAAAGCTGGGAAACAATTTTTGAGGCCAGTACTTCTGATAAAGGCCTCATCTCTAAAATATATAGGGAACTAAATCAAATTTATAAGAATCCAAGTCATTCCCCAATTGAGAAATTGTCAAAGGATATGAACAGGCGGTTTTCTGATGAAGAAACCAAAGCTATCTATTCCCATATGAAAAAATGCTCTAAATCTCTAATGATTAGAGAGATGCAAATTAAAACAACTCTGAGGTACCACCTGACACCTATCAGATTGGCTAAAATGACAAAAAAGGAAGATAATAAATGTTGGAGAAGCTGTGGGAAAATTGGAACACTAATGCATTGTTGGTGGAGCTGTGAACTACTCCAACCATTCTGGAGAGCAATTTGGAATTATGCCCAAAGGGCGATAAAGCTGTGCATACCCTTTGACCCAGCAATTCCTCTTTTAGGTCTTTTTCCCAAAGAAATCATGGAAGGGGGAAAGGGACCCACATGTACAAAAATATTTATAGCTGCTCTTTACGTAGTAGCAAGGAATTGGAAGTTGAGGAGGTGCCCATCAATTGGGGAATGGCTGGACAAGTTGTGGTATATGAATACAATGGAATACTATTGTGCTGTAAGAAATGATGAGCAGGAGGAGTTCAGAGAAACCTGGAGGGTCTTACGTGAGCTGATGATGAGTGAGATGAGTAGAACCAAAAGAACATTGTACACAGTATCATCAACATTGATGTGACGGACTATATTCTTCTCACCAATGCAATGGTACAGAAGAGTTCCAGTGAACTCATGATAAAAGAGGATCTCCAAATCCAGGAAAAAAAAAAAAAGAACTGTGGAGTATAGATGCTGATTGAACCATACTATTTCTTTTGTTTTGGGTGCTGTTTTTTTTTTTCTATTTTGAGGTTTTGCATCACTGCTCTGATTTTTTCTCTTGTAACAGGATTAATGCAGAAATAGGATTAATGTTATTATGTGTATATATGTGTGTGTGTATATATCTATATCTATATCTGTATGTATATAGATATAACCTATATCAGATTACCTGCTGTCTAGGGGAGGGGGGAGGGAGGGGAGGGAGGGAGAAAAATCTGAAATTGTAAAGCTTGTATAAACAAAAGTTGAGAACTATCTTTACATGTAACGGAAAAAATAAAATACCTTATATGAAAGGGATGATTGCCTGGGGATAGTGTCTTCTCTTGGAAAATTCAAGGTTAAAAATAGTCACTGGAAGGAAGTCTTAGGACAAGTGATCAGGTTAGGAGCTGAATGATGACTACTGTAATGTTAACTCCAAACTATATTTTAACGCGTTATGCTCTTTTCCTTGTTCAAGATTCCTATAAATGATACTTGAGATCTTCCTGGGGATAGAGTCATGTTGGAGAGCATGGGAGACTATGCCATGTTCAACATTTCCCTCTCTCCCTGCCTTCCTCCTTCTCTCTCTGTCTGTCTCTCTGTCTGTCTCTCTTTCTCTCTGTCTCTGTCTCTGTCTCACCTAGAACTGGCTTGGATGTAAATTAATGTTAACTTCAATTAAATTGTTTCTGGTAGACTGCTTTCCATCCTGGGGAGGAGAGAGGGAAGTCGGGGCGGGGGGGGGGGGGGAGAAAAGAAAAATTTGGAACTAAAAATCCAGTGAAAACAAATGTTGAAAACTATCCTTGTATGTAATATGTAACTGGAAAAAAATAAAACAAAATTTAAAAAATTGTTTCTGGTAGACAAGTCTAAACTACAGACTATATAATTACTGTATATATGTATTATAGGAGCCCTCCCATGGAGCCTGCGCAGAGTTTCTGTTTCTGGTTCCAGATGACCACATGGTAGCTCTGGGGCCAAGAGTTCCTTTATTGATCAAGGAGCCAGAGGAACTGATGACTTAGGGCATGTAAAAAAGGGACAGGAGACCTTCAGCTCTGTTCCTCTTCTCAGACCATGAATTTTTGTCAGGACCGTGTTGAGCTGCTTTCTAAAACAAGGGTGAGGAAAGGGGCAATTTGCCCTTACCCCCACAATGATCTCCACAAAGTGCATCTAAAACTTCATTAGCTTTGTTAAGTCAGAGTTTCAAAATGGACTCCAGGTCACAAAATTGAGTCTTAAAAACATCAAAGGTGGGGGCAGCTAGGTGGCGCAGTGGATAGAGTACCGGCCCTGTAGTCAGAAGTACTTGAGTTCAAATCCGGCCTCAGACACTTAAAACTTACTAGCTGTGTGACCCTGGGCAAGTCACTTAACCCCAATTGCCTCACTAAAAACAAAACAAAAACAAAAACAAAATCAAAGGTTCACCCAATAGTGCATGTTTTTACTTCATATAGAACTCATTTGAGCTGCTGAGCCCCTTACCCACAAAGTCATTATGCCCACGAGAAATGATAGGAGGATATGAAAAGAAGAAAAAGACATTGGGATCTTGTTGTGCTGGAAGTCTTGGCCAAATGTGTTCCTTACATGTGTGCCTCTCTACTGATGTGCTCTGTTTGTGCCCACTCTTCCCACTGATGCTGTATGTATTTGTGGGAGAGGGAGCCCTGGCTTTCTGTGGGAGATGTTTTATAGCTACTGTTCTTACCAAGCTATTTCAACTAAACAAACAAACCCTTTGCTTTGAGTCAGTTGTATCTTTTGGCTGACTCTTAGAGTCAAATGCATCAGTGGGGGCTCATGAGCTAGTGTTTTAGGAGTGGGAACCCAATGTCTCCAACCTTTCCAGGATTATTGTTCATTAATCCTTTTTTGACACACTCCCCACTGTCCCACACCTTCTCTTTTTTAAATTTTGCTGAGATTTTCTCTATCTTCCCAAAGAGCTCATTTACTCTTGTGTATTTATTCCCCTACTCCAGTTTCTCCAATTTCTGCTGTTTACTGATTACTCTAATAAAAAGGTGTACTAGCTTTTCATGAGTCTCTTTTATATAACCAGAGTTTGGCAGGAGGGAAAAGGAATAAAAAAGGTAGCTTTATTTTAAACCCCTAAAACTGTCTAAAATCCCCACCTCTGATTTTCTGCTTTCCTTCCAATCTTGGCTACATTTCGTTTTGTTTTTACAAACACTTTTTAAAATTAATGTAATGAAAATGATCCATTTTACATTCCATAATGCTCTATATCTCTTGTTTATTCATAAATTCTTCTCCTTTCCATAAATCTGACAGATAATATCTTCCATGTTCTTCTAATCTACTTCTGATATCTCCCTTTATGTCTAGGTCATGTATCTATTTTGACCTCATCTTGATAAATGATGTAAGATGTTGGTCTATACCTAGTTTCTGCCAGAATTTGGGTCTATTTTAAAAAGAGAATAATAATAATTACTTACTTTGTAGGAAAAGGAAAAAAAAAAGATGACCTAAAATCCCTTTACTTATAAGCATGCTAGATTCCCTGGGACCTTCTACTTAGCCAAGGTCATAAAAATCTTGGCTCCGTGAAATAATTTATTAAATGTCATGAAATTCTAAAATAATGAATTTGTTTACTGAAAGAACAGGATCCCTCTTTCCTATAAACACCCCCTGCCAAAGGAAGGGGGACTTAAAAGTTTACATATAGGATAGAAGTAATTTATATGGTGAACTATTATTCTGAAAATTATGAAATTATGCCTGGGGTATATATATTGAAGTTACATCTTGAGCCAACTTAGCCTCAACAGACTCAAGTTTTAAAGATTTATTTTGCCTTAGGGATTAATATATAATGCTTTTAGAGATGGATATTTGTTAGTTTGGAGACTTACATTAAGTAGCCAGTGTTTTCTGGGTTTTGAGTGAGCTATAATATATTCACTATCTATATGGAATTCCAGAATGTGATTATTTTCTTAATTTCTAATGATTGACTTTTAGACCAGAATGTGTTTACATTTGAGAAAATAAGATAATTAAATAAATATATTGTATATTATTTTATGTTGTGGGGCAATCAGGGTTAAGTGACTTGCTCAGGGTCACACAGCTAGAAAGTGCCAAATGTCTGAGGCTGGATTTGAACTCAGGTCCTTCTGAATCCAGGGCTGGTGCTTTATCCACTGTGCCACCTAGCTTCCCCCCGTCCCCCTGCCCCCCCCCCCCGCCTAAACTTTTCATTGTTAGCTGTTATAGCAATGGTATGAGAGAAATAATAACTGTATTTATCCCTAAGCTAGGATTAGTGAAACTTGCTATTTGAGGCAAAGTCTCTTGGGACTGTAATTTGATGTTGTTCTGAGTTTTGAATTCAGGAATAACTGTCTGAATGATCATCATGTCAGTAATCTACCAGTGAAGGTAAATGCCATGAGTTGCTCAAAGGGAATGTGGGGCAGCTAGGTGGCGCAGTGGATAAAGCATTGGCCCTGGAGTCAGGAGGACCTGAGTTCAAATCCAGCCTCAGACACTTGACACTTACTAGCTGTGTGACCCTGGGCAAGTCACTTAACCCTCATTGCCCCACAAAAAAAAAAAGAATTCAGCTAGTCAAAGGGAATGTGATCCAAGAATCTGCTACAGGTGGACGTCTGTGACTGGGAAAGTTGAGATGACCTTGCATAGACAAAGGCCTGTTGACTCAGTTTTTCCATTGGGTAATTTTTCTTTTTGAATAGGAATGTTTCCCATCTGGTTAATCCTTAGCCTGGGTATGATACTCTATGAATAATGTGGAACTCTTTGCTTCATGATTGGCTGTTGCAAAGAGTTAACTATGACTCTTACCTGAAATCAAACAGAACCAAGGACACTTTATCCTATCATACCTATCTTAAGTCATTCTGTGCCTTTAGGCTTAGGCCTGGAGGAACAATCCTGATATTGTTACAGTCATGTTCCTCCTCCTTTTTTTTTGTGGGGCAATGAGGGTTAACTGACTTGCCCAAGGTCACATAGCTAATAAGTGTCAAGTGACTGAGGCTGGATTTGAACTCAGGTCCTCCTGAATCCAGGGCTGGTGCTTTATCCACTGCACTACCTAGCTGCCCCCCTTCTTTTCATAGTAAATCTCTCTAAACACAGAAGGTAAAATTTAAAAAAAAATTTTTTTTGGTGAGGCAATTGGGCTTAAGTGACTTGCCCAAGGTCACACAGCTAGTAAGTGTCAAGTGTCTGAGGCAGGATCTGAACTCAGGTCCTCCTGACTCCAGGGCCAGTGCTTTATCCACTGCACCACCCAGCTGCCCTAAAAATTTTTTTTTAATGTAATGAATCTTGTTGCCATACCTCAGTATCTCTGAATTGCTATAATGGGACACAAACATAAGATACCTTACTAAGTAGCTTACTTTGATGTTCTTCCTATAACTCAGTTGTTCATAAGATTATCTCTAGGAGCAGCTAGGTGGCACAGTGGATAAAGCACCAGCCCTGGATTCAGGAGAACCTGAGTTCAAATCTGGCCTCAGACACTTGACACTTACTAGCGGTGTGACCCTGAGCAAGTCACTTAACCCTCATTGCCCTGCAAAAAAAAAAAAAAAAACCCGGAAAAATAAGATTAGCTCTATAAAGTCTTCACCATATGAACTAATTATTAGATTTTGTCAGGTTTTATTAAATTATATTAAGTCTGATCACTAGCAGACTTTAGAAGCATTACCTAGAAAATCTCCATGAGTGACCTGGAACCTGGACAAACCTCCCTGATCCTTGCAGAGATGTCTAAGAGATGCACAAAAGATGCTTACCAGACTCCTGAAGATCATGGCCACTGCTAAACGACTTGAACCCTAAAAGCTACAGTTATAATGGATTTCTTTATTCATCCCATTGTACTTTTGCTTATTTTTATTAGTTCTCTGTGTGTGTTATGGGCCTCTTGCCTATTCTGTAAGCTGCTTATCATTTTGGTTTAAACTGGTACCAATTTGGGAATTGTTAAAAAATTATTTTGAGGGACTATCAGTAGTGTCAGGTAGAAACTGTGGGGGGGTACTGTCACCCTTGGATTCTTACAAAGTGTTTTCCAAGCCTTGCCACATCTATCTCAGGATAGATGCTTCTTCACTCCAGATCAAGAAATGGAACTCAATAGAAGAGGTATCCAAGGGTCTAAGTGCAAACTATAGCTTCCACTTGGGCAGAGTTTCTATGATGCTGGGGTGGAAAAAGACCAGCTTTCCCCCAATCATCTCTGCAAGTCTCAAAGTTCTAAGATGATATCTGGTGTGTTGAAGGAAGAAGGGTTCTGTCACAGGGTAGGGGAAGGACCAGGGAACTACTCAGCCCTTGCCAAAGTCCTTTAAGTGTTTGATCATCACAGGAACAGAGGCTGTTGGGAAGTTTACCAGTCGAGGTGCCATAGGCTGAGCCACTGTGTTGTCTGCTGGGAGCAGACAAAGAGTATCTGCTTGTGCACATGAAGTGTATAAATGCACAAATACAAACATATACATGTGCAACTGACTCTCTGAAGGCTGGCTTTCACAAGAGAACTTTGGACACAGATAGGAAAAGGTGTGGGGACGGGTCCCTGACATGTGCAGAACTGGTGGTCTACATATTCTGAGAGGTAGAGACTTGGGCTGAGAGACAGGGAGACAAAGAAAGGCTAGAGACAGATGAAGAGGAAGAGCCAGAGACTGAGCCTGAGCCTGAGAAACACTCAGACAGAGACTGAGACAGAAAGCAGAGGGAGACTTGGGAGATGGATAGGCAGAGAAACAGGGAGCTCCGGATCTGGTTTGAATCCCATGTCTCCAACCTGCAAACCAATCACTTCCTCTCCTTGGTCCTCAGTTTCTTTATCTGTAAAAATAAGGCAGTTGGGCAAGATGAGTTCTAAGTGCCCTTCTATTTATCTTTAAATCTCATGTTTTTCTCAGACACAGGGAGAGACTGTCTCTTTCCCCCTGTTCCTCTGAACCCCCAGCTGTGACTTACAAGGCCTCAGTTTTGGACCGATTTCAGCTGAGAAGTTACGAGCTCATTAACATGAGGCTCTCCAGAGCCCCAGTTCCAGGGAACCCCCTTCCCCCCCAGAGACTGGCGGTTTACTCTGAGCAGCAGCTGGTGTGTGTGTGCTAGTGTGTGTGTGCGTGCATGCGTGCGTGTGTGCGTGCGTGTGCGTGTGCGTGTGTGTGTGTGTGTGTGTGTGTGTGTGTGTGTGTGTGTTTATGAGAACTATATATGTGGGGATGGAGGTGTGTGTGGACAGCTTGTTCTCCCAACATACAGAGACTCCTGGGGCCTAAGGTGGAGAAAGGGGAGGAGGGGCGGAAAGGCCTGGGGGGAGATGGGAACTTATATCATCTTCATCATCACGTTTCCGAGGCTTCCTGTGAGCCCAGCCCTTGGCATTGATGTAGATACCAGCAAAGCTGAGCAGCCCCCTCCCCTTTTCTATAGCCCAATGGTTCCCCATGGACAGCCCTGTCACGAATGAATCAATCAATCACTGACAAGCACTTATTAAGCTCCTACCATGTTCCAGGAACTGCAACTCTGAAACCCCTTTAGGACTGCTCCTCCTCTCTTCCCTGCAATGTCCTGCACCACAGGCATGGAGCATCCTGAGTTTCTCCAGCCATGAGTCATTCCTGAAAAGTTTGCAGCTCTTTCTCATTCTGTCCCTGATGTGATGTCACTCCTTCCCCATCCCTACTGAGATGCAGCCAAAGCTATACCTGCTCCCAGAAAAATTTATGTCCCAGAATATGCTTCTGTTGGGACTGAATTGGAAGCTGGAGGTTGGGGGCTGTCCTTTTTTAGATGTCTGAGGAGCCCAAGGAGACCTCGAAAAGGCCTCACTGAGAGTCTGCTGGGGACTCATGTATATAGGGAAATGCCACAGAGGTTGCTATGGATAACTAACCAGTCCTGACCAGTCCACTCTGCTGCCCCAGTAGGTCCTGGGTAAAGTTGGCTTGGGGGAAAGGTCTGGGATAGACTGTACTTCCCTAATCTTAATCACTCTTTTTTTTGGGGGGGGGTTGGGCAATGAGGGTTAAGTGACTGACTTGCCCAAGGTCACACAGCTAGTAAGTGTCAAGTGTCTGAGGCTGGATTTGAACTCAGGTACTCCTGAATCCAGGGCCAGTGCTCTATCCACTGCACCACCTAGCTGCCCCCTAATCTTAATCACTCTTATTTCCAGAAGAGACCCTCTTTACTGGATAAACTAGATCTTGGGTCTCAGAGCAGGATCCTAATAACATCTCTGGATCTAGGTGTCTGAGGAAAGAAGGGCAGGGGACCAGTTAGTTACTCCAAGTGACTTTGTTGATGGAAAGTCCCCATTTAAGATCCAGGGAATATGAGGCAGAATTAACTTGTGTGTGGAAGGTGGGGAGTGGAGCCCAGCACATAGTAGGCAATTAATAAATGTTTATTGACTGACTGAAATGGAGGAAAATATAAGGCTAACTCTCATAACTTTAAACATGAATAGATCAAACAATCCAATAAAATGAAAAAGTGACAGACTTGATAAGAAAACAAACCCCCACAATCTGTGGCTTATGAGAAATGCATTTTAAAAGCAAAAATACATGCAGAATAAAAATGAGGAGCTGGAAAAAGATTTACTATGCATTGAGTGCATCCAAAAAAGCAAAAACAAACATTTAAAACATAAAAAAGGGGGCATCTAGGTGGCACAGTGGATAGAGCACTGGCCCTGGATTCAGGAGTACCTGAGTTCAAATCCGGCCTCAGACACTTGACACTTACTAGCTGGGTGACCCTGGGCAAGTCACTTAACCCCCATTGCCCCACCAAAAACAAAACAAAACAAAAAGATACCATAAAAAAAGGATAAAGGAAACTACATTATGCTGAAAGGAACAATAGACAACAAACCAATTAATGTATATGCTTCAAATGTCTTAGCATAGATATTCATAAAGGAAACATCAACTCATCTACAAGAATACATAGGCAATAACACAATAGTGATAGGAGATTTTAATGTCCTTTTCTCAGTTTTGGATAAGTCTAACAGAAACAGAAACAAAAAGGAAAATATAGAACTGAGAAAATTGCTGGGAAAACTAGAGCTAAAAGACTCATAGCATCTTCTAAAAAAAACTACAAAAGAATATGTGTATTTCTCAGTATTACATAGAACTTTTATAAAAATTGACCATGTGTTAGGGCACAGAGATATTGCAAACAAATGTAAAAAGGGATAAATAGTAAATTTATCCTTCACAAACCATACTGCAATAAAAATAGTTAACAGTTCAGGGATCACACACCAAAGACATAGACCCAAATGGAGACTTAAACAATGAAATTCTAAATAACGAGTAGGTAAAAAAAACAAATCAAAGAAATAATAATTGTGTGAAAAAATTATAATGAAAAAACAACATACCTAAGTTCCTGGGATGCAGATAAAGTTGTCCTCAGGGGAAAAATCATATCCGTAAAAACATTCATTTGCAAAATAGAAAAAGAGAATTAATGCACTGAATATGCATTTAAAAATGTAGAAAACCAATTAACAAACAAACTTAAAATAAACACAGGAGTTAAAATATTAAAAATTAGAGGAGAAATAGATAAACTGGAAACAAAAAGCCTCATTGAAAGAGAAAAAAATACTAAAAACTGATTCTTTGAAAAGACTAATAAAATTGATAAATCTTTAGCTAATCTGATTATTATTGGTTTTTTTGTTTGTTTTGTTTTGTTTTTTAGTGAGGCAGTTGGGGTTAAGTGACTTGCCCAGGGTCACACAGCTAGTAAGTGTTAAGTGTCTGAGGCCAGATTTGAACTCAGGTACTCCTGACTCCAGGGCCCGTGCTCTATCCATAGCCAATCTGATTAAAAAGAAGAGCACGGAAAATCAAATCAACAAATAGTAAATGAGCAGAGTGAAATCACAACAAAATCAGAAGAAATAAAAATAATAATTAGAATCAATTACATATATGCTAATGAACTAAAAACACAAAAGAAATAGTGGGATAGTTTTAAAAATATAAAATACTAAAACTGACAGAAGATCAAATAAAGATCTTAAATAACTCAATTTCAGAAAAGGAAATACAACTACCTTCAAAGGGCTAACACACACAAAAAACAACACCTCATGGTTCTGATGGGTTCACAGGTGAATTCTATCAAATTTCTACAGAATAATTAGTACCCATTCTATACAAATTCTTCTCAAAAATGGAAAAAGAAAGCACTCTGCCAGAATCCTTTTATACCTAATTAATACCTAAAACAAAGAAGGATAAAGGAATGCATAAATTATCTAGGGATCAATCTATTAAAGTACACAAAAGACTTGTGTTTAGACTACCTGTGGAATCAGTTGCAAAATACTTCTTAAAGAAATAAAGAAAAACAAATAGCTAGATTATTCAGTTCTCGTGGCTAGGCTGTGCTAATACAATAAAAATAATATAACAATACTATCAAAGTTAGTTTAAACTTTTAATGCTACACCAAGAAAATCATGAAAGGGATACTTTATAGACTCTGATAAAATAATAACAAAGTTCATTTGGAAAAACAAAATATCTAGAATATGAAGGGCAATGATGAAAAGAGGTAGAGATGAAAAGGAAAAAGTGTTTCCAGGCCTCAAACTATATTATTGTTCCTCAAATACACTAAAATTCTCAAATATACCCAAATATTTGTAATAGCACTTTTTGTGATGACAAACATTTGGAAACAAAGTAAGTGCCCTTTGATTGGCTAATAGCTAAGCAAATTGTGGTACATGAGCATAATGGAATATTAGTGTGTTATAGGAAATCATGTGTGTGCTGAGTACAGAAAAGCATGGAAAGGTCTATATCAACTGATGCAGACTGAAGTAAGAAGTAAGATAGTAGTAGTAGTAGGCCTCCACCAGTTGAGGATGACCATGGATCAATGCCTTGAAGAGCCACAGGCCACAGTGTGGCTGTGCAGTCTGAAAAGGGAGCCTTAGCTCCTCAGTGACTTATAACTGGTAACTGCCGCATCCCGTGTTGTATCTATCCCATGAGGAGTAGCTGGAGTGTCCTCTCCAGGGTGCTGGCCTGGGCAGATCAATATGGAAAACAAGCTGTTGCCCATGCAGCAGGTTTTCCCTCTCCGCAACATTGGTGGATCCAAAGGAGAGGCAGAGTCAATACAGTTTGGCACCAGTGCCGCCGCAGGAGTTGCCAGAGGGATGTGATGTCCAACATCCAACTGCCTAAGGGACTCCGACTCCTGATTTTTCCTTGGGGTTAACTCCCGAAGCCTTTCCCATATTGGGTATAGCCGCAAGGCAGTAGAGGTTTAAAATCAGGGTTTCCTTCCCCTAGGTGGGTTGCCTGCCAAGGCTAACGAGCCCCACCTGCCAGAAGCAACTGGTTTTAAGGTGCCAGTGACTTGCCTTCGCCCCTTCTCCTGTTAGTGGAAACAGTTCCACCACAAGAAGGCCAGGAGTTGGGTTTCAGTTGTCAGAGGCTATTTGAGATGCATGCCATTGGAGCATTTTATAGAGAGTGGGAGCTTATCCCCACTCCCACCCCAACATGACAAACCTTTGGAACCAAGAAGTAAGAAGAGCCAAGAAAACAATATACACAGAAAATACAACAATACAACAAATAGAAAGAATGACACATGCAAAACAAATTAATTAATTAATTAAACATTTAAAATTTAAAAAAAAGAAAAAAGAATGACACACCAGAAAACCCAAAGTGAAGGTTGCAAACATTATAAAGAACAAGTATGGCTCAAAAGAAATGACAGAAGATGATATTAACCTATGTAGAGGTGAGAAATCCACAGATGTTGCACATTACATATGTTTTGAGACTTCTTCAGTGTTAGTTGGGTTGATTTTTTCCTGTTTTTCTTCTCTTTTTTTGTCTTTAAAAATACTATTTTTTCTATGGAATGGTTCTCTAGGATAGGGAGACAGAGGAATACTGGGAAAACTATGATGATATAAAAAACCTAAAATATATCAATAAAAACTTATTTTAAAAACTATATCTTTTAGATATTATAAATGTAATTTCTCTTTTTTCTTCTTTCTGGGTTTTGTTGGGTTTGATTTGTAGGGGTTTATTTTATGTCCTGATACTTTGCTAAGGTTATTAATTATTTTAATTAATTTATAGTTGAATATTTCAGGTTCTCTAAGTAGACCATTATGTGATGTGTAAAAAGCAATGATTTTGTTTCCTCTTTGCAAGATTTCATCATTTTTCCCCTTATTTTATTGCTATAGCTAGTACTGAAAATGGGCATCCTTATTTTACTCCTGACCTTTTAGTATGTTTCTATTACATATAATGCTGGTTCTGGGTTTGAAATAGATATTAATTATCATATTAAGGGAAGATTCATTTATTCCTATGCTTTTAAAAAGTATTTTATTATTTTCCAGTTACATATAAGGACAGTTTTCCACATTTGTTTTCACAGGATTTTTAGTTCCGAATTTTTTTTTCCTACCCTCCCTTCCCTCTCTCCTCCCCAAGATGAAAAATAGTCTGATATATTGTATCTGTACAATCACATTAAACATATTTCTACATTAGTCATCTTGTGAAAGAAGAATCAGAGCACAAGGGAAAAACCTCAAAAAAGAAGGGGAAAAAACAGTCCCAAAGTAAAAACAGTATGGTTCAATCTGCATTCATAATTCACAGTTCTTTTTTTCTGGATGTTGAGAACATTTTCTATCATGAGTTCTTTGAAACTGTTTTGGATTGTTGCACTGCTGAGAAGAGCCAAGTCTATCCCCATTGTTCATCATACAATGTTGCTGTTACTGTGTACAATGTTCTCCTGGTTCTGCTCCTCTCAGCATCAGTTCATGTAAGTCCTTCCAGGTTTCTCTGAACTCTTCCTGCTCATCATTTCTTTTTCTTTTTTTTCTTTTGGTGAGGCATTTGGGGTTAAGTGACTTGCCCAGGGTTACACAGCTAGTAAGTGTCAAGTGTCTGAGGCTGGATTTGAACTCCTGACTCCGGGGCCAGTGCTCTTTCCACTGCATCACCTAGCTGCCCCTGCTCATCATTTCTTTTTTTTTTTCCCTTTTTTTTTAAAGGGGAATAAGCATTTATTTTTTTGGGGGGGGTTTGCGGGGCAATGAGGGTTAAGTGACTTGCCCAAGGTCACACAGTTAGTATGTGTCAAGTGTCTGAGGCCGGATTTGAACTCAGGTCCTCCTGACTCCAGGCCAGTGCTTTATCCACTGCGCCACCTAGCTGCCCCCTGCTCATCATTTCTTACCGAACAATAGTATTCCACTACATTCATATACCGCAAATTGTTTAGCCATTCCCCTATTGATGGGCATTCCCTCAATTTCCAATTCTTTGCCACCACAAAGAGAGCTGCTATAAATATTTTTGTACATGTTATTCCTATGCTTTAAATTTTTTTTATTAAAAATTTTTATTCCTATGCCTTTTAATGTTTTTTTAAAATTTAAAAAACAGGAACAATTGTTGTATTTTGTCCAAAGCCTTTTTCTAAATATGTGATTATATCAATAGATATGCTTCCACTTGATTGCCCTCTCCTCTCTTCCCCTGGCCTATGACCCAATCACTTTCTTTCTCTCCCTTTTTAACCCTCTCGCCTTTTATGATCCATTCTCTGAAGCTGAACTTTGTTTTCCTTGTGATTATTCCCTCCTTAATCCCCTGTCTTTCCTTATCCTTTTTCTTTCACTCCTGTCCTCTCCAAGGACCTCCTCCATAACCTCCTTACCAATTGCCTCCCTATTTTTGGAAAGTCCCAGCCATGTTTTACTTTACCCCTCCCCTGCTCCCCTGTCTGCTATGTCTGCTACAATCTTTTAGCCAATTGCTTCAATGCTATGTGTATAGACTTTCCTCTTTTTTTCCTTCCTTCTCCCTGCTCCCCCCTCCCCCCTCCCCCCCAAGTTCTGGAACCATGAATCACAATCAAATGAACTACACCAAAGCTCCACTCACTATACTTGTAAATTTCTGGACTAAAGTGTTTCTTCCTGATCATCACTTCACTAAGGGTGGGACTTAAATACTTTTTCACCCATCCATCCATCCCCATCTAGTTATCTGTTAAGGTAAATGTATTACTACACCAAATTGTGTGTGTGCATTCCAACCCTCCTTTGGTTCAGATGTGAATGATTTTCATGTGATGTCCTCTTCCCCCCACCTCTTCCTCCATGTTTGTATACTCTTCTTCAAATTTACCCCCATCATGAGAAATAGTAGGATCTACTCTCCTCTTCCTCATTCTTTTCCTGGTGTATTCTTCCCCTCCCTCCTTTTATCTCCTCTCTTAAAACCATCGATACTGAACAAAATCATCCCCAGTTCCTCTTTTATTTAATTCTCTTTAGATGCATCTAAGTGGCACCATAGTGCAGAGAGTGCCAGTCCTGGAGTGAGGAAGACTCATCTCCCTGAATTCAAATTTGGCCTCAGGGGCAGCTAGGTGGCACAGTGGATAGAGCACCGGCCCTGGAGTCAGGAGGACCTGAGTTCAAATCCGGCCTCAGACACTTAACACTTACTAGCTGTGTGACCCTGGGCAAGTCACTTAACCCCAATTGCCTCGATAAAAACCAAACAAATGAATTTGGCCTCAGATTTACTTACTGATTAGCTGTGTGACCCTGGGAAAGTCACTTAACTCCATTTGCCTCAGTTTCCTCATCTGTAAAATGAGCTGAAGAAGGAAATAATAAACTACTCCAAGAAAACCCCAAAAAGGAGTCACAAAGAGTTGGACACAAGTGAAAAACAACCAAACAACAAAACCTCCTGTGGTTGAGGATCAAATGAGATAATATTTATAAAGTGCTTTGCAAACCTAAAGCACTATATACATGCTATGGTGATGTCATCTAGGAGAGTGCTATGGAGCCTCTCAGGCCAGAGTTCTATAGGTTTCCAATGCCCTCAGAACTTCTCCATCTGAGTACTCTGTGGTTCCTGCTCCCCAGGAAAGAAAGCTGCTAGATTCAGGTGCTCCTTGTTCGAGTGTCTCTGGTTTGAGGGCTGGCAGGTTTCTGGCTTGATGACTTGCACTTGGACTGGTTCCTCTCCCCCACATGCCTTCCTCTGTCCTTCTTTGTGTGGGGTCCTAGGCTGGATGGAGGAGTTTAGTGTTTCAGTTTCTGGATCATCATTTGACGTGGTACCCTTTGGCGATCTTGACTAGAGTATAGGAGGGAGATCTGGCTTCCTCTGTAGCCCATCTTAACAGGGAAGCCCCTGCTCCTCACTTCTGAAGTCTAAAGAATGGAGAGCCTGATAGCTTCTGTTTAGACTGTCTGAGGAGATGGGGCAAGGACGATTTAGTCAGCCCAAGACTAGCCATTCAAGGACAGAAGGGGACTTCTAGGAAAAGACTTCTATTCCAGTTCTCAGAATGGGCACAATCTCCCTTTTTAAAAGAAGGGTTTAAAACTGCAAGGCACTTTAGAGATCAATGAGTCCATCCCCTCATCTTTTAGTAGAGGAAATTGAAGCCCAGAGAGGGAAAAGGCTTACACAAGATCACCTTGGAAACCCTCCCTGGAAGCCGACCCCACTGACAACCCGCCTACTCTTCCCTGTTCCAGTGAAGAGCTCAAACAGCAAAGGTAGCTAGCATCTTTCCCTCTTAAACTTTCCCACAATACTTTATTCAACCCTGTCCAATTGAACAAACATTTATTAAGTGACTACTTTGTGGCAGGCACTGGGGCTAGGTGCAGGAGGTACAAAGATAAAAATAAAATGGTATCTGCCCTTCAGGGGGTCTACTGGGGTGGGGAGGAGGGGAAAGATACTTGTGCACAGATAAGTAAAAACAAATTGTATCCACATAATTTCAACACAAGGGACCTCACTACTGGGGGAATGGGAGAAGGCCTCCTGCAGAAGTTGGCAGGAACCTGGAAGAAGTTGGGGATGCTGAGAGGGGGAAGCAAGGAAGAAGTACATTCCTGAAATCAGGAGTATGTACTGTGGAAGTAGGGGAGCAGCTGCCCTAACCTAGCCAGGATCCTAGTTTTTTCTGGGCCCATTCAGGAGCTGTAAGTCTGTGTCCTGAGTCCAGGGCCCCCAGGTCTGTAGCAGCTCACCCCTTCCTGGTACCTGGGACACACTCACAGGATCGACTATGGAACTAAGATCCATGAGGGCAGCTAGGTGGTGAAGTGGATAAAGCACCGGCCTTGGATTCAGGGGGACCTGAGTTCCAAATTGGCCTCAGACACTTGACACTTAACTAGCTGTGTGACCCTGGGCAAGTCACTCTCATTGCCCTTCGAAAACAAACGAACAAACAGAACTAAGATCGATTCTCCTTGAGCCGGTGGGGCAGAGACAAAAGTTGGGATCTGCAGAGTCCTGGGATAGAGGTGGAGGTAAGTAAGGGCAGGGGTAAGGGAAGGAGCCATCCTGACTCAGTCCTCAGCAGGGAGATGAAGGACTGTATGGAAATTCTTTCTCTAGCTCCCAAAAAGGCTTCCCCTAGGGTTACAGCCAAGTATGGGAAAGAGAGCCCTGTCCTGGTGCTTCTTTCTCTCTCCGGGCCTCAGTTTCCCCGCTGACACCCTATATCCAATGGAGTCGGTGCTTCTTTGGCTGTACATGACGCCAGGCCTGGGGGTGGACTCCCTTCACTTGCGGGATTTTTCTGGCTCCGGACCGACCTTCTGGAGGGTTTGCAGAAGAAAGGGATTTTCAAGATGGGGCCAGGACATTCCTGGGGGGGTGGTGGTGGTGGTGGGAGGTAGATGGCGATGGAGGAGGGTCGGACGCTCTGACTCGGGGAGGGGCATAAGGGAGAGGCGGAGCCTGGGGCGGGGCTCAGCCCCTTTTATCCCTCAGTCTCCGGCCCCGGACAGCTCCGAGCCCCTGTCTGCACCTTGGCGCGTTCAGATCCTCCTTCGCTTTGGCAATGGCACTAGGGACATGTCGCACGGTCCTCATCACCGGCTGCAGCCGCGGCATCGGCCTGGGCCTGGTGCGGGGGCTCCTGGTCCGGAGCCCCGCTCCGGATCTGGTCATCGCCACCTGCCGCCATCCAGACCAAGCGCAGGTAGGGAGCCGGGACGCCTGGGTCCCTTTCCGGAGTCGGGGCTCAATCTGAAGGGAGCAGAGAAGCAGCACCTGGGAGTTGCGGCCCCAGCCAGAGAAAATACAGCGGGACGGATGCGGGTCAGACTTCGGGAGGGACTTTCCATCCTCCGGACGGTCACTTCCACCCTGACCTGGGTCCCGCCTAGTGAGGGACAGGAATATGGACAATACGACTCCAGGAGCTTCCTTCCAGTCCCTGCGTTTACTCAATTCAGTTTCGTTCAATTTAATCCAAACCGCTTTTATTGAGCACCCACTAGGCGCTCCGCACTTTTGGCGTTGGGCATTCAAAGATAGACGGAAGCAGGCTCTTTAGGCTAGGCACTCGGGCAGCTGAGGTGGAGTCCAGAGGGCAGGGAGGCCGCCTGGGCAGAGACCAAGGGAAATGAGAGGGTGTGTGTGTGTGTGTGTGTGTGTGTGTGTGTGTGTGTGTGTGTACGGTGGGGGTGGGCACAGGACAGGGTTGGGGGGAGGTAGATTGTCCTAGCTACCCTTTCTTCCTTTCTAAACCCAATCTCCCTCCCTCCTAGTCCCGTCTCTACGGCCCTTCCTAACTCCCCCCTCCCCCCCAACCTCTTCCCCATCCTCGGGTCGGGTGTAGTCTTGGCCGCATGTTGATGACTGACCCACCTCGTGGGACTTCCATTGACTGTTCTGTAGTAACAGACTTTGTACACCTGGGGCGCGTGGTGGTGGTGGTGGAGAATCCGGACGGGGAAGGGCGCACAAGTCTCTCCCAGTGTGTAGTACGGTTGTGTGGGGTCCTTTCTCAGTGGCTTCCGAAGCACTTGGTTTCATGTCAAGCCAACGTTTCCTTCTTCTTTTCCTTGTTTTTAAGCCGATATAACTTATTTGATGCGTAACTGTTTAGTGGGGAGAAGTGCCCACACCACCCCCCCCCCCACCGCTCTTTCTGTCCCGCCCCGCGGCCAGCGGAGGAAATCCTAGAAAGAGAAAGATCCAGGGTATCCCCAAAGTCTTTGAGCTCCTGTAAGGTTAAAGCTATTACAAATTCAAAGAGGCGCCAAGAGTTTTGGTGTACCCTGCGTTTGCAGAACAGAGTTAAAGCCCTCTCTCAGGGTCACATCCTTAGTGTCTCTGAGAACTTTCCAGGGGAATGCATGAGATACTGGACCTAGCAGTAGGTAGCTGGATGGGACTGTTGTTAGGAGCTGAGCAAAAGCTCAGGACGTGATATAATACAATAATATTTAGTAACTCAGCAATAATTCCCAGGACATGATTGGAGCGGTGGTCTTTTTTCCTTGTTTCAGCCAACATTTCTCAAGTGTGGACTATTCAAGTCACCCTGGTGATCTTTGAGTCACTGACTAACTCCTCAGCCCCGTGTACCTGTGTTCTCGGGAGAACCCCCCCTCTTCCCGCCCACACCCACCCGCACCGCCCCCACCCCATTCCACTCCTAGGGCTGTTTTCTCCTTCATCCTGCAGTGGGAGACAAAGACCAGGTTGTTTGAATCTTGCTTCTGCTTGTGTGGTCTTGGGCAAGTCATTTAACCTCTTTGTTGCCTCAGTTTCTTCATCTGGACAAGGAGGGTGGTTGAACTAGATGAGCTCCAAGGTCCCTTCCAGCTTTCTGTCTACCAATTTATGAGCAGCAGGGGCCTGAGGGCAGTGGAGGGGGGTGTCAGTGTCTGACCTAATCCAAAGGATTCTTTTAGCCATAAATTATTGGAACCTTGGGCTGTATCCTGATGCAGGAAGCCAGGAGGGAGAGAGAAAGAGGAATGAGCAAGAAAAGGGAAAGGGATGAAGAGGAGAAGAAAAGAATAACTGGGGAGGGATAAGGGGAGACATGGTGGTAGGGAAGAGATGAGGAGAGAAGAGAAAGTTGAAGGAGAATGGAGAAAAGAGATAGGGGAGAGAAACAAGGGCCACCAGCAAGATACACGGGAGAAGAGATGGGATTAGGGAATACGTGAAGAGAGAGGTGAAAATGAAAAGAAATAAGAAGGGGGGTAGCTAGATGGGGTAGTGGATAAAACATCAGCCCTGGATTCAGGAGGACCTGAGTTCAAATCCAGCCTCAGACACTTGACACTTACTAGCTGTGTGACCCTGGGCAAGTCACTTAACCCTCATTGCCCCGCAAAACAAAGCAAAAAAAAAAATAAGAAAGGAAAGAAAAGAAACAAGAAGAAAGAAACACACAAAACAAGCAGCCAGGTGATTGAATGGATAGGACAACCTGGGTTCAAATCTAACCTCCAACCTTCATTAACTGTGTGAACTGGATAAATTCACTTAGCCTCAGTTTCCTCATCTATAAGGTGGGAATAATATCATGGACCTCCCAGAGTTGTGTAAATCCCAGCTTCTTAAACTGTGGGTCTTAACCTCACATGGAGTCGAGTAATTGATTGTCAGGGTTGCAAATAATTTGGCAACAGTAAAAGGATATGTATACCTATTTTATATACCTATATACCTGGGGTATGTAAAAATTTCTCAGGCGAAAAGGGGTCACAGGTGAAAAAAATTTAAGAATCCCTGGTGTAGATCAAATAAAATAACAGGTATAAAGCATTTTGCAAACTTTAAAGTGCTATAGACATATTCATTATTATTATTGCTTTTTGTTTCTTAATCATTATTCACCTCCAGGCTGTCTCTTACCCAACAATCATCTAAACTTGGATCTTGCCCTGGGGGGTGGGAAAGAGTTTGGTATAATGAAAAGATCACAGGGTTGGGAACAAGATGACCTGGACTCTGGTCCAAGTTATACCACTAATAGTTGTTGACCAGAGTTTAGAAAGGGAAACGGAAAGGCAGAAGGCAAAGAGGAATTGGGAGATGAAGGAACTAGTCTCAGGTTCTCCTGGAAAACACATCCCTTCCATTGTAATATGTTGTTGCAAGTCCCCATTGTCATTGGGGGGGTGGGGTGTACTGGGGAATTCATCAACCCAGAGATCCTAAGTTCCTCATTGGGAGCAATTCCTCTCACCTCCATTCTCTTGACTAGAGGTCAATAAATCAGGAGGCAAGGCTGGAAGATTTTTTTTTTTTAAGTCTTAATCACCACCAGCTGGTGAGCTGCAGCCTTGTGGATAGCAATGGCCCCAAACAAAGGGAGACACATATTAGGGTCTTACACAAAACAGTTGCATTCTATGGCAAGATGAAAAAAGGAGAATGCATCAACCTTGGGATCTAAGGAGTTGGCCAAGATCAGGTTTGTTCCTGTCAGGTCATATTTTCTCTGTAGATAATCTTATCAGAGGAGCAGCTAAGTGGTATAGTGGATAGAATGCCCATCTGAGAGTCAGGAGGAACCGAATTCACTGGCCTCAGACACTTTTTTATCTGTGTGACCCTGGGCAAGTCAGTTAACCCTCTTTGCCAATGGCATTCGGCAGCAGAATAGAAATAGAGAGAATGTGTTAGTCTTGGAATCTAAGGTGTTGCTGAAGATAGTTTGTCCCTCTTGGATAATATTTTCTCTGTGGTTAATATTATCAGAATATCTCATTTAGGCAAGAAATTTCTAAGGGAGTGGAGGCTTCTTTGAGATAGAGTCAGTCTGGGCAGCTAGGTGGCTCAGTGGATAAAGCACTGGCCCTGGATTCAGGAGGACCTGAGTTCAAATCCAGCCTCAGACACTTGACACTTACTAGCTGTGTGACCCTGGGCAAGTTGCTTAACCCTCATTGACCCGCAAAAAAGAAAGAAAAGAAAAAGACAGAATCAGTCTGGTTCATCCTGGTCTTGCCATGCTGAGGGTCTCTATTTATTTGTTTGTTTTTCGTGGGGCAATGAGGGTTAAGTGACTTGCCCAGAGTCACACAGACGAGGGTCTCTACTTATACAACCTTTATAGCCCTGTTTCTTTGGCCTCTGAGGTAATTTTTTTCCAGGGAGAAGGTGTTTCCCCCCAGACTCATAGTACATAGTTTTATCCACCTCCTCCAAAAGTGAAATCCCTATCCAAAGCTTTTGCTGGAAGACCAAGAAAGGAAAAGCCTGAAATAAAGAAAAACACCCAAAAGCAGAAGAGATGCTTCCATTGCTCATTCTTATAGGTCATAGAGGGGGGAGGTTGCTCCTATAAGAGTCTATCTCTACTTCCCCCCATACCAGAATCTCAGTTCCTAATCATCTTTGGCCAGGAAAACCAGGGTTCAAAAGTGGATAGAGGGGCAGCTAGGTAGCACAGTGGATAGAGCACTGGCCCTGGAGTCAGGAGGACCTGAGTTCAAATCCTGCCTCGGAAACTGGGCAAGTCACTGAGGCTGTTTCCTCAACTGTAAAAATGAGCTAATCATAGCCCCCTACCTCAAATGACATAAAAATACTCAGCAAGCTTAATAAATGCTTATTCCCTCCCCAGGAACTTCAGCAGCTGAAAGAGCAGCATGAGAATCTCAGAGTTCTGCAGTTGGGTGAGTGTCTGGGTTGGGACACAGCCCCTCCCAACACAGAACCTGGTGTGTGGCTTCCTCTATGTGTCCTGTCTACTTTCCTATAGCTTTGCTGCTTGGCTGTGTTTTCCCCTGCTGCCCACTTCATGGATGCCCCCAGACCCACTCCCTGCCTTCAGTTCCCATGCCCGGGCTGTTTCAATCCCCACTACCCGGATTTCCCCCGCTCCTCACCAATTTCCTCTGGTCCGCTGCCCTACTTCTCAAATGAACGCTGCCTACATTGAGTCAATTCCCTGTCCCTTCCTCTCCTCCCCTCTCCCCCCAGACATCGTGTGTGAAGACAGCATCAAGAAGGTGGTGCAAGAAGCCGAGGCCCTGGTGGGGGGACAGGGCCTGAACTGCCTCATCAACAATGCGGGTATCAACAGGATGGCCAGCCTGGGCAGCGTCACGGCCCAGGACATGCTGACCATCTATGAGACCAACACTGTGGCCCAGCTCATGGTCAGCAAGGTGAGGAAGACCAGCCCACCCTCGGGATGCCGAGCCCCCTCACCCCTCCCCAAGGTGACAAGCAGTTCTCACCTCATTTACTCGTTCATTCCACTAGCCTTGGTAAGCGGGCACTGGGGTTATTAAAAATGAAAGCAAACTGGTCCCCCACCTTCAAAGGGCTTACACGGTTGGGGGCGGGGGCAGGGAACAGCCAGGGTAGGGAGCAGATCACATAGAGAAATACGTACAAAACACACACACACACACACACACACACACAAAACAAACAAAACAAAAAAACAAACAGGGGCAGCTAGGTGGTGCAGTGGATAGAGCACCGGCCCTGGAGTCAGGAGGACCTAAGTTCAAATCCGGCCTCAGACACTTAACACTTAACTAGCTGTGTGACCCTGGGCAAGTCACTTAACCCCCATTGCCTTACAAAAAACAAAACAAAAAAACCCCAAAATATACACAAAGGAGTTTCCAGGGAGGAGGGGGCTAATACTGGAGTGGTTGAAGGTTCAAATCCTGCTTTGCTACTTACTAGGTGTATGACTCTGGGTTGATCCATAATGGATCTCAAGCTGAAAAGGTTCCTGGGTCACCATTTCTTAACTCCAGGTCTGTGGACAAATTTCAGGCAGTCCATGAAGTAGGTTGGGAAAAAGAACACCACCACCTTATTTTCACTAACTCTGTGTTTTGATGTACCTATAAGCACAGTTCTGAGAATGCCACAGTGACAGCCCAAGGGGCCCAGGGCACAAAAGATGGTTAAACTCGAACCCTTGCCTTGGAAGCTACTCATCCCAGTCCCTTCATTTTGTATATGAGGAAGTGGAAATTCGGGATAGTGACTTGCCCAAGGTCACATAGGCAGTAAATGGCCAGGATCTGAACTCAAGGTCTCCCTCCCAAAGTTGTTGTGAGGCAGTATTTGTAAAGTGCTTTGTAAACCACAAAGAGCCAATAGCATGTTGCCTACTATTATTCACCGAGTCTGTAATCACTTGTCATGCTCTCCGCCTGCCTGAGCTGGGCAATTAACTTGGACTCCAGTCAGAGGATGGGGCTTTGTCTGAGGGAAGGCTCATGGGAGCATGGAGGTGACCTTTAGAGATTGTTGAGTCCAATTCTCTGGGCCTCGATTTTCTTATCTTTAAAAACTGAAGGGGCAATTAGGTGGTGCAGTGGATAAAGTACCGGCCCTGGATTCAGGAGGACCTGAGTTCAAATCTGGCCTCAAACTTTTATTAGCTGTGTGACCCCAGGCAAGTCACTTCACCCTGTTGGTCTCAGTTTCCTCGTCTATAAAAGGAGCTAGAAAAGGAAATGGCAAACCACTCTAGTATCTCTGCCAAGAATACCCCAGATGGGGTCACAGAGTCAGATACAACTGAACAACTATATCAGGTGTTCAGCCAGGCCTTGAACATTCCCTTCTTCCCACCTCCCCAAGGCATTTCTCCCCCTCCTGAGGAAGGCTGCATGCCAAGATTCTGTCATGGGTATTCACCGGGCCGCTATCATCAACGTGTCATCCCAAAGTGGCTCTATGCAGCTCCTCTTCCAGAGCAAGAAATCCGAGGAAGTATATCCTTACAGGATAGCCAAGGTAAGGGGGCCGGGGTGGGGTCTTGGGAGAGGCCCAGGTCTCCAAAATCCAGGGGTGTGGCAGGGGCTGGGGCTGTAGGAACATGACGCCCTGAGATCCTACCTGGCTCACCCACTACAGTGGAATCCTTAGGGGCTGGGGGAGACAGTGGTAGCCTTGCCACGGGTCAGGAAGACCTCAGTTTGAATCCTGCCTCCACTTATAGTGTGACCATGGGCAGATCACCTCACCTTCTGAGGCTCGGTGGCCTCCTCTGTAAATAAGTCAGATAAGTCTTGGTGCACCTACCTCCCAAGGTTGTTGTGAGACTCAAATGAGATCGGTGCTTTGCAAACCTTAAATCACCATGGAAACGTGAGAGCATCCTGGATTTAGAGCCGAAAGGAAGGAAAGAAGTCATTATTAAGGACCTACTATGTGCCAGGGGTTGTGCTGACCACTTTACGAATATTATCTCACTTGATTCTCACAACAATCCTATAAGGGAGGGGCTGTTACGACGCCAATTTTACAGATGAGGAAACTGAGGCAGACGGAGGTGAAGCCACTCGCTCAAAGTTACACAGTTAGGAAATGTCTGAGGCTAGATTTGAATCCAGATCTTTCTAACTCTAGATACAGGGCTCTTACTCACTGCACTACCCAGCTAACCTCACAGTCTATTTAATCCATCCCCTGCATTTTTACAACTGAGGAGAATGAGATCCAGGAAGGTTAGGTGATTTATCCAAGGTCACATAATAGGTACTAAGCCTCAGTGGTGAGACTTGAACCCAGAACTAAGGGGTTTCATTCTAGAGTTAAGACTTCACCATACCACACTAACACTCATTCCTAATTCATTCCCCCTTTAGGCCTTAAAAACTGGTCAACCACCTTCAGATGGGGTCTGTGTTGGGTTTTTTTGCTTTTTTTTTTCTACCTCGGTTGTTTTTACACATTTCTCTGTTTACTTTAATAACAATTAAGTTTTGTCAAGCATCCCTGTGAATAAAAAAGGAGACTCTTCAATGTGATGTTACACACATCCTACAAATACATTTGGAAGAAAATCTATGAGCCTACATTACATTTCTTTAGGTGCTTTATTTTAACCTTAATGGACTAGATTTCTAATCATTGCTCCCTTTGTCCCCACATGTCAAGTTTATTTTATTTTCTGTGTTTATTTTAGGTTGAAGGTGCTCTTGAAGGCAAAACAATCGTTTATTTCAGATCGATAACATGAGATAAAAAGGCCCACATTAGATGCAACATGGCAAAATATTACCCTCCATTAATCAGAAACTTAACATTTAAGGGAGATAATGAAATTCAAAGGACAGGCAAATTGACTTTCTTTTGAAACAATGATCCCTAGATGAAAAAGATCACGAGAATATCAAAGGTCCTAAAATGAATTATATAACTTATTCTCCCCTTACTCTTATTGCTTAAAGTCTGTATTTGTGTGTAATTCACAATAAAAGCTCCCAAGGCAAAAGTTGCATTTATGGCCAGAAGATTATAAGGTGGTAAATAAAGATGAACATTGAGGCTTTTTAAGTCAAGTTATCTGCATCAAACTAGGGGCAGCTAGGGGACATCATGGATACATAGACTTAACTAAGAGTCAGGAATACCTAACTTTAAATCTTGTCTCTGACACTTACTAGCTGTGTGACCCTGGACAAGTCACTTCACCCCAGTTTCTTTATCTGTAAAATGGAATAATCATAGTACTTACCTTGCAGGGATGTGAGAACCTTAAAGCCCTATATAAATGCTAGGCCTTCTACCCAGTGCTATAAAAAAAAAAACTGCATTATTCTTTAAACTGCCACAATGATCCTGGGGGCAGCTAGATGATGCAGTGGATAGAGCACTGGCCCTGAAGTTGGGAGGACCTGAGTTCAAATATCACCTTAGACACTTACTAGCTGTGTGACCCTGGGCAAGTCACTTAACCCCAATTGCCTTAAACATCCTGGTCCTGATCTCTATCTCTATCTCTATCTCTATTTCTATCTCTATCTCTATCTCTATCTCTCTATCTCTCTATCTCTATCTCTATCTCTATCTCTATCTCTATCTCTATCTCTATCTCTATCTCTATCTCTATCTCTATCTCTATCTCTATCTCTATCTCTATCTCTATCTTGCCACTGGACTCAGATGGCTCCGGAGGAGAGAATGAAGCTGGGGACTTGCACAAATCTGTCTCACTTAAATCCGATTCCCTGCAATCCCCTTCATCCCAATTGCTCAAATGACAACAATCCTGGCATTAAAGGGAATTCTTTCATGATGAAAGATCTCAAGATTAGATAGAAATAAAGTTGTCTTTAAGTCAAAATCTATCAAATATTTTCGAGAAGGGATTGTTCTCTTTGAGCTTTCCTAGGTTTCACTGGCAAAAATTAGTTCCTTTTTCCATTTAATTAATTTGTTTTTGGGGGCAGCTAAGTGGCACAGTGAATAAAGCACCGGCCCTGGATTCAGGAGGACCTGAGTTCAAATCCAGTCTCAGACACTTGACACTTACTGGCTGTGTGACCTTAGGCAGGTCACTTAAGCCTCATTGCCCTGCCAAAAAAAAAAGTTTGAATTAATTAATTTGTTTTTAAAATACAATGCATGGAGCAGGAGGTCTAACTAGCTTGACAGTTGTAATTGATTTAGTAGAAATATTTTTGCATCAAAAACAGTAATTCATTTTTTCACCTTTACAAAAAATATTAGATGATATGGGATCATTAAATAAATTGAACAACGATGGTTGCTAGCCGTGATGTTTTAGTAGCACATCAACTGACTCAAGCAATCAATAAAAATTTATTAAGTACCTACTATGTAGGGGCAGTTAAATCCCATTTAATTAATTTGTTTTTGGGGGCAGCTAGGTGGTGCAGTGGATAAAGCACAAGCTCTGGATTCAGGAGGACCTGAGTTCAAATCCCAACCTCAGACAGTTGACACTTACTAGCTGTGTGACCCTGGGCAAGTCACTTAACCCTCATTACCCCGCCCCCCCAAAAGTACCTACCATGTGCTGGGCACTGTGCTAAGTGCTGGGGATATAAAAAGGGACAAAAGATGGCCCCTGCCTTCAAGGACCTTACAATCTAATGAGGGAGACAACTTGTACACACACGTGTGTATACACATATATGTACATGTAAGTATGTATACATGTGTATGTGTCTATACACACGCATGCACACAGAGAAAGCAAGCTATATACAGGATAAATTGGAAATAGTGACCAGAGGGAGGGCTTTGGAATTAAGAGATGTTGAGGAAGGCTTCCTGTAGAAGGTGGGGTTTTAGCTGGGACTTAAAAGAAGCCAGGGAGGTCACTGGGGGAAGTGTAGGAGGCAGAGTACTCCAGACATGGGGGTTGTTTGTTGTTGTTTGTCTTTCGATTGACCATGACTTGGACTGAATGGGATTTAAGTGAGGGAGGGCTGTGCAAGGTCACCAATGCTACTCTCTCCTCCAGAACCATCTGGATCCAGTGGCAAGATCTATTATCAGGATGATTGGAGACGGCCCTGGGTGTTTAAGGCAAGTGACTTGCCCAGGGTCACACTGATAGTAAGTGTCTGAGGTGAGATTTGAACTCATATTCTCCCAACTTCAGGACCAATGCTCTATCCACTGCACCACCTAGCAGCTAAGTGGCCCAGTGGATAGAGAGCTGGGTCTGGAGTCAGGAGGACTTGAGTTCAAATTTGGCCTCAGATACTTACCAGATGAGCCTGGCCATGTCACATCACCTTCCTTGCCTCAGGCATGGGGGACAATCAGAGAGACAGTGTAGAGCTTGGAGATGGAATGATCAGAAAGCCAATGTCACTGGATCCTAGAGGATGGGTATGGAGGGGTGAGGATGGGGCAAGGTGTAAGAAGACTGGAAAAGTAGGAGGAGACTAAGTGACAAAGGGCTTTGGATGCCAAACAGAGTATTTTGTATTTGTCCCTGGAGGTAGTAGGGAGCCAATGAAGTTTATTGAGTAAGGGGGTGACTTGATCATTCCTGCATTTGGGTTGAATGAAGATAGATCAAAGTAGGGAAGAAGGTTGCGGCAGGCTGAGCCACCATCAGCTACCTCAAAAGTCCAAGCCTGCACAAGGGTGGGGGCAGCATCAGAGGAGGGGGCGCGTATTGGAGAGATGCTGCAGAGTGAAAATCTCCAGGCCTTGGCAGCATCTTGGATGTAGGGGGTGAGAGACAGTAAGCAGTCCAGGACAACTCCTGGGGTGGGAGCCTGGGGGATGGGGAGAGGGTGTTGCTCTGCAGTAATAGGGAAGGTGGGAGGAGGGTAGGATTTAGGGAGAAAGAGAGCTACTTCTGTTTTGAACAAATTGAGTTGAAGACGTCTCCTACACATCTAGGGGAAGATGTCTGTGAGGCAGTTGGAGATGTCAGATCAGGGGTCAGCAGAGAGTTGGGGCAGGGAAGGCAGAGTTGAGAATCATCAGCATAGAGAAGGTCATTCAATCCACGGGAGCTGTGGAGAGTGAGAGACAGAGCTGATGCGAGAGCCCAGTAGTGGTTGTGTAAATTGAATGTGCGGTGCATCCAGTGAGAATAGTTTCATGATTTTTTCCAGTCTTTGTCTAGTGGTACACTGTTAGGATGAGGGGGTTAGGGTTTAAGAGAGGAGGACAGTGTAGAGTTGAATTAGTTTACCAAGGAGTCGAGATGGGGAAGAGAGAGTGGCAAGTGCCAGGAGATGGCCTGGGAGAGAACTGAGGGGTCAAGGGATCAGAGGTCACAGTGTGGACAAACGGTAGGGCTATATAAGAGAGAGGGAAAGGTGATAGACGATGGCCAGATAAGGGGATTTCAGAGTGCTTAAGCATGGCAGTGACGTTAAGAATAAGGGCTATCTCCAAGTGGAAGGGGATGTCTGGGGAGGAAGCAGGCTCCCCCATGCCTGGATACCCCCTTTCCCAGATGTGGTGAAGGGCCTTCTCAGGGAAGGATTGGCTCCTCCCAGCCCCAAGGTGCTGAGTGTCTCTAACTCTCTCTCCCAGACAGCTCTCAACATGATCACCTGCTGCCTGGCAGCTGACCTGATGTCAGATGGGATCCTCTGCATCTCACTGGAGCCAGGCTGGGTGAAGACAGACATGGGGGGGAGCAAGGTGAGTGGCCTCCACATCTCACATCCAGTTGATTCGGGCAGGAAGACCTTAGCCCTACTTTTTCCTCCCATCCCATCTGCCCAGGCCAATGCCACTGTTGTCACCCATTGTCTGGTCAAAAGGTCCCTGTCTTTGGGCTTTGCTTTGTTAGACTCAAGACAAAGGGCTGGGAATCCCATGGGGAAAATCCATCTTCAGTGGTATTTTCTCCTGGCAGTTCCCACTTCCAGGCCTCTACCCTGGGAACCTCAAATTCTACTTGCTACATATGGTCTGGTGTGGTCTGGTCTCTTTGTCTCTGCCTAATGCATTTGCTGCTGGTGGGTGCTGAGTCTGAGGTGGAGAGAGTGGCAAGAACTGTAGAGGCTTAAAGCACTATCATTTCACCCTGGGAAGATGATTTGGGAAAATGATTTACTGTAGACTGGCTAAGGAGATGAGGATGGGTAGTCTGGGTGGAAGGAGAAGGAGACCTGGAAGGTGAGAGGGCCAGAGGTTTGACCCCAGCCCTGCCACTGTTAAATGCTTTGAATGCAGGTGTAAGTTATATCCATATGAAACTTACAGATGACATAAGATCCTAGGATCCCAAGTGGGGAGTTAGAAAGTTCCACAAAGACCATCAGATCCAACCTCTTCATTTTACTGATAGGGAAACTGAGGCCACAAAGGGGAAGTGACTTTCCCAGAGCTGAGAGTTGCAGCTAACACACTGGAGGAGGAAATCTACACCCCAAAATAACCCAACAAGCTAAAAGGATGGGTCAAATCCAACAAGATCCCATGTCATAGAGATAAAAAAGTAGTCGTGTACTTGGATTAGAAAAAAATCAGCTATCTAAGTGCTAGAGAGAGGGAGGGAGGATGCATGGCTAGACAACAGTTCACATGAAAAAGAATGGGGGTGGGAGGGAGAGACTCTGGACAAGGCACTGGACAGGGAAACTCCAAGGCTGTGAGCTGCAGACCAGTTATTGATCTGAACTGATAAATTAGGAGTGTGACATGGATGCCTTGGGTAGTCTGGGGAAGCCTTTATACCCCTTCCCAAATAAATACATAGGACTACAAAGGAAATTATATTAAAATAAGGTTTTCAATTTTTTAAGTGTTCATTAACCCCATGCCAATTTCAATGAGGGAATTTCTTCACCTGGGAGTTCCTGACACTGATAGAATTACAAGCCTGGGTACACCCACATACTCACCACGAGCCAACGGAGCTGCCCTGCACCCAAGAAAACTAATTAGCTTTTTTTTAAAAAAATAGAATTTCATTTTTTCCAATCAATGACATGTTTTCAACTTTTTTTTTGGGGGGGCAGGGCAATGAGGGTTAAGTGACTTGCCCAGGGTCACGCAGCTAGGAAGTGTCTGGTGTCTGAGGCTGGATTTGAACTCAGGTCCTCCTGAATCCAGGGCTTGTGCTTTATCCACTGTGCCACCTAGTTGCCCCGTCAATATTCATTTTTAAATCAGATTTTGAGTTCCAAATTTTTCTCCTTCACCTCCCCCCACCCCCAAATGACAAGCAATCTGATATAGGTTATATATGTACAATCATGTAAAACTGATTTCCACATTGGTCATGTTGTGAAAGGAGAATCAGAACAAAAGGGGAAAAGCACAAAGGAAAAAAGTGACAATAGTGCTTCAGTCTGCATTCAGACTCCATCATTCTTTCTCTGCACGTGGAGAGCATGAGTCCTTTGGAATTGCTTTTGATCATTGCACTGCTGAGAAGAGCCAAGTCCTTCACAGCTGATCATCACTCAACGTTGCTGTCACTGTGCACAATGTTCTTCTGGTTCTGTTTACTTCACTCAGCATCAAAACTGATGGGTTTTTAAGAGGGGTAGAATAGACAGAATGAGGAGGGCAACAAGAGCCCCTCTATCTCCTGTATTGTTCAGTGGCCAATTCAGGGGACCATATTTTAGTGAAGCCATTGAAAACCTTGCTTCATGGACAGCCTCCTCTGATGACTCATTGGGCACCATGTCACTGTAGGGGTGACTCCAGGGTCTCCAGTTTTCTCCCAGTGCATTAGAAGCTCCAGTGGGTCCTACCTGGCTAGTGTGGTCTCTGTGATGGATTGTGTCTGATGTCTGAGCACCAGGCTTGCTACATGGGGAGAAATTCATCATCTCAGGTATAGACTGATCACTGGGCCCACCATAGCAACCCATCAACCAAGGAAAATGCAAAAAGACCCTCTGTCCTGTGTGACCCCCTTCCTCAGTAGACCCAACTGTGAAACAACCGGGACAGAGGGATTCATCTATAAGCCTTTACTGAATTTCTAAACATAAGACCTTTGTACATCAAACCAGAGATGTACTTTTTGTTGTTGTTCAGTCATTTGTGATTCTTTCTGATCACACTTGTGGTTTTCTTGGTAAAGATACCAGAGTGCTTTGTCATTTCCTTTTCCAGCTCATTTTACAGACGAGGAAACTGAGGCAAACAGGGTGAAGTGACTTGCCCAGGGTCACACAGCTAGTCAGTGTCTGAGGCTGCATTTGCACTCAGGTATGGCAGGAATTGGGGCATCAAGGTGGATAGAGTACTGGTCCTGAAGTCAGGAGGACTTGAGTTCAAATCTGACCCCAGTAGCTATGTTCTACCTGCCCCCCACAGTGTTATGGGTCAGCCCCCCCCATTTCCAGTTAACATGGGCCCGATTTCATAAAAGGATGTTTACTTCACAGATATAGCAAGAAGAAACGTACAAATGCCATTTCCCCCAGTACTCAGAGGCATACTCTCCCTCATCCCACCTGGGTCTCCAAGGGGAGGAGTGGGCTCCTAACTTAGCTCAGCTCCTGCATATAGCTGGTACCCCAAGTTCACTCCCAGACAGGACAGGACTGCCAGCTGGGTCCTCATGCTGATCTGGGCCCAGAAGGGCACTCCCAAAGGTCACTCCTTGCTCCTTGGGGCACCAGCATGAAGCAAACCTGGTGGGCTGCCCTAAAAACCCATCAATATTCAAGCCTTGGGGAGTTCTCCCCCTCTGAGGCCAGGGAGCCCTAAGAAAAGGCCTTGATCCCATTTGGACACTTCATTTGTCCTTCTCTTTCCTTCTAGGTGAAGGGAGTAGAATCTCTGACCTTGGGAGCTTTGAAAGGTCAGGAGAGACACAGGTCACAAAGATAATGAAATGCTATCCTCAATTTCAAGTGACTCCAAGGACAGTGAGGAGCGGGGTGGGGTAGTGGCTAGAGCCCTGGACCTGGAGCCCGGAAGACCCTAGTTCAGGCACTAACTAGCTGGGTGACATTGGACTTTCCTCAGCTGTAAAATGAGAAAAACCATCCTCACGGGGTTCTTGGAAGGGTTAAATGATAGAAATGTGTAAAGTGCTTTGCCACCCTTAAAGCGCCACGTAAATTTAGTTACTATTACTTATCATTTCTTCTCCTTCTTCTTCTTTTTGTTTTCAAGGCAATGAGGGTTAAGTGACTTGCCTAGGGTCACACAGCTAGTAAGTGTCAAGTGTCTGAGGCTGGATTTGAACTCAGGTCCTCCTGAATCCAAGGCCAGTGCTTTATCCACTGTGCCACCTAGCTGCCCCTCATTTATTATTCTTAATGAGTCCAGGCAGGTTGTGAACTCCCACCAGCAATGACTTGTGTGCAAAGTGTGGTGTGAAGGGTCCCATCTGGAAAAAGCATGAGCTGCTCAGTAAGAATGGGGGGATGTTGGGGGGCCGGAGGAGCTGATCCTGGTGCCCTGAGAATGTGAAAAGGAGAAAGGGGGAGGGGTCCAGCTGATAGGGAAGTAGGGAGAAGGAGGCAAGTTTGTACCCTTTTTGGGTTAAAAAGTGAAGACCTTTGGTAGTGGAAGCTTCGTGGGCCTCTGCAATAACTTTGTTCTGAGGAGAGTCCACCCAGAGACATAATCATACCCAACTTGTGTTATGACCTGGAGCCTCACCTTGGTTTTTTTTTTTTTGTTTTTTTTTTGTGAGGCAATTGGGGTTAAGTGACTTGCCCAGGGTCACACAGCTAGTAAGTGTTAAGTGTTTGAGGCCGGATTTGAACTCAGGTCCTCTTGATTCCAGGGCTGGTGCTCTATCCACTATACTACCTAGCTGCCCCCTCCTCTTGGGTTTTAAATGAACCAGCTTCAATCTTAGAGGCTTCCCCCAAATCTTTTTTTTGGATGACTCTGGATTTTTCCTGATTACGTTGGAATTTGGCAAGTCTTGCTTCTACCTAGAGACTCCCTTTGAAGAATGAGAATATAGCTCATGTCTACATAAAAGGTCTATCTTTGCAAGTTCAAATCTGGCTTCAGACACTTACTAGCTGTATGACCCTGGGCAAGTCACTCAACCTTGTTTGCCTCAGATTCCTCACCTGTAAAATGAGCTGGAACAGGAAATGGCAAAACACTCCAGTATCTTTGCTGAGAAAACCCCAAATGGGTCAGGAAGGGTCATATATGACACAACACCACCACTACCAATAATACCACCACCAACAGTGCCATTGTTATTTCCTTCTGTCTCTCTCCAGGCTCCCCTGCAAGTAAAGGAGACCATCCCAGGGATTCTCAATGTCTTGGCCAATCTCAGAGAAAAGGACCATGGGGCCTTCCTGAACTGGAAAGGAGAGGTGGTCCCCTGGTAGTCCTGGCTGCCCCCACCCTGGGGAGGGGGCCCCATTACTCCTTTAGCCCCACCTAACCCCTTCCCCACTGAGTCCCACAACTCCATGGAGCCATTCACTCCCTAGAACTTTCCAATCCCTGGCTCCATCTTTACTTTAGCCCCCCTCACTCACTGACCCCCAGGTCCCAGTGTCCCCCTTGTCCTCATCATTCCCTCTATTCCATCAACCTCTGGATTTAGGATACTTGAGGCATCCTGATTAAACAAACAAACAAAAAGGAAATGTGTTGTTGGTTTTTTCCCCCCAGTACAAAATTGAACTCTGAGTCAGTTCTTTCAATATTTGTAGTTTCAGGAAAGTTAATGGAAGGTAATCTCAGGGACAGCTAGGTGGCTCGGATAAAGCACCGGCCCTGGATTCAGGAGGACCTGAGTTCAAATCCAGCCTCAAGCACTTCACTAGCTGTGTCACCCTGGGCAAGTCACTTACCTCTCATTGCCCTGCAAAATAAACAAACAAATAAATAAAAGTAAAAATAAAAATAAAAGGTAATCTCCTGAAGTAGATGTGGGCCTAGCCTGGTGCTGCTTCTTCTGCCCTGTACAAGCCAGGTGGAGAGAATGCTTTCTGACTCCAAGTCTTGCCTTAAACACTTTCCTAACTGTTATGGGCCCAGAGCACCCCAGAAGTTCTCTGGGGCACATCAAAGAACCTTCTCCTTGAGAAACTAAACCAAAGGATAGACACACCTAGAGATAAGTGGAACTGGATAGCTATGGAGCTAGCTCCAGTACCACCACCCTTCATTCCAGTCTCCCTCACCCCTGGGGAGATAAGATTAGGTGTGGCTGCTGCCTTTGTGGCCTGAGGAGCAGAGAGATGGTCACCCTCACCCAACTCCTCCAGCCACCACCAGTGGGGGATGGTCCTCCCTCAATAAGGAAGTCAGATGGTCATCCCATCAGTCGTCTATAAAAGTACCTGCCTGTTTCCTGCTCAAGGAGATTGGTATCTCAGAGTCATGCTCTGTGTCACGCCTTCTCCCCATGAGAAGTCCAAGGATTTCTCTCTTGGTTTCCCTTCCCCAGTCCCTAAAAAACTATTATCTCATTCTATTGGATTTGTGTGCAAGAGGGTGTAATTCTTTTTTTTTTTTTTTAGTGAGGCAATTGGGGTTAAGTGACTTGCCTAGGGTCACACAGCTAGTAAGTGTTAAGTGTCTGAGGCCGGATTTGAACCCAGGTACTCCTGACTCCAGGGCCGGTGCTCTATCCACTGCATCACCTAGCTGCCCCGGTGTAATTCTTTCAAGAGGAATTCCTAAGAATCCCCACCTGAACCTCAAATCCAAACCCCCTACCCTATTTCCCCCACAACATAACTTTTTGACTCTGGGCAAGTTCCTTCATCTCCTGTCCCCTCCCTCCCTTCTTCCTCCTCTTCCTCTTCCTCCTTCTCTTCTTCTCCTCCCTCCCTCCCCCCACTGTAAAAGGGCAATAATAGTAGTACCTGCTTCATAGAGTTGTTGTGAAGCATATGCAAAACTCTATTTTGACATGGCCAAATAATCATTCAAAAGGGATGGGGTTTGACTCTAGGGGCTTTGAGCTGGGCAGGCTGTTTTCTAGCCTCCTCACCTTAAATACTGGATTTCCTTATGAGCACAGACACTCCCTGAGGGGTTGCTCCCACCACCAAACTGTCTGGGAACCTCAGGCCTGTGACTCTTTACCTCCCCGCTCCAAAGACAATGATCATGACTGCTCCCTCCCCCATATCCCAAAAAGTCCCAGGAGGGAAGATGGAGTGGTTTGTTCTCATAATACAGAAGAGGAGACTGAGGCACACACAGGAAGTTAGTGGTGGGACCGACTCAAGATTTCTGGTTTCCAGAGCATGGCTTTTCCCCTTGCATGAGGGGGCCCCCTGCATAAGTCCTGAAGGGCTCTGTGCCTCCACGTGTGTGAGGATGGTTTCTAAACTGGTCCCTTCTCTCCTTCTAGACCAACACCCCTCAGAGGTTTCCCCTTGCCTGGTACACCCCCTCAGAGTGAGCCCCAAGCTGGACCCCAACCCCGGGACCATCCCTGACCTCAGTCCTCAGGTGAACCCCGACCCTGGACCCTGATCACAGCCTGAGCCTCGATCCTTGCCCCAAACTGAGTCATGAACCTTAACTTGATCCTAAACCTTGACTCCAGATTGGACCCCACCTCGGTCCTCGATCTTGGCCCCAGACCCAGCCTTGATCTTGGCATAATCCCTGATACAGCCACAGACAGACATCTTTGGTCACGGTCTAGGTCTGAACCGCCAACTTGACCCCAGAGTAAACCCTGCCGCCATCTTAACACAGGCTGACCCTGTGCCCTGACCCCAGACCCTGTATGAGCTTTTCCTATCGTCACGGCTGAGTGCTGATCCTGGGCACAGCCCCCCAAAAACCAGCCCCAGCCCAAACCACAACCTCATGCCCAACCCTAAACTGAGCCCTGACCTTGGCTCCAGACTCAGCGCCCCTCTGACCCTGCCCTTGGCCATTAACTGAGCACAGCCTGACCCCTGACCTCAGGCTGACACTTAACTCTTGGTCCATCCCTACACTCGGTCCTGATCTTGGCGGGCTATGGGGCAGGGAGGAGCGCTCTGGGCAGCACCTGCTGCGTGTCTCCAGGCTCGACCGCGAGAGGGCGCTGTGCTGGGACTCCTGGCCGGCCTCTGGGTATCAGCATGGTGTTTCTCCAGCCCTGGCCGCGGGGTGGCGCTGGGCGGAGGCTCGCGGAAGGCGTCTTGGAGCTCCGCGTGGTGTTTCTTCGGGCCCGGCCGCGGGGGGGCGCTGTAAGGCCTTGGGTCCTCGCTGGTCTCCAGGCCTGGCAGCGCGGGGTGGCGCTGTGCTGGGACTCCGGACCAGCCTCAGGAATATCCGCATGGTGTTTCACACTCCAGCCGTGGCCTGAGGGGAGCTTGGAAGGCCTCTGGTCCTCGCTGGTTTCCAGGCCCGGCCGCGCAGGGCGCTGCGGGGCCTCTGTTCTGGGTTTCTCCCGATCTGGCCGCGCGGGGGCGCTGCGCCACCGGTGCGGCTCACGGGAACGTTCGCGCGGCGGAACCTTTGGGCCGCAGCTTCGCACGAGTCTATTTCACCGAGGAACCCGGAAGTGCCTTGAACGAGGCGGCAGGATGGTCAGTTTGGGGAGAATGTCCCACAGTCTGAGGCCAGCGGGGTTTTTGGGAGGGGGAGTCGCAACCCCGAGGCGGGGGCTGGAGGTGGGAAAGGCGGGTTTGATAAAGAGAGAGGGGCGGCCTGCGGCGGGGGTGGGGGGCCGTAGGGCCCGGGCGGCGTCGCTTTGGAGGGGTCCCCTCACTCCTCCCTTCCCCCGGCCCCCTCCCTTCCTCTTCTCCTCCTTCTTTAGCCTGCCCGGATTTAGGTGGGGCAGAAGAAAAAGGGTGAGGATCCCCCTCCCCCTCCCCCCGGGTCCAGGCAGCCTTCCTGGAGGAGGTGGCCTTGTGCCCCCCCTCCCCCCGCCCAAGGGAAAGCCAGGGGAGATTTCACCCTCGAGGAGGAGCGCTGGAAAGCTGCTGGGGGCATCGGGCCCTGGCCCCCCGCTGGGGCAGGCACAGTCTGGACCCTGCCTCCTGGGGAGGGGGAGGGGGGAGGGACTGACCCAGGAAGCGCCCCTCCCCCAACCTGGGCTCCAGGCCTGGACCTGGACTAAAGGGGCCCGGGAAGGGGGAAAGGGGAGATCCTCCTCCTCATTCTTCATGTTTGAAGCCTTGGGGTGGGGGCTGTAAGGAGCTGGACAGACTTAGTCCTTGTCCCGTGAGAATCATTGTAATAGCTAAAGCACCGGCCCCGTGTGCTAAGCCCTGTCCTCATAACAAGCCTGGGAGGGAGGTGCTATGATTGAGGGAACTGAGACGGACCGAGATGTAGTGACCTGTCTGGGGCTGGATTTGAACTCGGGTCTTCTGACTCTGTACCCTTAGCACTCTTTGAGAATAGGTTGGAGGGAGGGGAGGCTAGGTGGTGCCATGGATAGAGCGCCGGCCCTGGACACTAGCTGTGTGACCCTGGGCAAATCACTTAACCCCAGTTGCCTCACCAAACCCCCCAAAAAAAGAATAGGTTGGAGGCACTGGGGATCTCGAACTTGGGTAGGAGAAGACTCAGAGGAAGCTTAGCCTTGTTCTGCCAGAACCCAAAGCTGTGGGTAGAAGTTGAGAAGGGTCAGAGGGAGGGTGGAGGTCAGTGAGAAGCAAGGACAGCTGACCCCTTCCTCTCCTCCCAGGGACCCTGGAGGTTTCAGGCAGAGGCTGAATGAGCCCCTGGCAGGGGATGAGATCCTCTGGGGAATGGGTCCGACTGAGGCCAGGTCCCTTCCAACTTTATCATTCTGTGAGGACTCTATTGCTGTGGCCCTGAGCATTTTCCCTCTTCTGGCCTCTTCCCCTGCTGGACAGCCCAACTCTAGGAGAGTTTGGGACCAGGAAAGAGGCCGGGATGTCAGGTCCCTGGGCCGAGATTGATTCCCGGCTCTCCCATGCCTTGCTGACTGTGTGACCCTGGGCAAGGCTCTGCTCCACCGTGGGCCTCGGTTTGCTCATCTACAAAATGATGAATCCAGCTCCAGATGTGTGTTGGCAGGAACTGAGATTAGAGCCGGAAGGAGCCTCCGGGGTCATCCAGCCTGACCCTTCACTTCACAGAGGCTCCGAGACTTTAGCTGACCCAGGTACAAGGTCATCTAGGGAGTAAGTGTTGGGCAGGATGTGAACCCAGGCCCCCTGGCTCTGCCTGCAATCTTGTCCTTGCAGGAAGTATTCTTGCTTCCGGGTCAGTGATGAGCTGCCTCAGGAGCCCCTGGTACCTCCCCAGAGCTCTTAGGGTTTGTGGATAGAATGTTTGTACCTTGTTCCCCACTATCCCAGAGGTCTTTGAGATTAGGGTGCGCCTCTTATCTGTCTGACCCGACACCCCACCCTCCACACCCCCTGCTCTGTGCAGTCGCCTCAGGGCCCCCGGGAAAGGTTTGGTGAACGAATGAAGGCTTGTTTTTCAGTCTTCCTGAGCCTTGCCCTCAAAGGACAGACCCAGACACCATGTTTCTGGCTCGTGTGACCTCTCAGCTAACTCGGGCGGTGCCCTGGGCAGGTAAGAGTCGGTTTTGTGGGTGGGCTCAGGCTGCCCCTGGACTGGCTCGGTGGCCCCACGAGATGGTGTCGTCGGTGACGCCCCTGCCTCCCGGGTGTGTGCACCAGCTGCCCCTTTTCAGGCCAGCGAGAGGCCTTCTGGTCAGCTTGGATGACCGGTGGGTGGAGGGAGGCAGGAGAGGGCTGCGATTCTTGTTCACTGTTGCTGTGGGTTGTCCTCGGGGCCATCTCTCAGGAGGCTTCACTCTGCCTTGTGTGCTCACTTGGGAGGAGGCCAAGTAGTCTGCCAGCCCTGACCTCCCCGCTCCCCACAGTTATCTCCCCTTCCAGTCGGGGCCTGGAGCCTCAGCACAGTCTGCCTGTTGTGAGGTCACCCAGCAGTGGGCAGAGCCCCTGGACAGTCAGTTGACCCCAGGAAGCTTTGGGAAAGGTGCCCAGGGTCCCCCGGATTGTCAGCAGGCTCTCCTTCCTTGCAGGCCGATGTTTGTCACGGCCGGGTCCTGCGGCGTCCCCTCGAGTCTTTGTAGCCCAGCGGGGCTGTTACAGCACCTGGCCCTGGGGCAGGAATGGGCCAGCCCCCCAGGCCCAGGTCCGGACAGATCCCGAGATGGAGGAGATGCTGGTTCCCAGGAGGATGTCCATCAGCCCCCTGGAGAGCTGGCTCACCGTTCGGTACCTGCTCCCTAAGCCCGAGGCTGCTGTCCCTGCCCCCAGACCTGGGGTAGTGAGCCTGGCCTTGCTCTATGACTGTCCCCCAAGTGAGGCCCGGAACGGGGAGGAGCTGGGGGAAGGAGGCGCCCGGGGGGCCCCCACAATGCACTGCAAGAACGTGCTGAAGATCCGCCGCCGAAAGATGAACCACCACAAATATCGCAAGCTGGTGAAGAGGACCCGGTTCTTGAGGCGCAAGGTCCGAGAAGGGAGAAGGAAACGGAAGCAGGTGAGCCCCGGAGCCTCTCGCTAGGCCTCATCCTCTGGGACGGCACCGAGACGTGCCGGGCACGCAGTGGAGAAAGCCGGCTCTGAGCGTCCCCAGCCTTGTGTTCTGGGCCTTGGGCCCTCTGAGGCCCTGCTGTTCAGGGCTCCCTGGCCCCGGCTGCCTCTCCTGGTGATGCCTCTGGAGGTTGGGCTTTCCACTCCTGCATTGGTGTCCCCCATCACAGTGAGGAGCAGCTACTCGCGGGGGAGCCTGTCTGCAGCCGCCTGCGGGCTGCAGGAGGTATTGCGTGGACTTGGTGGGCATGTGCCGCAGCTTTGCCCTCAGTCACCCTTCTCCTCTCTCTCTGCCCCTCACAGATGAGGTTTGAGAAGGACCTGAAGCGGATGTGGAAGAGAGCAGGCTTGAAGCAGGCCCCTGAGGGCTGGCAGCCCCCCAAGATCTATGTGAAGAGCACTTGAGCCCCTCCCAAGTGCCTCCTGCTGCAGCATTTTAATAAAAACAGTGCCCCCACACCCACGCCTCCTCCCAGTGCCTTCATCCTTCCTTCCTCCCTGGGACAGTGAGGCCGGGAAAGCTTCTAGGATATGGGCGGGCTGGGGGTTGTGATGAGACCCGGGGATTCTGGGTCATGGAGCTCAGTGGTCCCTGCTGTGTCCCTGGAGGGACCGGAGAGGCAGCCCTGCCCCCACCGAGTCCGGGGGGTCTTAGGGAGGAGGGGGACGGAGCAGTTGTAGCAGTAGGCTGGTGGCCATTCACATTCCGAGTCACTTCTACCCCTTGTTGGGAGAGGATTGGGGATGAGTGCCGGGGTTTGGGGCTCATCAGTCTGGGAAACTCCGGGTGTGGTGCAGACACCTCCTCATTGGTCTTCCCTCCCGCACCCAATGAGAAGGCAAGAAGTCCAGTACCCACTACATGTGTGTATATACAGACAGAGTCATGTGAGACGTATTGCTGCATTAGCCATGGAGAACTTGCAGTCTCAGAAGTTGCCTGGGACACTAAGCACGGCCTTCCAAGGCCTTGCACCCTAGTAATGTCAGACTCGAATAGAAATGGGGACTGCTGCCCCACACATAGGGGTCCCTGAGGGCTGCGTGGTGGCTTGGCTTTACCATGCCGCATTATCTACATTTTATCGTGTTTTTCTTATGTTAAATATTCCCCAATAACACGAATCTGGATCAGCCCGTCTGTGGTGTCGGGGGCCACAGTTTGACACCTGATCTACTGGGACCTCATCGTTCTATGGGGGAGCTAGGACTCATAAAGTCAGAACTTGAGGGCTGACAAGCATCTCCACAGCTATTAGTCCAATCTGCACCCCAAAGGGATCTTCATTGACCTCCCCGTCAAGTGGGCCTCCTGTGTTCGCTTAGTGACCATCCAGGAGGAAGTGCCAGGGCCGCCCATTCCACTTTTGGATGCTCCTTATTCAAAATTAGGAGCTTTTTTTCTGACATCAAATTTAGATTTCCCTCTGATCTCCCCAGTCTTTCCAATCTAAACTTCGTTTCCTTCAAGTAAACCTCCTGTGACATCAACTCGGGGTCCTCCAGACGCTTGGACTCCTCAGTGCCCTTAAATTCTCCCAACAGTCCTAGTGACAAACTCCTAAGGCCAAGGCCTGGATGGTTTTCTCCACCAGAGCTGCCTCTAAGCAGGATGCAGTCCCGTTCCTCAGATTCCTCAGCCCCCTTGGCCTGTTTGGGAGACCCTGAGGCTGGAGTGTGGTGTTTGAACAAAGGTGTCACCCCTTACCTCTAATTGGGGATGCCCAGCTTTTTTCTGATGAGCAGAGACCAATGACCTGAACACAAGTCCCCTAACTCCAGGTCCTTTTGTCCGACTGTGTCATGGCATGATAGGACAGACAGGTGGTGCCATGGTAGACAGAACACCAGGGCTGGGGTCAGGAAGACCCGAGTTCAAATCTTGCGCCAGGTACTCCTTGCTGTGTGACCCTGGGCAAGTCACTTCACCCTGTTTGCTTCAGCTTTCTCATCTGTCAAATGAGCTGGAGAAGGGGATGGCCAACCAGTCCAGGATCTTTGCCAAGGCAACCCCAAGTGGGGCCGAGAAGTAGGCCGTGACTGAGCCACAAAAATCTCAGCATGAGTAGGCGTACAGATGTCTCCTGCTGGTTGTTCTTGTTTCTACTGACTGCTCTGGTGATAAGCAGTAAGTGACCACCTCCAGTATACTGGGAAAAGACCTTCATATTTATATGCCTTCCAACCTGATCAGTCAATTAACCATCAATCAATCAGCATTGTTAAGTACCTTACAGGCACAGAGTCCTTGATCTCAAGGACCTCACAGTCTAGTGCACGGTGCCTGATGACCTCAGAATTTAAGGTAAATCCTTGGGGAGGCTGAAATCTACCCTTCACTGACCTCAGGGAGCATTAGGGGTTAGGGTCATTTGTCTAAGAAGATGGTGGAGAAACAGTTGGCAAGAGATGGGTTTTTCTTCCCGGGCCCGTGAGGTCTTTATTATTGAGTAAGTGACTTTTGTTAGACACAGACCCAGCAGGGTTGATGTGCTGAGGAGAAGTGGGGGGAGATGGAGGCTCTACTGTCCTCTCAAACATTTAGGCATTAGGAATATACCTCCCCTTCCCTGGCTCCCATGATGTCTGGAGAATCACACCCGGCTCTCAAGGCCAAAGTGGGGCTAGGTCTCTGGTTAGTGAGCACTTCAGAGGCAAGACTGGAGCCCAGGTTACCTGATGTGTGGGGCTCTGCCACTTGGTCCCTCATAGTCTGAGCAGGGAGGGTCTTCCTGCCCAATGGAACAGAGAAAGAGCCAGCATATTGGCCACATCCAACAGCTTCAACAAGCTGTCTCACGAGGGGAGAATGGGATGGCCCGTGTCCAGGCTGGCTGCACTTGCGGCTGGGAAGGCTGCAGGTTTGGGTCCAGGGGCCAAGGAGAGAAAGGCTCTTGATTTCATGGACTGTTTCCTCATGGATGTCACAAGGTGGCAGTAGACCCGCATCCTTCATTCATCTAGATCCTACCACAAAGAGCTGGCAGTAGATGGGAATGCCATTGAAGGCAGAGACCCATCCTAATGGCAAGATTATTACACCAGGGTTCCGGGGCCCCAGTCAGACTTCTCCCACTTGAAGACGAGGTATCGGAGATTCTAGGTTCTGCGCAGAATGTCAGAATTGGGAGAGACATTAGCTTAGAGGCAAACCCACAGTGGCATCGTGGGGGACACGTCAGCCATCCTCAAGTATGTCATGCGGAAGAGGGATGCTCCTTGAACTGTCTGGCCCCAGTATACAGAACCAGGAGCAATGGGGGGGGGGGGGAGGCTTCAAAGTCTGGAGCCTGGACTTGACATGTCATGGCTATTCAGAGTAGATTCCCTTCTAGGTAGAGTTCCACCAGGCCGCTGAGCCCCCACCAGCTCTGAGATCATTTGCATCTCAGAGAACAGAGGGAAGGCCGCTGGAGAACAGAGTTCCAGCAAGGGAATGAAGGCCACCCAAAGCGAGGGACCTGGACCTCTGTGTCCCCAGGCAGAGGCTCTCGCCATTCCATTGCCCCTCTCTTTGGGTCCCAGCAAAGTTTCACGTTGACGTCTGCCCTTGGCTACACTTGCTGCTTAACAGGGCTTCATGTTGAAACCTTCTTCAGTGGGGATGACCACCTTCTAATTCATAGGATCCAAAAAAAGCCACGGAAATGTGGCCAGCGTGACCTTCCCCTGTTCTTAATACAGTGTAGTCATCCCCCTATGTGACTTGGTGCAGTTCCTTCTTAACAGTAACTTCAAATCTTTAGCTGAATAAACATGAACGAATGAACAGGATGGTCTTGAAAGCACCATGTGCTTCAGGCATAAAAATAGGCCACCCCTCAAGAAGCTTTCATTCTCTTCCCCCTGCCCACACTTAATAGTATTTTACTTTTTCCCAATTACATGTAAAGCTAATTTTCAACATTTATTTTTGTAAGATTTCGAGTTCCAAATTTTTCTCCCTCCCTCCCCAAGACAGCACGCAATCTGATATAGGTTGTACAGTACAATCATGTTAAACTATTTCCACATTAGTCATTCTGTGAAAGAAGAATCAGAACAAAAGGGAAAACCACGAGAAAGAAAAAACAAACAAAAAAAATGAAAATCATATGCCTCAGTCTGCATTCAGTCTCCATAGTTCTTTCTCTGGATGTGGAGAGCATTTTCCTTCATGAGTCCTTCGGAAATGTCTTGGATCATCGTATTACTGAGAACAGCTAAGTCTATCTTAGGTGATCCTGACACAATGTTGCTGTTACTGTGTTCTGCTCACAAGAAACTTTTGTTCTATTGAGTCTGTGGTTTTTGGTGTCTCTCACTCTAAAAATGAGGGCCAGTGTGACAAAGTAGATAAGAGGACTAGCTTATGAGTCACAGAGTCCTGAGTTCAAATCCCATCTCAGTCACATCACAGTTGTGTAGCCCTGGGTGATCTTTCAGTGACCCAGGGAGATCTGTTACCTTTGAGGTAGAGTGGGCGAGGGTTCACCTATATTGGTAGAGGGAGCTTCCGCACTTGGGTTTCTAAACCAGGAGAAAAAAAACAACCAACACTTTCAAAGACAAAAATAAGTATTCTTACCTGTTTTCATTTGGTGTACATACATACATACATACATACTTACATAAATACACACATACTTACATACATACATACTTACATACATATATTCATAGAACTCATTTTGCAGATGAGGGAGCTGAGGGCTAAGGAGATTAAGTAATAGAAGGTCACACAGGCAAGTGTCAATCAATGGTAGGATTCAAACCCAGCTTTTCAGATTCCAGAGGCAGTGGTCTTGGGGGCAGCTAGGGGGCGCAATGGATAGAGCACAGGGTCTGGAGTCAGGAAGACCTGAATTCAAATTCTACCTCAGACACTTCTAGCTGTGTAACTCTGGTAAATCATTTTTAATCCCTGTCTGCCTCAGTTTCCTCAATTATAAAATGGAGATAATAAAGCACTTACCTTCCAGTGTTGTTGTAAGGATCAAATATTTGTAAAATGCTCAGCACAGTACCTGGCCTATAGTAAATACTTTATAAATGTTAGCCATCATCATTTTAAGCCAGCACTGGACTTGAAGCCAGAAGATACCATTTAGTTCAATAAGCATTTGTTAAGGGGCAGCTAGGTGGCACTGCAGTGGATAAAGCACTGGCCCTGGATTCAGGAGGACCTGAATTCAAATCTGGCCTCAAACACTTGACACTAGCTGTGTGACCCTGGGCAAGTCACTTAACCTTCATTGCCCCCACCTAAATAAATAAATAAAAAATAAACAAACAAACAAATTATTAAATAAGTGAATGAATGAATGAATAATTAGGTGAATAAATAAATAAGTGAACGAATAAATAAACAAATTAAAAAAAAAACCATTTGTTAAGCATCTTTCTGTGCAAGCCACTCTGCCGGGTGCTAAGGAAGCAAAGAAAAATGGACAAAAACCTTGCATTCTACTTGGGATTGTAAGGAGCTAAAATTCTAGCTATGCTGTCTAAAATATCTAATGAGTGGTCACCAATAAATTATAAGCTTTAGCAAGAGTTTAGACTTTTAAGCATTTATTAAGGAGAATAAGAATTTGGTGAAGAGAGAGAGAAAGGCCTAGATTCATCTATCTATTAAAGGGAGAGCGCATTTTAGCTCCACTCTCCACGAGAGTCCTCACAAAAGAGAGGGAGCTATACCTCCTTCATCCCACAAGCCTCCTGTGAAACTGGCAACATCCCATCTACATGCACACACGTCTCTAAGCTAATTGGCTGGTAGCCTTGATAGACAGCACCCACGAGCAAATGTCACATCCTGACGCCAAGGACCTGACCACATGGCTTGCCCTCAGACACCTTCTCCTCATGGCAGAGCTTTCCTACAGTAGCTCTCCAGCAGGTGGTGTCATTCCAATCGTTACAGGATGGAGTATATGAAAGCTACCCATATAAATACAAAGAGTAATTAAAGGGGGAAAAATAGGGAAATATTAGAAGGGAGAAAATAGTCAGCAGAAGTATCAGGGAAGGCATTTTGGAAGAGGTAGCATCTGAACTGAGTCTTGGAGAAAGAGAAGGATTTGGAAAGGTTCTTAGGTTCCTAGATTTAGAGCTGGGAGGCTCTTTAGAATCAATCAAGTCCAACCCTCTCTCTCTCTCTCTCTTTTTTTTTTTTTTGGTGAGGCAATTGGGGTTAAGTGACTTGCCCAGGGTCACACAGCTAGTAAGTGTCAAGTGTCTGAGGCCAGATTTGAACTCAGTTCCTCCTGAATCCAGGGCCGGTGCTCTATCTACTTCACCACCTAGCTGCCCCACAACCCTCTCTTTTTACAGATGAGGAACCCAAGCCCCATACAGGAGATGTGACTTGCCCAAGGTCACACAGCTAATAAGAATCTGAGGTGGTACAGTGGATAAAGCACTGGCCCTGGATTCAGGAGGACCTGAGTTCAAATTCAACCTCAGACACTTGCCACTTACTAGCTGTGTGACCCTGGGTAAGTCACTTAACCTTCATTGCCCTGCAAAAAAAAAAAAAATCTGAGATAGGATTTAAACCCAGATCTTCCTAAGTCCAGTGCCCTATCCACTGTGTTATATTCTTCCTTTCAAAATTGAGAGGAAGGAATACATGGGGAACAGCCAGGGCAAAGGTCTTGTGATGGGAGATACAGTAACCTGTGTGATGAACTTCAAGTAAGTCCAGTTTGTTGATATAGTTTGGGGGAGGGAGGAGTGATGTGTAAGAAGTCTGGGAAAGGGGGCAGCTGGGTGGCGCTGCAGTGGATAAGGCACCGGCCCTGGATTCAGGAGGACCTGAGTTCAAATTCAGCCTCAGACACTTGACACTTACTAGCTATGTGACCTTGGGCAAGTCACTTAACCCTCATTGCCCTGGGAGGGGAAAAAGAAGTCTGAGAAAGAAGGAAGGAGCCAGGTTGGGAAGAACTTTCAATGTCAAACCAAGGACTTTATATTTGCTCCTGGAATTAACCAGAGTTTATTGAGTAAGGATGTGATGTGGTCAGACCCATGCTTTAGGAAGATGACTTGGACAGCTGAGTGGGGAGAGACAGGGCAGGGGGACTCAGCAGCAGGCTATTGAAAAAGAGCATTCAAGAGGTCATGGGGGAGAACAGTTTATACAATAATGAGACAAACAAGTTTGAAAGACTTAGGAATTCTGATGAATACAAAGACCAGCCACAATCCAGAGGACTTGTGATGCAACATGTTCCCCACATCCTGATAAAGTGCAGGTTGAAAAATATTTTTTTGGACATGGCCAATCTGGGAATTTGTTTTACTTGACTCTACATGTTTGTAACAGGGATGTAACAGAGTTGGGGTTTTCCCCCCACCCCCGTAAAGGGTGGGAAGGAAAGAATGCAAACCTGAAAATTAAATCAAATTTAATTTAAAAAAAATTTGGTGGGGAAGCTAGGTGGTGCAGTGGATAGAGCACCGGCCCTGGAGTCAGGAGGACCTGAGTTCAAATTCGGCCTCAGACACTTAACACTTACTAGCTGTGTGACCCTGGGCAAGTCACTTAACCCCAGTTGCCTCACTAAAAATAAATAAATAAATAAAATTTGGTGATGAGGGCCTGAACTGGATGGGGGGCTGGATGGGGGGATTCTTTACCACCTCTGTGAGGGGAGGGGAGGGAGGAAAGGAGGGATAAAGTTTGGAACTTGAAACTTTAAATAAAAATGTTTATTATTTTTCTAAAAATAAGGGAATGTATATAGGAGAATGTTGTGGAGGTAGAAATAATAAAATTTGTCAGAAAAAGAAAAGTTCTGAAGAGGAGAGAATTTTTAGGAAAAGATAATGAGTTCTATTTTAGAAATGTTGAGTTTGAGATGTCTATGGGCCATCCTGGTCAAGATGTCCAAAAGGTAGTTGTTGAAGAACTGAAGCTCAGGAGAGAGATTAGGGCTGGATATATAGATCTTGGAACCATCAGCATGGAGAGGATAATTCAACGCATTCATAACTGAACTCAGTGACAAGGTGGCTGGAAGGAAGGGTGTAGAGATAGAAGAGAAGAGGACCCAGAGCAGAGTCTGGAGAGACAACCATGCTTAGTAGGCTCAACATGGATGAAAATCTATCAAAGGAGACAGAGAAGGAGTGGTCAGAGAGGTAGGAAGAGAACCAGGAGAGAGCAATCTCATTGAAAACTCAAAGAGGAAAGAGTAACCAAAATGAGAAGGTCACTCACAGGACCAAAGGCTGCAGGGAAGTCAAAAAGGATGAGGACTGAGAAAAAGCCATTGGGTTTGGCAATAAAACTATTGTTGGTAACCTTGAAGAGAACACTAAGGAGGTCTGCAGCCAGATTGCAGCAGAGGGTTAGAAGAGTGAGCTGAGAGGGTGGGGAGATGCAGACAGCTGTTACAAATTTATATGAGAAGGGGAGAGATATAGGACAACAGTGTGACAAGGGGAATTAGGGTTTTTTAAGGACAGGAGAGATTTGCATATGTTTGGAGACAGCAGAGACGTAGCCAGGAGACAGGGAGATATTGGATTAGAGAGAGTGGGGTTGAAGAAGACAGGAAAGGAATTGCATCAAGGGGACATGTAGAAGGCTTGGCCTTGGCAAGGAGAAGGGCCGCCTCTTCACCAGATACCGGAGTGAAGGAAGAATGAGTGTGTGTGGGGGGGTGTTATTAGGGTAAGGTAAGATAAAGAGAAGGGAAAAAAAGGAAATTCCTTTGCCTCTTAGTTTTTGTTTCTTAGTTAAGTAGCAGGAACTGGAAAGTTGGGGTATCTGAGGGGACCTTGACATATATGTTGAACTCATTAGCATGAGGGTAGAAGTTGGGGTGGAGGAGGTCTGTGAGCCAGACACCGAACTCGCTGAGGAAGAAAGGACAACATCCTGGGGGTGTGTAGATAACGGCCAAGAGGATCTGGACTGGACGATAAATTTGGAGAGTGTGGTCCTCATGGGAAGAGAGGCTTCTAAATGATAACACTGGGAGTGACAATGAGGACCAATCTGGGCTCTAATTCTGTCAGGGGTATGAGAGAAAATGTAATTAGTGCTGGAAAGGGTAGCCAGGACACAATGTCATGGGGGGAACTGGGACTTGGTGAGGGCCAGGAGATGGAAAGAGCAAGAAGGATGCAAGATGAGAAGAGATCTGTTAATCATGGAATAAGTATTCCAGAGGGCACAGTGGAAGGGGCCGGCAGATCTGGATTGGAACATGGGATTGGGGAGGGAAAATGTCAAGGAGGTGGAAATGAGGAAATAGAATGCTGTACTTATAGAGGGAGTGGTTGATTTTTTCAGTGGTCTGGGGTTCAGTATTAATAGAAAGGGCAGCTGGGTGATTAGTGGATAGAGTGCTGGGCTTGGAGTCAGGAAGACCTGAGTTCAGATCTAGCCTCATACATCATGTGACTCTGGGTAAGTCACTTAACCCTGTTTGTCTCCGTTTCCTCCTCATCCACAAAATAAGCTAGAGAAGGGGCAGCTAGATGGCACAGTGGATAGAGCACGGGCCCTGGAGTCAGGAGGACCTGAGTTCAAATCCGGCCTCAGACACTTAACACTTACTAGCTGTGTGACCCTGGGCAAGTCACTTAACCCCAATTGCCTCACTAAAAAAAAAAAAAAAAAAAAAAAGCTAGAGAAGGAAATGGCAAACCACTCCAGTGTCTGCCAAGAAATGGGGTCACAAAGAGTCAGACATAACTGAACCATAAAACTAATGGAATGTGGAAAGTAAAAGGGGTTGGGACTATGCCAACCATTGGGGAAAGAATGCAGGAAGATTATCAGTGGATGAGGGTGAGGGGAGAGGAGGCAGGTGATTAGAAGCCTCAAGGGCATCTTTCCAGGTCCCAGACTGTGGTAGATCTTCGGAAAACTAGAGCCTGGGAGGAAGAGTAGAAAAATATATGTCTGGGAGCCCAGTCAGGAGGCAAGAGATGGGGCTGGGAAGGAGGTCAAGGGCTTGCCTCCAGGCAGACAAGCAGACCATGGCCATTTGGGAAGGGGAGGGCTCTGGAAGAGGCCAGGAAATGGACTTTGCAGTGGCCTAAAAGGAGAGTCTGTGATTATGGCTGGAAGCAGACTTTGGGGGCATGGCCTTGCACCACTCCCCCTTGCCCCAAGGACATCAGTATGCTTGGACTGGACAAGCAAGAAGCTGGAATGTGTGACCTCTGTCCATCCCTATAAAGAAAAGGTTGGGGGCAGCTAGGTGGTGCAGTGGTTAAAGCTCCAGCCCTGGATTCAGGAGGACCTGAGTTCAAATCCAGTCTCAGACACTTGACACTTACTAGCTGTGTGACCCTGGGCAAGTCACTTAACCCTCATTGCCCTGCAAAAATAAAAATAATAAAATAATAAAAGAAAAGGTTGGTCAAGCAACCTCCAGAGAAAGAACCAAAGTGACTTGGGATGAGCAAACTAATGTGTTTTTCAGTTTTGTGGTACTAGAAGAGGGGACACAAGAACAGGTCTGACTTCTCTGCTTTGGATCCCCAAATACCTCCAGCCAGTGTTCTGTCCTGTGCATTTTCTTTTTTTTTTTTTTTTAAGTGAGGCAATTGGGGTTAAGTGACTTGCCCAGGGTCACACAGCTAGTAAGTGTTAAGTGTCTGAGGCCGGATTTGAACTCAGGTACTCCTGACTCCAGGGCCCGTGCTGTATCCACTGCGCCATCTAGCTGCCCCGCCTGTGCATTTTCTGAGACCAATGGGTATCTGGGACACTGAGTAAGGGAAGGAAAAACTACACTAAGGCCCCAGCAAGAGGGTGACCAGGGATGAAGGTAGAGGTAGGGAGGATGAGGACATTGGCCAGGTGGCGTGACCCAGAAGACAGACCTAGCACCTTCCTGCGACCCATGAAAACCCAAAGCAATCACATGCCTCTCTTTCTACTGTCTTGTGACAGCTAGGTGGCGCCATAGTGCATAGAGCGCTGGGCCTGGAGTCAGGAAGAGGTGCCTTTCTGAGTTCAAATCTGGCCTTAGACACTTATTAGCTGTGTGACCCTGGGAAAGTCACTTCACCCTGTTTGCCTCAGTTTCCTCATATGTCAAATGAGCTGGAGAAGGAAATGGCAGATCACTCCAGGATCTCTGTCAAGAAAACTCCAAATGGGGTCATGGAGAGTCGGACAGGACTGAAACGACCGGACAAGAACTCTGCTATCTATTTGACAGTCTACAGAAAGGATTAGTCCCAACCAGCAGATGGATACAGGCTAACACTGCTTCCCCCCACCCCCCACTGTCCTTGCCTTCCTATCCTTACCACAGGCTGCTCTGAAAGTGGATCCCCCGGCCCCCCTTTGCTGCCAACTGGGCATTGGCAAGGGGGCTGGGAGTGGGCAGCTGCACTGCTGTCTGTAATCCACAAAGCAGAGAATGAGGAGCGGGCCTGTGTCCGCAGGGAGCCGTGTGGCCCCGGGCCAGCCCCTCCCTGTGGTCAGGGCCCCACACCACTAGCGGCTAAGGAGCTCCCAGCCTGACCAGGCACAACCTTATGGGGACAGGCCACTAATTGCATGGTAGCTGTGAGGCAGCAACATATGCCCTGCTTTGTAGTTACAGGGTGGGGCCGGGTGGGGGGCCATGTGTGTACCTCAAATCTGCTGGAGTGGGGTGGGCAGGAGAAGGAACTCTGAGGCCCCAGTGGATGAGAAAGGACCCTCCTGTTAGTGTCTTTGTAAGACCTGAGAAATGGGTGCATTTGGCCTGGCTTCATTCAGAGGAGGCCTTTGTGTGGAAGGGGCCCAGGGCTCCCGTTTTCCCTAATATTTCCGTGTCCTCACAGTCTGGGCCACAGCAGTAGCTCACTCCTCCATCTGGGGGGATGAAGCAATCGGATCCCCAGACCGAAGGGATCCAGCAGTGAGGACAGGCTGATGGATGCCTCTGCTGGGGATTTGGCGGAGAAGAAGCCCCAGGAAGTTGGGGCAGGCTCAGCCAGATGCGGTGTGTGCCCAGCGAGCCAGACGCGCAGTGGCATGCATGTGTGCGCAGACTGAGACACAAACACAGAGCTTGACATTGGCAAGGGCACCCAGACGCCCACAAACACGGGCACAGACATACACTGAGACACCTGCACAGAGACGCCTTGATGAGCTAGGCTCCTCGGCCTGCTCCCTCCCCCAACCTCAAGGCTCTTCAGAGCCCATCTCCGTGCCTCCCTCGGTCCGTCCCCAATCCCAGACTTGGACCCTGGAGGCCGAGCGAGGAAATAGAGGAAACAGAGGCCAATTCCCAGTGCGGGCTCTACACACAGCTCACAGGCACCCCTCCCCACCCCCTCTCTTCAGCCAGGTGAGTCACAGGAGAAGAGGGGCCAGGCCAAGGAGTCTGGCTCCTACTGCCCCCCTCGTCCCCCAGGCCTCCTTGTCCAAAGTCCCATAGAGCTCATCTCCCCCCAGCTCCCAGGGGGAAGAAGGACCCTCCAGGGGTTATTTGATTTAATTTTTTTAATGAACCAAAATATTTTTTCCTTCCTTCTCCCTACCCTCCCCCAAATGAAGGAAAGAAAAACAAAACCCTGGTAACAAATATGCATGATCAAACAAAACAAATTCCAGTATTGGCCATGTCCAAGAAAAGTGAGTCATTCTGCATCTTGAGTTCATCATTTCTTTGTCAGGAGGTAGGTAGTTTGCTTCATCAATCCTCCAGAAGTGATTTTAGCCATCCCCCACCCCTTCTACTATTCCCCCTCCCATTCCCTGGGCCCCCATCCCTTCCACTGTTCCCCCCTCCCATTCCCTGGATCCCCACCCCTTCTACTATTCCCCCTCCCATTCCCTGGGCCCCCATCCCTTCCACTGTTCCCCCCTCCCATTCCCTGGATCCCCACCCCTTCTACTATTCCCCCTCCCATTCCCTGGGCCCCCACCCCTTCTACTATTCCCCCTCCCATTCCCTGGGCCCCCATCCCTTCCACTGTTCCCCCCTCCCATTCCCTGGATCCCCACCCTTTCCAATGCTCCTCTCCCCATGCCCGTTACTAAGTCTCTATTTGTATTTCGATTTCTTTGTGACATTTTTCTCCCTAAAAGCTCTGCTCTTCTGGTATTGACTCTGGATTCTTAGTACTTAGCCCTTCCTTGTCTAGTCTAAACAGGAGCGCAGATGGCCAAACAGACTTGATTATACACCTATAGGTCTGCAATGTCTATGCCTCACTCACTCAGGAGTCTCTTTGGCCCTGGGGACCCCCCTATCTGGGTTGGGGGACACAGTTTCTGCCCTTGGGAAGCCCTTTCTTTGAAGGGGAGCCACAGCTTTTCCTCAATGGAGCCCCGAGTCTGAGAGGGGTATGTGATTCTGGCCTATCCTCCAGTGTGGGGGCAGGGCTTGGCCTCTGCCATCAGGAGCCCCCCAATGTGAGGGGAGGGCTTGTACTTGTTATCAGGGAGCACTTGGTGTGAGGGGGCTACCTTAAGGTCTGGGTTCACTTACTGAGAAGGGCCTCATTCCTTGCTCCTTCCTTGCTTCTCCCCCTCACATCCCTAGTTCTAGGCCACCCACAGAACCTTACTTCCCCAGATCCCCCTCCCAGCCCTGAGCCACTAAATTTGTCTAAGATTATAGGTGGCAGCCATGGCAAGACAAGAACCAGGGATAGGGGCTGTTTGAAGCTAAGAATGATGGGTTTGGGATTCTTGAAAGCAAATGGGATATTGGGAAGGGATCGCTTACCCTATTTTTATCTCTAAGGGGCCCCACTATGGCCACAATAAATTATCTCCTCTGTTCGTGACTCTGATCTCTGCCTCTCTCTCTCTCCCTTTCTCTTTTCTCTGTGTCTCTCCCTCTCTCTGTTTTCTCTTGGGCTTTCCCTATTTCTGTCTCCACCTGTTTTTGATCTCTGATTTCTGTCTCAGTCCCTGGTGTCTTTTTGTCTTTCACTGTCTCTTTTTCCTTTGTCTATCCCTATTTCTATCTTTGCCTGTCTCTGCTCTTACTCTGTGTGTGTGTGTGTGTGTGTGTGTGTGTGTGTGTGTGTGTGTGTGAGAGAGAGAGAGAGAGAGAGAGAGAGAGAGAGAGAGATATTGAGATTTTTTCAGATCTCTTTGGGTAACTCTGCCTGGTAGGGGCTGTAATTATCATTGATTTTAGGAAGGGGCTGGAGGCAGATTAGGGCAACCTCCTTCAAAAATTGTTACCAGTGGAGTTCTTTAGATTTTTATTTGGTCATTTTAGTCACGTCCGACTCTTTGTCACCCCGTTTGGGGTTTTCTTGGCAGAAATACTGGAGTGGTTTGCCATCTACTTTTCCAGTTCATTTTACATGTGAGGAAACAGAGGCAAACAGGGTGAAGTGACCTGCTATGGGTCATACAGCTAGTAAGTGTCTGAGGCCAGATTTGAACTCCGGTCTTCTTAACTGCAGGCCCAGGACTCTATCCACTGTGCCACCCAGTATCCATTTCCATCTTCAAGGCTCCCTCTTCCACCAAGAAGGGTTGGAGGTCAGAGGTGAGGAGGGCCTTCAAAGTCCCTGGGCAAAGTTGGAGTCCTTCAGGGGGTCTTTGGGTGTGTTTCATGAATAGACAGGAGCCTGATAGAGACCTTTTCCTGAGGGGAGAAGGATGAGCCCCCGTGGAAACTCTGGATGTTGAGGGAGGAGTTAGGTCAGCCCGCTTCTACTCTCCTCTGGGGTCCAGGTCTCAGTAAGAGCCACTGGCCACTCTGAGCCCACCATGTGCCTGGATGGATTTGGACAAAACCCTCAGGCCTCCCATGTCTAAGCTCTACCATCTGTGAAATGGGCCATCGTGGGAGGAGTTAGTGGTGCTCAAAGTCACGGGCTTGGAGGGAGAGCAGAGGATCCCAAGAGGTCCTCTGGCTCATGCTTTTCCCATGCCTCTTCCTCCTTTCCTGGGATGCAGAGCACTTCCACAGGAGATGTCAAAGAATTCAAGTCTCAGAACTGAATGGGACGTCTGGGGCCATCTGAAAACAGTAAGCCCTTCCTTGGCATACCCTACAAAGGGTCCACCAGCCTCTGAAGACCTCCCATGATGGGAGGCATCCCAATGTATGTTGGGAAAGCTCTCCTTAGAAAAGTTGAGTTAGGGGCAGGTAGGTGGCGCAGTGGATAGAGCACTGGCCCTGGAGTCAGGAGTACCTGAGTTCAAATCCGGCCTCAGACACTTAACACTTACTAGCTGTGTGACCCCGGGCAAGTCACTTAACCCCAACTGCCTCACCAAAAAAAAAAGAAAAGTTGAGTTAGGAAGATTTTTCTGACATCAAGCCCAAGTTGACTTCTCTCCATCTCCCACCCATAGCTCCTGGTTCTTCCTTCTGGGACCAAGCAGAAGAAGCCTCTCATCCTTTTTCCATGTGAGAGCCATCTGAATACTTGCAGAAAGCTACCGCTTCCTTGATAAGGCTTCTTCCCCCCAACCACACAGCCCTGGTACCTTCCACCTGTCCTGGGCTCCCTTCTTCAAGTCTCTCCTTATCCCCGGGAATAGAACTTAAAGTGTGGTTGAGGGGCAGCTAGATGGCGCAGTGGATAGAGCACCGGCCCTGGATTCAGGAGTACCTGAGTTCAAATCAGGCCTCAGACACTTAACACTAGCTGTGTGACCCTGGGCAAGTCACTTAACCCCAATTGCCTTACTAAGAAAAAAAAAGTGTGGTTGAATAGGACAAAGCACAGAGGGATTCTCTCGTCTATTTTAGAAGAAATAGGAGGCAGCTAGGTGGCGCAGTGGATAAAGCATCGGCCCTGGATTCAGGAGGACCTGAGTTCAAATGTGACCTCACACACTTGACACTTACTAGCTGTGTGACCCTGGGCAAGTCACTTAACCCTCTATGCCCTGCAAAAAGAAGAAGAAGAAGAAGAAGAAGAAGAAGAAGAAGAAGAAGAAGAAGAAGAAGAAGAAGAAGAAGAAGAAGAAGAAGAAGAAGAAGAAGAAGAAGAAGAAATAGAACAGACTCAGCCATTCAGGGAGATCCTCCTTTCTTCTGGGTGCTATGCCTTCATCAACATGGCCTGCTCAGATGGCGTCAGCTCTGGGATCTGTCTGGTCACACTGTTGGCTCATGGGGAGCCTCAGGTACTTAGAACACCCAGGCAGTTTTCAGAGGACCTCAGCCACCCACCAGGAAACCAAGCCCTGACCAATAAGAGCCACTTACCATCTGCCCTGCTACTGAACCCTCTCCCCCACCCCCAGCCCCTTCCTCTTGTTCTGGGAACAATAATCAAATGAACGCTGCCATTTTATATAGAAAGGGTTGTGGCTCCATCCAAATTCCTGGGTCTCCTTAGACCCAAACTCTCTTTGCAGGTCAATGCTAGCCTAAATGTAGAAGGGTTTTGAGCAGGGTGAACAGCAACCAGGAAAAGCCTCCTGCACAACATGGAACTGAGTCTTTTTTTTTTCAGGGCAATGAGGGTTAAGTGACTTGCCCAGGGTCACACAGCTAGTAAGTGTCAAGTGTCTGAGGCTGGATTTGAACTCAGGTCCTCTTGAATCCAGGGCTGGTGCTTTATCCACTGTGCCACCTAGCTGCCCCTGGAACTAAGTCTTGAAGGAAGCCAGAGAAGTTAAGGAGTGGAAGTGAACAGAGAGAGAGAGAGAGAGAGAGAGAGAGAGAGAGAGAGAGAGAGAGAGGCAGTTACCAGGTAGCAGTGGAAATACAGAGAGGGGAGATGGAGGATCACATTCACGGGACACCAAAGGTCAGTGTCACTGGATCATGGTATGCAAAGAGGGGAGGAAGGTGTGAGAAGCCTGGAAAGGTGTGTGTGTGTGTGTGTGTGTGTGTGTGTTAGAGACAGACAGACAGAGACAGAGACAAAGAAAGAGACAGAGACAGACAGAGAAGGTGAGAGAGATGGGGATTATGATGGGCTTTGAATGCCAAACAGAAGTTATCATAATTAATGCTGCAGATAATAGGGAGCCACAGGAGTTTTTTGACTGGGGGGGGGGAGTGACATGGTTAGATCTGTGCTTTAGGAAAATAAATCACTTTGACAGCTGAGGGAGATAGACTGAAATGAGGAGAGACTTGAGGCCTGAGACCCGCCAATAGGTTAGTGAAATAGTCCAGGTTGGAGGAGATGAGAAGCTCGCATTGCTTTAAACCTACTGTATTTGTACTTAAATAAATGAAATCGGGGGGCAGCTAGGTGGCGCAGTGGATAAAGCACCGGCCCTGGATTCAGGAGGACCTGAGTTCAAATTCGGCCTCGGACCCTTGACACTTACTGGCTGTGTGACCCTGGGCAAGTCACTTAACCCCCATTGCCCCGCCAAAAAAAATAAAATAAAATAAAAAATAAATGAAGTCACTGCTTCCTTGTCTGACCTTGGGGAAGCCATTAACCTTTCTGGTCCTCAAGTTCCTTGTCCATGGAGGGTTGGGCTGCACAGTCTCTCCAGTCCCCTTCAGGTCTAACGTTCTATTATCTATGGACAGTTTCACCTAACAACTTTTCATGGCTCCTTCTCTATTTCCACAAGGCATGTGCTCACATGGTAGTCAGAAGAAGTGATACAAGGACACCTTTGAAGAACTTTGGAATGGAAGACACTGGCAGAGGACTTCCCAGCATGGCATGCCCCTATCAAAGATGACTCTGTGCTCTCTGAGCAAAGCAGAATTGCAGTAGCTCAAAAGAAATGTGAGATGTGGAAATTTAGAACTATCTCCACTCCGTGTGTTCATGTGGACTATTTGTGCCTGACCTATGGTAGAGCCTTCCAAGCTCATATTGGGCTGATCAGCCACATTTGAACACGCTGTATCTTTGACCCCAACATAGTGATGTCATTTTGGTCCTCTTCAATCATGAAGGACAACAACCAATCAACCAAGTATATCTCCATCAGGTTTTAACCCCTCATTCCCCCATTCCCTTTTCTTTTTATATAATTGACCTTGGTGTATATGCTTGAGTTTTGCCCTCTTCCACTTTTCCCTGTTTCAGCGATTTTTCTGCAGATCTCATACACATCCATCTTAATTGTATTATGGTATCTCATTCCATTCATAGACCATGATTTATCTATCCCCTTCCTATTGAAAATGGAGATGCTTGCAAAATCTTTGAATCGATGGCTTAAAAAAAATTCCATCCATACATTTTGTTTCAGCACAACAGACACTTCCCAAATGAAAACCTCACAGATGGCTGAGAGTTGTGACTCCTCCCCATGTTGATTCTATTTTGTTGTCAATGTCATGTTGCTGGACCTAGAACCTCCTAGATTTAGGGCTTGAAAGCAGGGGTGTGCTGCACCTACCTTGAACTGACTCACAATATCTGGTTGGTAAATTTTCAGTGTGAATATTTATACCTCAAAAGTTATTGATTGGTCAGCTAGATGGCGCAGTGGATAGAGCACCGGCCCTGGAGTCAGGAGTACCTGAGTTTAAATCCGGCCTCAGACACTTGACACTTACTAGCTGTGTGACCTTGGGCAAGTCACTTAACCCCAATTGCCTCATTAAAAAAAAAGTTATTGATTGTCTACACTTAAGAAAGTGATGGAAATTACACATGTGTAACCTATATCTGATTGCTGACCAACTCAGGGAGGGTGGAGGGGAGGCAGGGAAGGAGGGATGGAATTTGGAACTCAAATTTTTAAATAAAAATGTTTATTATTTTTTTAAAAAGAAAGTGATGGAGAAAATGTTAATGATGCAAATTAAAAATATGTTGTGCCTATCCCTTCATATAGGTAGGAGGTCCGTGGTTGTTACATAGTGAATTTTTTTTTGGTGGGGGGGGGAGGCTCGGGGTTAAGTGACTTGCCCTGGGTCACACAACTAGTAAGCGAGGCTGGATTTGAATTCAGGTCCTTCTAACTCCAGGGCTGGTGCTCTTTCCACTGTGCCACCTACCTGCCCCACATTGCCTATTTTGGGACCTTTTCAGTGTATCAATCAAGTTGTGCTGATTTTTTTTTTTTCCTCTCTAAAAAAATACTATTTGTCATCTCTGGGGAGGGAGAGGGAGAAGAACACATGGAATACTATGGTGATGGAAGAAGCAGAAAACATCAATAACATTTTTTAAAGTGTGTTAACATGACCAATAAGGAAATATGCTTTACCTGATTGCACATTTATTACCTATATCAAATTGCTTGCTGTCTCAGGAAAGGCTGAGGGGAGAGAGGGAGAGAATTTGGAGCTCAAAATTTAAAAAAATAAACATTTCTCCATCTTGTCCACAAAACTAGTATGACTGACTTTGCTAAGACTTTTCTGCATGAGAAGATATTTTTCTGAGGACTCTATGCTGGGGCATCAGCTCCTGGTTCCTGGGAGTTCTTCCGGGAGGGCCCCTAAACTCCCTCTTGCTACGGGTTAGAAGCCTGGCCCCTCTCCTCTGTGTGTATGTGTATGTGGGCTGGGGGAGGGGGTTTGGAAATCACCTACTGCTACCTCCCGTTATCCCTCACTGGCACAAGGAAAGACTCCAAGGTTCCTGTGTGTGTCTGTGAATGAGTCTCTGTGATTGTGAAGAGTATGTCTATGAGTGTGACCAGGAGTGACTGTGTCTTTGTGAGTGCCTGAGTGTGAATGTGTAGGTAAGGGGTTTTCTGTGAATGATGGCCCCCACACCATGGGGTGACAGTGCTGGGATGGCTGAGATTTCTGGAACAGGGGTCAGAATTTCATTTCTTAGACTTGAAGATAGGGGCTGAGGCTTCTTTTGAGGGGCTTGCCTCCCTTTCTGGGCCCTCCGGGCAATGAGGAATTAGAGCCTCTGGTCTGAGGGGTCCCTTACCTGAGGGAACCCACAGTCTGAAGGGGAGACACAGTCCCTGCCCTCAGAGAGCCCCCAGCCTCTGCCCTCTGCAAGCCCCCCTATTGGGGGGAGATGTGACCTTGATACCCTAGAGCCTCCGATCTCAGCAGAACCCATAGTCCAAGCCTTGGGGAGCCCCAGGCATAGGGAAGGCACCCCTGGGTGTGGAGTGGACTAAAGCTAGAGAGGCATTTTGGAGGAGGCGAGTCGGAGCATAACCCAGAAGTAGAAAGAGTGGGCCATCCTGGCCAACAGCCTCGGTTGCCCATCATCTGGCTGCCCTTTTTCCGTCCCTCCTTCCCTCCCTTCCTCCATTCCTCTCTCCTTCCCGCCCCTGTGGCCGCTGCTGTCATCTGCCGGCTATTTCCTGCTGGAGGGAGCTGAGCCTGGCCACAGCCTAGGAGGGAGGAAGGGAGGGAAGGAGGGTGAGAGGGGGGCAGAGCCCAGAGGGGGGTGCAGGAGGTGAGCCCTCTGTGGGCCTGGAAGGATGCCATACTCCAAGATCTGGTCAGTGTCTCTGAAGGGCAGCCAGGCAGGGAACTGACCGTTAGGCTCCATCCCCAGCAGGCAGTGGGAGGGGAAAAGCCAAGTTAGCTTTGCAGCAGGAGGGTTTTCAAGTGAGGCTTCAGGAAACACCGAGGGATATTGGTTAGTAATAGAGCCAAGGGGCTCCTTAGAAGTCAGGATGCGGGAGCCTGGGGCTGGGTCCTTTCTAATCCGAGTCCCACTGAGCCTGCCCCCTGCCCAGCCTCTCAGTGGCGTCTACCCAGACCTTAAATCTCCTTTCCCCTCCCATATGATCGACTTCCTCCTTCCTGGCCCCAGAAGGACCGGGCAGGTCCTGGTTGTACACCTGAGGATGCCTGTCTTTCCCTCCCTCCACCTATTATTGACAGCTTGGCACCCAGGGGCTAGAGGAAACAGCTCCTAATCCCTGTGTAAGGACATTTCCTGGGCCTGAGGTTGGCTCCTCAGCTGCTCCAGCTCACTCTCTCCTCCTCTCCTCTGGCCCATGTCCCAGCCCAAATCTGGAATTCATCTTTCCTTTGAAAACACACAGAGAAGGAAGGAGGCAGGAGGAAGAGGCAGAGACATGGAGAGAGACACACACAGAGATGTGGAGAAAGAAACAGAGGGAGAGACAGAGAGAGATGGAGAGGGATACGGAGGCCAAGAGACAGACAGAGACACAGAGAGAGCGGCACCAAGAGAAACAGAGACAGAGATGGAGAGAGTTTCAGGCAGATGAAGAGATGGACAGATGGGGAGAGGGATAGAGAGAAATGGAGAGAAGAATGGAAAGACAAGGGACAAAGAAAGAGATGGAGACTTGAAGAGATCCAAGGTTATGGAGAGAGCATAACAGAGCCCGAGAGACAGAAATGATGGAAAGAATCAGAAAGAGACAGAGAAAGTTACTGAGAAGGAAAAGATAGAGCTAGAAGGAGAGATCTCCCCCCCCCCATTCCCTGCTCACTGAGGGAGAGAAGGGGGACACAGACAGAGGGAGGGAGATACACACAGAGAGAAACCACTGTTAATGTAACCAGCTATAAAAACAAGAAGCAGTCCAGGAAGGGGGGGGGGAAGGCAACCCAGACTCCAGCTTGTTTTTCCAAGAAGGAAAAGGGGAGGAGAAAGGGGGGGAGGGAGAATAGAGCCACTGAGTTCACAGAGCATTTTGGGTGAGGGGGCTCTATGCCTGAACTCCTCGAATCCTGCCAGCCTAACCCCTATGGGCAATCAGTCCCCTGAGTCATTGGAAAGCAAGCAGGATTTATAATCAAAAGGCTTGGATTTGAATCACAAAACTACCCTGGTCAGGTTATTTCCATTCTCTGTGCTTCAGTTTCCTTATCTGAAAAAATGAAAGGAGGGGGCATGGCTGGGTGGCGAAGTGGATAGAGCACCGGCCCTGGAGTCAGGAGGACTTGAGTTCAAATCTGATCTCAGACACTTGACACTTACTAGCTGTGTGACCCTGGGCAAGTCACTTAACCCCCATTGCCCTGCAAAAAAAAAAAAATGAAAGGGGTTGTTCCAGATAACTTCTAAGGTCCATCCTAACTCTGAATCTTGTGACCCTAACGTGTTTGGTGAAGCCATCAGTGGAAGCCAGGCAGTAAGAAGTAGTTTGGAGTCAAGAGTGGGGCTGCTTTCATTCCCTGGGAAGGTGGGAAATTCCTTCTCCAATCCATCCTAAGTCACTTCTGCTATTGCTGTATTGCTGGGAACCTTGAACCAGAGCTTAGGGAGGAAGCCCCAAACAGCTGTTTCCCTTACCCACCCCCCATTTCCAGTCCTGGGCCAGGTCTACTACGGTACTGGGGTTGGGGGGTAGGCTAGGACTGGCCATTCAGGGCATGGAATACCACCTATCCCTAGTGGGCTTGGGCCAGCCGCTGTTATGGGCGTCTCAGAGTTAATTCAACCCAAATGGGCAACCTAAAAAATGCACGGAGGATTTTTTGTGGTTGTTTGGGGGGGTGGGGTTATTTTTTTTTTTTTTTGAGGTTTGCTTTAACTAGAAGGGAACCAGCTGGGCTCTGTGATTTCCCATTTGTTTACACAGCTCTCAGTAAGGTTTCCCAGAGCTTCAAATGCGTGTGTCCTGCCTTTCCCCTCAAACCCGGGGCTCCAAGAAGGCTGGGGCCGTTTCCCCCTTAGACTGGGGGGCTCCTTGAGGCCAGGGGTTGTTTCCTCTTTCAGAATGGGGGTTCCCAAAGGGCAAAGCTGTGTCTCCCGCCTCAGGCTTGAGCTCCCTGAGGGTAACGGATGCCTCCCCCTTAAACTGGGGGTTCCCTCAGGTCAGGGATGTCTTCCCTTAAATTGGGGGCTCCGTGGGGACAGGGACTGTCTCTCATTTCAGAATAGGAGTTCCCCCAGGCTAAGCCTGTGTCTTCCTCCTGGGTTGGGGGCTTCCTGAGGTCAGGACCCTGTTCCTCAGGCTAATGCTCTCTGAGAGTTGTCACTTCCTTAAACTGGGGCTTCCTCTAGGGCACAGAGGGTTCTCACAGATGAACAGATCCCTCTGGGCAAGGCTGTGTTTCCATCTCAGACCAGGGACTCTCCGGAGTCCCCTTTTCCTTTGTCTTTCCGCACAGATCTCTACCCCAGAACTGCAGTTGGGAGCCAAGGTGTTGAGGGGGAATAAGTGGGTCTGAATTCTCCTGCTCTTTTCCTGTGGGCTGTTACTTCAGGTTCCAAGGTAGGGCAAAATCTCCTGGCCAGCGTCAGAGGCTAGGACCAAGGGTCCTCATCCCTTCAGCTGGAAAACAGATGTGGAGCCCCTGGCTGAGCAGCCCCTTCCCCATTTCCCTCTGGTTGGCACGTCCTCCAGTCACTCCTAGTCTCTCCTAGCTAGGAGCTGGGGGGTATCTGTGGAGAAGACCAGGAGGCTCAGATACTTCTCTTGGGAGTGGGCAGCCATCCTCCACCTTGGCTGAAAGAGAAAGTCATGGGAAGCCTATGACTGCAGTGGCATCAAGGGGGATTATGGTTGGATGTAAGGAAGACCATCCCCAGCCCGAGAGCTGTCAGGTCTGGGGGTTACTAGTAACAATGGGAAGGAAGCATTTTCTCTTACCAGGCTAGGGGGAGGCCTGCTCAATGCTGAGGCTCCTGGACTAGATGAGATGGGGGCCGAACCGGAGGTATATGGGGGTGGGAGGGAAGTGAGGTTGGGAGGGGTCATGATCTCTTCCCACACTTCTATTGAAGGATCCCTCCTTAGGGACACAGGTTTGGAAATAGATCCATGTTGGGAGGAGGCGGAGGGGAGAGTATTACACCCCCCCCCCAAATCCTAGTTGCAGGCACGTGAATTGCCTTGGCAGAGCTACATTCCCTAAAGACACAGAAAATAGCTTGAGTCTGAGTGAGTGAAGAAGGGGTTATTACTCAGAGATCAGAACTGGCACCCTCTTGGGGGAAAGACTGGCCCTCAGACGTCAGGACTAAGGCTCACTACTGTTGTGAAGTTTAAGGTCCCTTCTGATGGAGAGCCTGTTGCCTAGCATTCAGCTGGGTCTCCCTCTGATGGAGGGGCTGGTGCTACGGGATCAGAGGTGGGGGCCCGTGGGATGGAGGGGCTTGATGCTTCAACATCAGAATTGGGTCCCTTTGGACAGGGGCTGCGGGTTCTCTCCTGGAGGGACTGGGAGGGAGAAGATGGGGAGGCTCCTCCCTCCAAGCTGGGCTGGGTGCAGGGATCCTACTGGACCTTGCCTGGGTTCCCTGTCTTCCAGCTGCAGCTGGAGGAGAAGGAGGAGGTGGAGCTGGGCTGAGGGGAGGGGGTGGAGCTGGGGGGGAATCTCAGAGCCCCCGCCCTCTCCCACCTCCTCCCTCCTGTGAATTGGGAGGGGGAGACTGAGCAGCCCAGCGGCCCCAGGGGGGAGCCAGGAGTTCGAGGAGGAGCAGTCCAGGGCCAGGTCCGTCTGTCTGACCCAGGGCCCAGCTCCAGGCGGGCTCAGTGATGTCATAGCCAGGCCAGGGGTGGGGGCAGAGAACAACTCTGTCTTAACTTGTTTTTCAAGGGGAGAGAGAGACAAAGAGACAGAGAGACACCGAGAGAAGGAGAAACGGAGAGAGACCAAGAGACGGGGAGATCGGCAGAGACAGAGATAGGGCGCCAGGGCCAGAGCCAGGCAGAGACAGCTGGGAGTGAGGAGGAGCCCCAGCCAGGCCAGGCCAGGCAGGGGCTGAGCCGACATGGAAGAGTTATCCAGGAAAGTTCTCCTCTGGTATCTCTTGCTCCTGCAGGGTGAGTGCTGGCCATTGAGGCTGGGGAAGGGGAGGGGGCAAAAGGGGGATGGTGCTGAGCTCTGTGTGCATGTGGCCCTGGGTGACTCTGACAGGGTCTCTCGGGAAAGGGGGGTCCATGTTTCCTAAGGGCTGAGGATCAGGGAAAAGGCTGGGGAGGAGGCTCCCTCCCCTACCCGGCCCCCCCCCCCCGCCCCCAGAGCTGGGCAATGACCCCGTCTGTTCCCCTTCCAGAACTGGCAGAGGGCTGTAGTCCACAGAACCTAGTGGAATGTGAAAAGTGCATGTCAGAATACAAAAATTTACTTAGCAAGGATTTCTCTGTCACTGGAGGGGCTGTGGATGGGGGTGGGTGGGGCAAGAGACTGTGAAGTCTCCTTTTCTCTCCCTCTCTTCCCCCTTTTCCTGGGCTGTTGATCTAGGAGGTGAGGGATGTCAGGAATGGCCCCTCTGAGACATCCCATACATGAAGCGCAGACCCCATCGCCCAATTCCTCTTAGGTGTATGTGTCTGGGGGGAGTCAGACCCACTTTTCTCAAGGACCTGGCCTGGAGTGGGAGGCCGTAATAGGGCAAGAGCAGTTTTGGGTTACCTGGGCTTGTTTGGAGCACGAAGGGGAAAGTTTGGGGGAAGGATAGGATTTGGGGGATTGCAAGGTTTGGGGGGAAGAGAGGTCCTGAGGAAGTGCAAGTGCAAGTGTGGGGGAAGGATAGGTTTAAAGGATGGAATAGATTTGGGAGAAAGATGGGTTTGGGGGATAGAAAGGAGGAAGGTTTGGGGGATGGGACAGATCTGTCAGTGAGGACCAGTTTGGAGGGAAGGGATGGTTTTAGGGGATGGAGAGATGTGGGGTAGGCAGACTTCAGAGTGGGGAGTAGGTCTGGGAGAAGGAGGTTGGAAGGAATGGTAGGTTTTGGGAAAAAGGAGATTTAGGGGTTGAGGCAGGTTTTGGGAAAGGGGAAGGAAGATTTTGGAAAGGATGCAGTTAGGGGGCAGAGGAGGTTTGGGGGATGCAATAGGTTTGGGGGAAGGAAAAGGGTTGACGAGCCAGGTTTGGCTAATGGGGCAGGTTTGGGGGAGAAGGCGGTTTTGGAAAGGGGTGGTTTTGGAGAAGGAAGAGGTAGATTTGGGCATAAGGGCATGTTTGCTCAGAGGCTGGATCCCATCTTGGGGCAAATTTGAGGAAAAGGCAGCTCAGGATGGGTTGACCTCTGGAATGGGAAAAGAAGTCTGGCCAAGGGTTCCATTCTATTCTGCTGATTTGGCACATTTTTCTCCTCCTCTGGCCTGGGCCTGAGGCCACTTAAGGAAGAAAATGTGGGACCCTGTGACCCCAGGGGCTCCCAATAAGTAGGCTGAGGCTGGGGGGGGGTTCAGCTGTGCCACTGGCCTCCCCCCCATGACTTAATTCTCCCTTTCATCCCTTCTAGGCAGCAGCGTCCACTTGTTCTCAGGTGAGTGGGCCCCTCCCCACTGGCACACAGGTTTCTGCCCCCAGACTCTCCCTAGAACTTTCTCAGCCACAAAAGTCGTGCTTCCATGTACCCCAGCAGTCTCTTTATGCGGGACTCAGACTTACCTCCAGCCTCCTGCCCCCAGAGCCCCTTGACCTCCTGGGGTACCACTCCTCCATTCTCTCCTGATGCCCTACGAGTCCCACTGCACTCGCTCAGGATCGCTTGGTCTCCCGGAGTACTCCCTACTCGGTACCCGCTGACCCCTCCTCAAACCAGTTGGCTCTCTCCCCTCCCCACAGCCCCGCCCCCAGGCTCAGGGGCCAGCACGGTGGTGTCGGAAGCCACCCTGAGCCAGCCTGCCGGAGCCCGGGCTCTGCTTCGCTGCCAAAGCCCCCGCATGGTGTGGACTCAGGACCGGCTACATGACCGGCAGCGAGTGGTCCACTGGGACCTGAGTGGCGGCCCCGGAGGCCCCGCACGTCGACTCCTGGACATGTATTCCGCTGGGGAGCAGCGTGTCTACGCGGCCAGGGACCGGAACCGTCTTCTCCTGGCTCCCACAGCCTTCCAGGATGGCAATTTCTCTCTGATCATCCGCTGTAAGAAAGAAATGGGGTGGGGGAAGCTCTAGGAAATGGGCGTGGCCAGGGGTGGGAAGGGGGGCGGTGTGGGGAAGGGAAGGGCCCTTATTTAGGAGAAGGGGACAGCGGGGTTCTGTGGGGGGGGGGGACGGGGATGTGGAAAGGAAAGTTCCAAGTCCCTGTCCTTGTCTCCATCTCCTTTTGTCTCTATCTCTGTCTCCCTATCTCTCTTTATCTCCATCCCTTGTCCCTTTTTGCTGAACTTGGCAGCTGTGGAGGGGCAGGATGAAGGCTTGTACACCTGTAATCTTCACCATCATTATTGCCATCTCTATGAGACACTGGCCATTCGTCTGCAGGTCACTGACGACCGTGAGTTCTCTCTCCATCAACTTTGCTTGTGGCATACCTCTCCTAACACTTGGCCTCCGGTGGCTCCCAGGCCCCAGTCCCTCAACCATAGCCAGAAAGTGTGTGACCTAACTAACCTATCTTGCCAGTGACCCCTGTGATCCCAATTATGATCCCAATGACCCCCATGCCCTCCATAGTCCAAATAACCTCATATGATCCCCATGACCTCTGACACTGACCCTATTTGCCCTTTTCTATACCCTTCAGCCCTGGAAGCTGGTGCCCACTGGGATGGTGAGAAGGAGGTTCTAGTGGTAGAGAGGGGCTCCCCAGCACTGCTGACCTGTGTGAACAGAGACCAGGTGTGGACTGAACGGCACCTGGAGGAAGAGCAGCAGGTGGTGCACTGGGATCGCCAGCCTCCGGGTGTCCCTCACGACCGTGCTGACCGCCTGCTGGACCTGTATGCTTCAGGTGAACGGCGAGCCTATGGTCCCCCCTTTCTGCACAGCCGAATGGAGGTCAGCACAGATGCCTTTGCCCGGGGGGACTTCTCCCTGAGCATTGAACCCTTGGAGCCGGCAGATGAGGGCACCTACTCCTGTCACCTGCATCATCACTACTGTGGACTTCATGAGCGACGCATCTTCCACCTGGCTGTCTCAGAACCCTCACCTGCACCACGAGGCCCTCCCCCCATGCCTGAGGACACCCCCAGCAACCGGACCAGCCAGAGCCGAAGCCCCTCCCCTGCTGGTACGGGGTCCCCTGGGGTCAGACTTTGGTGGGGCAGTGGCTAGTGAGGGAGAAATTCTGGGCTAAGCCCCTGGACTCTCAGCCTTCCTAGAAAGGCAGTGTGGCCCAGTGAAGAGAGTCCTATCTCTGGAATGGCTCAGTTCAAATCTCACCTCTGAGACTAAGCAAGTCGCTTAAGGTCCCTGAGGTGCAATTTCTTCATTTGCAAAATGGGGGTAATAATAGCACAGTGTAAGTTTTATTTATTTTCTTTTTATTTACTTACTTATTTATTCATTCATTAATTTATTTGTTCCTTTATCTGTTCATTTATTTGTTTTTTTTATCTGTTCATTTATTTATTTGTTTCTTTATCTGTTCATTTATTTATTTGTTTGTTTCTTTATCTGTTCATTTATTTATTTATTTGTTCGTTCATTCATTCATTCGTTCATTCATTTATTTATTTATTTAGCGGGGCAGTAAGGGTTAAGTGACCTGCCCAGGGTCACACAGCTAGTAAGTGCCAAATGTCTGAGCCCGGATTTGAACTCAGGTCCTCCCAAATCCAGGGCCGATGCTTTATCCACTGTGCCACCAAGCTGCCCCTATGGTGTAAATTTTAAACGAGACAGTGTATACAAAGTGCTTTACAAATCTTAACACATTATATATATGCCAGATCCTATTGTGGCCTGGCCTCCAGCACCCAGAGGTTGGCTCAGGGCTGGGCATTCCCCAAGGCAGGGCAGACTCTAAAGGGGGCAGACCGCATGGCAGCAGAGAGAGCCCTGAATTTGAAGGCAGGGGACCAGAGATCAAATCTGAGCTCTGACCCTTGGTGCCTGGGGGGCACTGTGCAAATCCCTGCCCTTCTCCCGGGCTAGTTTCTCTTTCATAAAGTTGGACTGGGTGTTCCCTTAGCTTCCTCCCATCTGAATCTTGGGATCCTAAACTTTGCTGGCGGAAGGAGGCTGGCTACTGGCGGCTGGTGCTGGGGAGTGGCCCAGCAGGTCTGGGGAGCAGCCTGGTTTTTCCATTGGCAAGAACCTGGCCTGGCTGGCTCCAGGTGTGCGTCCCAGAAAAAACCCAAGGCCAGCCCCTCCATTTCTCCCCTTTCTTTTCCTCCCCTTCCTCCCCTCCCTTTCTCCCTCTCTGCCTGCCTTCCTTCCCACATCTCCAGCCAATGACATTTGGCATTCACCCCATATTTTCTTCTCACATAAAGGTCATTCTTAAACCAGAGCAAAACAGGGGAGTAGGGAAGGGAGGGGGAAACTTCCCTCCTCCCCCCAATCCCAGTGCCTGCTCTAAGGGGTGGGGCTGTAGCGAATGGCAGCTTTTATGAGAAAGATAGTGACTGGCATTGTCCCTTCAAGAGCCAATACTGGGGACGGGCCAGCCTGGGGATGGTGGAGATTTGGGGGAGGGGGAGGGTATGCTGTGGTCTTCATACCTTCTGAGACAGTTGGACTGAGCACAGGGATAGAGGAAGGAGAGAGCCACAGTCACAGAGAGACGTGGCCTCAGTTTCCACATCTGAAAAATGAGGGGGGCTAGACTAGACAACCCCTATTAAGGCCCCTACTGGCTCTGAAGCAACAATAATACTATGCTATGATTCTAAGTTCTGGGTTCCAAGTTTTGAGCTGTGAATTCTGAGTTCTGAGCTACAAGTTCTGGGTTCAATTTTAGGCTGAGTCCTGAGATCTGGGCTCCAAGTTCTGGTCTATGAATTCTAACTTCTGGGTTGTAAATTCTGAGTTCTGGGCTCCAGGTTCTGGGCTGTGAATTCTGAGTTCTGAGCTCCAAGTTCTGGGTTGTGAATTCTGAGTTCTGGACTCCAGGTTCTGAGTTCTGAGATCCATGTTCTGGGCTCAATTTTAGGCCGAGTTCTGGGTTCTGGGCTCCAGGTTCTCAGTTGTGAATTCTGAGTTCTGGGCTCCAAGTTTTGGGTTCCAAGTTCTGGGCTCAGTTTTAGGCTAAGTTATGAGTTTTGGGCTCCAAATTTTGGGTTTTTCAGTCAGAGCTCTGACTTCTAGGCCTCATAATCTAAGATGTGTTCAGAGTTCAGAGTTCTAGGTTCTGTGCTCTAGGTCTCATGTTCTGAACTGGGATTCCCAAGTCTCCGGTCTTATCTTACAGATCCCCCGGTGGTCCAAGGCCACAACGTCATCAATGTTATCATCCCTGAAAGCCGGGCCCACTTCTTCCAGCAGCTGGGTTACGTGCTTGCCACCTTGCTGCTCTTCATCCTCCTCCTCATCACGGTGGTCCTTGCCACCCGCCATCGGCGGCAGAGAGGTGAGCCCCTGGTGTCTCCCGAGGCTCCCCGGCCTCCTCTTTCCAGGCCGCCTTCCTTCCCCTTCTCTGCTCACAGCCACTTCACAGCCTCCCCCTGGGCCAAATCAGGGAAGGGGCAGGACATGGGCCCAAGCTGGAGCAGAGGAACGAGGGTTAGACAGGAGGACGACCCTCTAGGCCAGAGGAGGGCATGCGCTTTTTTCTAGGAAGGACATATAACCCTAATTGTCCCTGCCAGGGCCCGGGATCTGCAGGAAGGGGACTGGAAAAGGCAGGGCGGGGGCAGGGAATGATCTAAACCCTCCCCTGCATCTTACTTCCTCAGGTTATGCATACGATGTGAAGAATTCAGGCAGGTGAGTGTGGTCCAGCCTCCTCTTGGGATCCTCTTCTTGGCTTCCAGCTATCTCCATGGCCCTTGATGCCACCAGGGGACGCTGAGGATCTTCCTGCTCTCCTCCCTCTCTGCATCCCCAGCCCCATCCCCACTGTCCCAATTTCTAACCAATTTCTGCCTCTCCCCTTTCCAGGAAAGATGTGAATCTGAAGGAATTTTCAGTGGATTCAGCCGACTTGTCTCAGCTTAGGAGCGAGGACATCAGGCTGGGTAGGGGAAGGGGAAACATGTTACCCTGGAGGGAGGGGAGAAACTGAGGTATGAACCCTGTCTGGTTTCTGTGGAGATGCTAATGATGTCTACAACTATGCCCTGCAGCCTGGTTGCTCTGGCCACAGCCACTGTGCCTGGATGGGGCTATCCCCCAGCATCTCTTGGGGTAGGGGCCGGTGTGGTGTTCTCTCTTATGGCTCTCCTCCTCTTCCCTCTCAGATTATAAAAACAACATCCTGAAGGAGCAAGTGGAGCTGGCCTTGGGGGTCCCAGCTAAGAATATTGACTTGGACAGAGGTGAGAGACCTTGGTGCATCTGTGTGCAGGGGGGAAACTGTGAGAGTAGAACAGATCAGGATCACCCCTGTCCTGGCTCACAAGGAACCAGACAGGGCATGTCCTAGGTGCTCTGGCCCATCAGTGGGAAGGGGGAATCACAGTAGAGGGGCAAAGGACCCCAGAGGAGATACTGTCCTGAGATCTCCCTGGGGGTCAGGGAAGGCTCTGACCTGGGCACAGAGGGAAAGTCCAGCTTTGGACCTCTGAGCCTGAGGGCGGGATAGAATATGGTCCAAACCCCTCATTTTACAGAGGAGAAAACTGAGTCCCAGAAAAAGTGATTCAATCAAGGTCACAAAGGCAGAAAGTAGCAGAGAGAGGTAGTGCAGTGGTTAGAGCACTAGGGCTGACATCAGGAAGAACTGAGTTGACACTAGCTCTGTGACCCTGGGCAAGTCACTTAACCCTCATTGCCCCGCAAAACAAACAAACAAACAGAAAACCCCATTATATCACAAGTCAGGGCAGTGTCTTCTCTGGGGTCCTCTGCCCCACCTCTGCTCTCTGTTCCCCACAGTGGGCTAGACAAGCATGGCCCGGAAACACCCCAGCCCTGTGGCCAGGGTAGGCATGCTCCTTGGTTTGAGGCAGTATGGTGCTGTGGGAGAGTTCTGGGCATAGACTCAGTTTGGAGATTCAAATACCACTTCAGACACTCACCAGAGGTATGACCCCGAGCAAATCCCTTGATCTCTCTAAATCTCAATGAGCCTCAGTTTTCCCTCCCAGAAAAATGGGGCTAAGAATCACACGTACCTCCTAAGGCCATGTGATACTCAAATGAGCTAATTTGTTTTAAAAATTTTAAAGCACTGTGTGATTACATATCTGAGTGTATAGGTATAATATGATAAACCACACATAAAACACACACACACACACACACACACACACACACACACACAATGTCTTTGTTGCTGGTAAAGATAGTGGTAGAGGCCAGCCCTTGTCCCTGTTTCCCAGGCTCTGTTCAGAACTAATACCTCCCCCGCTTTTTTTGTCTTCTTTGGTGTCTAGAGTTCCGGAAGGAATATTGTAAATGAAGGATCCTGGCATCAGCCCCATCCTCAAAAGACAGCCCTCCCCCAACCAGCCCCTGTTGCCCCTGTTCCCATCATGACCTCCTCCCACTCACCCAGGACTTCCATCTGGTCTGGCCTCCCCCTGCGGCAGGTCCCGCTCTCTTTGGGGTTTGATTGGATCTTGGCCACCAGGATGGGGTGAGTTTTGGGGGGAGAAGCCCCATTTCTACCCAACTATCCATTTCCCACCCGTCTCTCAAGCACAGAGGCCCAGGGCTGGACCCTCCCTCTGTGCCCAAGGTTAAAACCTCCCCTGCCCCCTGGGAGCTCTCAGAGTTGTGTCTCCTCTGCCCCTGTCCTCAGCTCCCCCTTCCCCTAATGGACCAAGGCACAAAGGACACACCCCAGCTGGTACCCTGTGAGTTGGTACAGGGGGCGGTTTCCTATGTCCCTCTTCTTGACAAGCTGAAAATCAAGGCTGGGCCTCCCGAACCACTCCCTACGCATTTCAAACTACTTCCTGCACCCCTGCCAGCAGCCTGTGCCAGGCCATATCGTGCCAGCTCTAGACTTGGCGCTGGCTGCTGGAACAAGACTCGGTGCTCTCCAGCCTTTGGATCTCTCTGCCCCGCTGTACCCCGACCCCCAAACTGGAATTCTTTCCTCCTCCCCTCCTGGGGCTGTACACGAATCCTCATTTCTGTGTCTTTGGCTGTGGTCACCCTATATGGCTGGAGATGGAAGAAGACAGAGCTGCCCTGCCAAGTGGAACTGAGTTCCATAGGAATCCTCTGGAAAAACTTTTCATTGACAAAACTCCTAGGGAGTTGACTTAAGAAGAAGGTTAGGGGATAGGAAAGAAGGAAGGAGCTAAATGGATGCCTAGGGTCATACAGAGGGAAGGAAGGAAGTGATAAGGGGGAGAAACTCAGTTTTCATTTTCCTGGTTTGGAAATTTCTACTGATTTGTTTTGGAAACTGTTCGTTGGCAAGGGGTCCCTCGGGGGGGGGGGCTCCCAGCTGGTGGAGAGGGTAATGGCTGAGTGGGGACACTCACAAGCTGCTGCAGGGTTCTCCCCGGGCAGGAGAGAAACCGGGAGGGACTGATCAGGGCTTACTAGGGGTAACCGGGCAGTAGAAACTTCTCTCAGCTCTTCTATCAAAGATGCCATTCCTTGTAACCTAGACAGGGTGGAATGGTCCAGGTACGGGCAGACTGGGGGGTTGTGGGGGGGCATCCTCCTCCCCCAGTTCCCCTTGTCACAGCCCAAGAAACCCCTCAGCAACCCAATGTAGGCAACTCTCAATTATCTGACTGTGCTTTATACGCTTTGTGGGCTATTGGTGGCAAAACGAATCTCCAACTCTCCTTTCCCTCATGTCCAGTATCAGTCAGTGGGGACTATGGACAGGCTGATTCCCTGTGGGACAAGCCTGTGTCAGGCAGGAATGAAGCACGTTGTAATTTATTCCACATAGGCAGATTATATGATCGCTGATGCCTGGCCGGCTGTACTCTCTTACTGGTATCTGTATTTTTCTGTCATTACTCGGTCTTTGGGAGTCTTCTGTGTCATCCCTAACTCCATTTGGAATGATCAGTCATAGATTGACACTCCTTTGTTCCAAAGCCCCAGTCACTGGTGGCTGGGAGAGATGGCCAGGTAGGAGGGACACACAGGAAGGTGTCAAGAGGACTCAGAATTGATAAGTGGCTGGCCCCCTCCCCCTTAGCTCTTTCTCTCTAGTCCTCAGAGCTGTGGAACTGTGCCTGGGATTCAAAGTGAATTGGACAACTCTTGGGCTGTCCTCTTTTTGCCAATCAACAAACAATTATGAAGCACCTACTATGTGCCACACACTATGGGGATAGTATACAAAAGTCCCTTTATTAGTCTGTGAGCTCCTTGAGAGCAAGGACTGTCTTTTGCACTTAGTACAGTACTGGGCACGTAGTAGGAACTTAGGTGTTTATTGACTTCCTGCCTTCAAGGAGCTGACATTCTAAGGGAAGATATAAGTATGTATATGGGTATATACAGGACATATACAAACCAGAGACATGGTAACCTTGGAGAGGAGTCCCTAGCCACCCTTGGAGACCAGGGAAATGCCTCCTGCTTAAGCTGAGTCTTGAAGCAAATCAGGAAGCCCCCACCCCCATCTCTAACATCTTCTTTCTCCATCCTCCACGGCCCATCATCTCCTCTACCCCACCAATCACCATCTTCAGTTCCCAGTTGGAATTCTTGCCAGGTGTTGTTGGGGAATGGAGGGGGGTGTCTTGTGGTTGGCTTCCACTCCTGACTGTGCCCAGGACGGTAGAGGTAGGGATGGATTTCCCTTGGCCCATCAGCCCTGGTGCTGCCTTGAACCATGTTATACTTCTTGAATTGGACTCTACCGACCCCACAGTCATTCTCTCATTCTTCCAATATATCCTCCTGTATGTTTTTCATCTACATCCTAACAATGGAGACAATAAAGGCCAAAGGTACCTCTGGTCTCAGCCTCTCTCTCGGTATTGCCACTGAAAGTCAGTGACACAGCTTAAAGCCATGGAGGTGTCTCCCTTCTGGGGCTGCCATCTTGGATTTCCAGTTCCACTGCCACACATCTCCAGTCAGGCCGCCTTGGACCTCCAGCCCTGCTGGGAGCTGCCACCACACCCACAATGAAGAGGACCCACCTGGCTCTGTCATCTGTCATCTGGCTCCTCCCCACCAAGTGCTGCCTCATCTCCAATGACCTTCTCTACATTTCAAAGAACTTGGCAGAATAAGACCTTTCTCCCTTCTCTTCTAGGTCGCCAGGCAGATTTTAACAACCCTCCCATTCAGGTAGTTTTTTCTGGTGTCAGCCCTCCATATATACTCCCAGATACCAGATGAAAGGAGATCGTCCACCAGGACTGGAGTAGTCCCTGGAGGGAGGGACTTGTGGGCTGTTCTTTGAAGAGATTTTTAAAGCAGGGACATTAATGGGAAGGGAAAGAATTATATGAGTGGGCGTGAAGTGGGGTGGGGTGGGGAGGAAGCACATCACTGAGGTTGTACTTGCAGGAAGGAAAGGACTAAGGCTTACATAGGTTACATAGGAACCAGGAAGCTCTTGGAGGTCAGGTTAAGTATTTTGTGCCCAGAGACAAAGCTAGAGAGACAGACAGATAGACAGCCATCATGAGAAAGACATGGAGGGGGCAGCTAGGTGGTGCCGTGGATAAAGCACCAGCCCTGGATTCAGGAAGACCTGAGTTCAAATCTGGCCTCAGACACTTGACACTAGCTGTGTGACCCTGGGTAAGTCACTTAACCCTCGTTGCCTGGCAAAAAACAAAAACAAAAAAAGAAAGAAAGAAAGAGAAAGACAAGGAGAGAGAAAGAAAAGCAGAGAAAGGGTAAAGCTGAAACGCTGGAGGTCCAATGAGGACAGTTTCGCTCGTGTCTCCCATGCCCCACACTGACAGATACTTCATCATTGCTTCTTGGATTGGATTGGACAATCCTCCCCAGCTCCCGTCTTTCAGGCCTGCGGGGGGAGCAAATGTGCCCAGACCTCCCCTCCCCACTCCCACATCAGCTCCCAGAGCTGGCTGCCTAGGGATGTAGCTGGCTAGTTTGTGGGCAGTGCCCCCCAGGCTAGGCCCTGGGGGAGGCAAAAGGCCCTCGGGGTCTGTGACCTGCCATCATATTTTTCTATCACAGAGCTAGTGGGGTGGGTGGGGATGGGCTGCAATCCCAGGCTCCTCCAAGTGGTTGAGACCAATGGCTATATTTCTTTAGCTCCTCAGGTCTCTGGATCCTGGGCTTCTGGACCCCCACATCTCTGAGCCCCTGGGCCTCAAAAGTCCCATTGCTTCTGTCCCTCTGGGCCATGAGATTCTGGGCTCCTGGTCCTCTGAGTTCCCAGGTCCTTGGGTTCCTGGGTATGTAGGATCCCTTGTCTTTGGATTCCCCCATTCCTCCGGGCTCATGAGCCTCTGGCTCCTGGCCCCAAATGCTTCTGGGGATCTGAATTCCTTGTCTCTTGGGTCATTGGGTTCTTGGACTCCTGAGCTTCTCTCTGGGCCCCTCGGTAACTGGGCTCCTGAGGTACTGAATCTCTGGAGTCCTGGGTATTAGACTCCCAGGTCCCCTGGCTCTCAGATGCCTGGGGTGCAGGGGTCCGAGGTCTCTGCTTCTCCAGGCTTATGGACTCTCAAGTCTTTGAGGTTGGGGGGCTTCTTTATTCCCATTCTCCTGAATTTCTGGGCTTCCAAGATTCTGGGTTGCAGCCCTTGGAGGACAGACTGGTGACGTGGGCAGCAGGAGTTGTTGAGGTTTTGCTGTTGACAGCATTTTTTCTCCTTCAGGCTGCGGAGTTCCCAGGGTTGGAATCCCCAGGACCAAGTTGCTCCAAGCATGCTTGGGGAGGGGCATGTGTGGCCTTGGCAGGGGAATCAAGGGGGAAGGCTAGGACCTTTCGTTTCATTTTCTCCCTCTGGTCTTTGTGTAACTTTAGGGTTGCTGCGGGGCTTGTTGCCTGATGCATTGAGTTAATAGTCCCTTCTAACAGGCAGTGGGTCTGAGAGGCAAAGGCTCTGGGTTTGGATCCTGCTTTGACCCTAGCTAAGTCACTTTCGCCCTCTGCATCTCAGTTTCCCCATTTGTAAAACAAAGGGATCAGACTAGTTGATATTGAAAGGATCTCCTAGCTCTAATTTCTGGGTTTCTTTGATCTATGACCCCACTTTTCCTAAGGATCAGTGGTCCTTTCCCAGCTCAAAGACCCTCAAAGACCCTGGTGACTGGCTCAAGTTCCAGCCAAGAGAACAGAGCCCTCTTCCTCTCTGACTCATCCCTCCCCATCCCAACTCTCCCGTCTCCCTCTACTGGCCAGAGCTCCTGATCCCTTGGGGCTGGAGCCAAAAGATGACACTCTCACTGCATTACTGGGGGTCTAGTCTTGGGGATGGGATACAGGAAGCTCCAGGACAGAACCTTGGATTAAGGGGTTCTGACTTTAAAAAAATATCTTTTCTTTTTATATCATCTTCATTTCCAAATATATCCCTGCTTCCCCTTTCCCTAGCCCAAGTGCCATACTGTGTAACAAAAAAGAAAAAAGAAAAGAAAAGAAAAAAGGGAGGGAAAAGCAGTACTACGAAATCAACCAGTACGTTCAACTGAGTCTGATCGTATATGCAGTGTTCCACACCCATAGGCCCCCACCTCCCCAATAAATAAAAGAAGATACATTTTTTCATATTTATTTGTATTTATTCAGCTTATATTTATGCTGTTTGTACTTATATATTACCTTTTTGTCTCTTCCATTGTTTCATTCTTTGAATGTAGATCCTCAGAGCCTAGGGCAGTCCCAGTGCCTGGCACATTGTATGTGCTTAATAAATGGTTATTGATTGATTAATGGAGTCCAGTTTCTTCAATTAAATGGAGTTTCTTTTCTTTTCTTTTTGTTTTTCCCCACTTCCCTTGTTGTAGTCATTGTGTGCCTTGGAAGGGGCTAGGACACAGGTCCATCCCCACTGAGGGTCTATGGGGGCACCCTTCCTATCCCCTCTTCTTTTCTAGGTTCACCTTTCTTAAAACTGCACGCAATAGAAGTCTTCCCATGTTTCTCTGTATTCTTCCCATTCATCATTTCTTAGCTCAGTGATACTCTATTTTATTCGTGGACCACAAGGCTTCTAACAGCATTCAGATAAGGACTCCTGGGAGCCAAGCAGAGGTTGTGGATAATGGGAAATTTGTATTAATGATAACTAGCATTTATGTTATATAGCGCTTTAAGGGTTGTAAAGCACTTTAAAATGATTATTTCATTCTTTTTAAAAAATGTTTTTGGTGAGGCAATTGGGGTTAAGTGACCTGCCCAGGGTCACACAGTTAGTAAGTGTCAAGTGTCTGAGGCCAGATTTGAACTTAGGTCCTCCTGACTCCAGTGCTGGTGCTCTATCCACTGTGCCACCTAGCTGCCCCCTTATTATTTCATTCTTACAAAAACCTTAAGGGGCAGATGTTATTTTTTAATCTTCATTTTACAGAAGAGGAAACTGAGGTAGAGGTCAAAGTAACTTGCCCAGGGTCACACAGCTAGTAAGTGCCTGAGGCTAGATTGAATTGGGTCTTCCTGACTCTAGGCATGGCTTGCTATGCACTATGGCTCCACCTAGCTGCAGGATGTGGAAATGGAGGTCTTGAACAGAGCTAAACCCTGATGTCATGCTCCCAAGGCCCTCTGGTGTCCTCAGGGCTGCCAGAGCCTGCTACATCTTGTACCCACAACCTTGAGCAGATAGGGATTACCTGAATGGGGGCTGGGAAAGGGACCAGGCCTGGAGGCAGGAAGACTCATCTTCCTGAGTTCAAATCTGGCCTCAGACCCTTTTTTTTTTTTTTAGTGAGGCAATGGGGGTTAAGTGACTTGCCCAGGGTCACACAGCTAGTAAGTGTTAAGTGTCTGAGGCTGGATTTGAACTCAGGTCCTCCTGAATCCAGGGCCGGTGCTCTATCCACTGCACCACCTAGCTGCCCCGACTCAATAGGCTTTTATTGAGCATTTCCCATATGCTAAGCACTGTGCTAAATCCTGATGATAAAAAAAATAAAGCAAGAGCAGTCCCTGCCCAAGACGTATGTTTGTAGGCATGGACACTATAAGGATTTTTTTTGGTGAATTTTTGAAAAATTAAAAAAAAATTTGAATTAAAAAAATTTTTGCTTATGATGATTGTTGTTTGTTTCTTTTAGTTTGTTTTTTTTTGAGGGGAGGGGAAGGAGTAGGATGTATAAATGTGTGTTCTTTTTTCTTTATTTTCTTTCTTTTTTTTTTTTTTTTTAGTGAGGCAATTGGAGTTAAGTGACTTGCCCAGTGTCACACAGCTAGTAAGTGTTAAGTGTCTGAGGCTGGATTTGAACTCAGGTCCTCCTGAATCCAGGGCCGGTGCTCTATCCACTGCACCACCTAGCTGCCCTATAAATACATGTTCTAAAGGAAAATGATTTAAAAAATAACTCCCTCAAAGAACTCCCATTTTAATGCCTTTACACAATATCATTCGATACTCAAGATGACCCTTCTAGGTAGCCATGACAAGTGTCTTTTACAAATGAGGACACTAGGTTTCAGAGCAGTTAAATCTTGTGCCTGTGATCACCAAGCTAGCAAGGGTCTAAAGTAGAATCTGAACCCAGGTCTCCCTGACTCTAGATCTCACTATCTAGCTGCCATGCTGCTGATTCACCATCTTCCCACGGCCTGGACCCTCCGTGCCAGCCCTGGTCCTCCACACCCAGTCTTCCCACACCCATGGCCCTAGTCCCAGGAGAAGTTAATCCATTCTCTTTGGAGTTCCAGCCCTAGGCATCCCTCCTCAGCTTTCCACCTCCCTTCCCTGGCCACCTACCCTGTATGTGTAGTGTTATGGAGACAGACAGTTGTGTCTGACTCTTCCTGACCCCATATACCATACGGTCCATGGAGTTTCCTTGGCAGATGATACTGCAGTGGTTTGCCATTTCCTTCTCCAGTTATGTTGTTGTTCAGCCGTTTTTTTAGTAATGTCCAACTCTTGTGACCCCAGTTGGGGTTTTCTTGGCAAAGATCCTGGAGTGGTTTAGCAACTGAGGCAAATAGGGTGAAGTGACTTGCCCAGGGCCACACAGCTAGTAAGTGTCTGAGGCTGGATTTGAACTGGGGAATATGAATCTTTCTGACTGCAGGACTGGTGCTCTATGCACTATGGTGCCACCTAGTTGTAATACTGTGTGCTACAGTAATCTTCCCCAATTAGGTTAGGGGCAGAGATCATTTCTCTCTCTTCCTCTCTGTTTCTGTCTCTGTGTCTCTGTATCCCTCCCTTCTCCCTTCCCCTCCACCCTCCCCCTCCCCTTCCTCCTCTCTTCCTTCTCTTCCCCCTCTCCCCCTCCTCCTTTCTTTCTCCCTTCTCTTTCTCTCTTTTACCCCTCCCTCCTTCCCTCTGTCCTTCCTTCTGTCTCTGTCTCTGTCTCTGTGTCTCTCTTTTTCTCTCAGTATCCACAGCTCTTACTGCTTGGCATACAGCAAGTACTTAATAAATGCTTTTTCACTCATTCACTCATTTTCATTCATTCAACCTGTTTTGTGTACAGCATTTTCCAGCACCATAATTGTGAAGCTGGTCAAATTTGAGGTATGACTTTGCCTCTGTTTCCCCACATGGGGTCATATAACTAACTGAATGTGGGTATCGTGAAAAATTTGGCAACAGTAAAAGGTTATGTATACCTGTGTTATGTACCTATTATATACCCAGAGTCACATAAAAATTTCTTGGATGAAAAGGGGTCATGAGTGGAAAAAGTTTAAGAAGCCTTGGACTAGAGCACAACATTTCGAATCAGGAAGACCTGAGTCCAAACTCAGGTACTTACTGACTGTAAAAATGGGCAAGTCACTTAGCCTCTGTCTGCCTCAGTTTCTTCATCTGTAAAATGAGGGTAATAGGAGTACCTATCTCCCAAGGTTGTTGTGAGATTCAATTAAGATACTATTTGTAACATTTCCTTAAAGTGCTGCATAGTTAGTTATTTTGGGGCAGCTAGGTGGTACAGTGGCTAGGGTGCCAAGCTTGGAATCAAGAAGATTTATCTTCCTCAGTTCAAATAAGGTCTCAGACACTTATTAGCTATGTGACCCTGGGCAAGTCACTTCATTCTGTTTGCCTCAGTTTCCTCATCTGTAAAAAAACGAGCTGGAGAAGGAAATGGCAAAATCACTCCTGTGTCTCTACCAAGACAACCCCAAATAGGGTCGAAAAGAGTCAGATATGACTAAACAACATTTTTAATGAGGGGGTGAATAGTACCTACAACAATTCCACACGGGCTTGAAGCATGTGTGTGTTTTTCTTTCTTTTTTCTTTTCTTTTCTTTTCTTTTTTTGTGTGTGAGGCAATTGGGGTTAAGTGACTTGCCCAGGGTCACACAGCTAGTAAGTGTCAAGTGTCTGAGGCCAGATTTGAATTTCTGACTCTAGGGCCGGTGCTCTATCCACTTCACCACCTAGTTGCCCCTGTGTGTGTGTTTTTTAATGCCACACTTAATAACCATTCACAAAACAAACAGGGAAGTGGAGAAACCAAATTTTAAAAGGATTTTATATTAAACTTAACTTCAATAATTTGCAAATGGATCAGAGACCTGCCTTAGAGGCAGGAAGATGAAGTCTTTCTAATACTGGCTATGGGACCACTTAAACTCTCCCATGACCCAAGTGACTCTCTACACCAATTGAACAAACATTTATTAAGCATTCACACAAAGTGGCACAATCCCTGGTGTCAAGAAATTTACATTCTATTGAGATATACAACATATGTACACAGAAGTAAGTGCAAAGAATTAGTAAAGTTGCAGAATGCTGTTTCTTTCTAAAAATAATTTTTATTGAGATCTTTTGTTTTTTACATCACCTATATTCCCTAATACAACCTTTCCCCTCCCTCCCAGGGTGCCCTCCCTTATAACCAAAAAATAAAAAAGAGGGAAAATGACCAATTTAGGGAAACTAACCAACATATTAAAAAAAAAATTCATGTTATATGCAGTGATCCTCACCCATAGTCCCCCACCTTTACTAAGTAAGGTTGGGGCACAGTTTGGTGCCAGAGGGAACTAGGTGGCCTTGTGGATAGAGGGCTAGATGAGGTCAGAAAGACATTAAATGGACTCTCTCTAGCTATGCAATCATAGGAAAATCATTTAGCCTCTCAGCCTTGGTTCCCTCATCTGTAAAAGGGGGAAAAATAATAGCCTTTCCCTATCTCACAGGGTTGTTGTGAGGATCAAATGAGACTATATCTATGTCTATGTCTATGTCTATGTCTATATCTATATCTATGTCTATGTCTGTGTCTGTGTCTGTGTCTGTGTCTGTGTCTGTGTCTGTGTCTACGTCTACGTCTACGTCTACGTCTACGTCTACGTCTACGTCTACGTCTACATCTATGCCTATGTCTGTCTATGTCTATGTCTATGTCTATGTCTATGTCTATGTCTATGTCTATGTCTATGTCTATGTCTATGTCTATGTCTATGTCTATGTCTATGTCTATATCTATCTATATCTATGCCTATGCCTATGCCTATGTCTATGTCTATGTCTATGTCTATGTCTATGCCTATGTCTATGTCTATGTCTATGCCTATGTCTATGTCTATGTCTATGTCTATGTCTATGTCTATGTCTATGTCTATGTCTATGTCTATGTCTATGCCTATGCCTACGCCTACGCCTACGCCTACGCCTACGCCTACGCCTACGTCTACGTCTACGTCTATGTCTATATCTATATCTATATATAAAGTGCTTTTGCAAACCTTAAGGCAGTAGAGATAAAGAAAGGGCTGGGGACTGGACCATGATTTCACTGGGATAGAGAATGCTCAGAAGAAGAAACTTCCTCTGCCAATACAAATCAATACCTTCTCTTTGATTCATAGTCTTAGTGAACACAAGAAGTTAAGTAACTTACCCAGCCTGATGATGATGATGGTGATGGTGATGATGATCGTTGTTGTTGTTGTTGTTGTTACTGATGTTAGGTGGTGAAGTGGATAGAGGGCTGGACCTGGAGTCAGAAACTACTTACTAGCTATGTGACCCTGGGCAAGTCACCTGATCTCTATCTGCCTCAATCTTCTCATTTTAAAAATTGGAATAATAATAATAATAGCACCATCCTCCCTCCCAGAGTTGTTGTGGAGATAAAATGAGATAATGTTTGTAAAGCTCTTTGCAAACCTTAAAGTTCACACACACACACACACATATATATATATATATATATACACACACATACATGCAGATGTATATATACACATACATTTGTAGATAGATAGATACATATATAGCTATGTTTTTTTCTTTTGAAAATGTTAACCAAATTCTCTTCTACTCCCACCCATTGAGAAGGCAAGAAATAGAATATCCATTATATATATGAAGTCATGCAAGACATATTTCCACATTAGCCATGGTGCCAAAAAAAAAGCAAGAAAAAATTTAAAAGTGAAAAAAAAGCTTCCATCTGTACTCATATTCCATCAGTTCTCTCTCTGGAGGTAGATAATATTTTTCATCTTGAGTCCTTTGGAATTATCATGGGTCATTCTCTCTCTCTCTCTTTTTGGCAGGGCAATGAGGGTTAAGTGACTTGCCCAGGGTCACACAGCTAGTAAGTGTCAAGTGTCTGAGGCCGGATTTGAACTCAGGTACTCCTGAATCTAGGGCCCATGCTTTATCCACTGCGCCACCTCGCTGCCCCCATGGGTCATCCTCTTAATCAGAGTAGCTAAGTCCTTCACAGATGATCATTGTTACAGTGTTGCTGTTACTGTGTACAATATTCTCTTGGTTTGGCTCACTCCACTGTGCATCAGGGAATATAAATCTTCCTAGGTTTCTCTGAACCCCCCCCTTATCATTTCTAAAAGCATAATAGTATTCCATCATAATCATATGCCACAACTTGCTCAGTAATTCCCCAAATTACTATTTGTTCCAAAGGGGAAGAAAGTACTAAATAATTAGAAAGATGAAGAAAGGCCTTCTATACAAGGTCATTTGAATGGAGCTAGAGGAAAGTGAGGAAGGAGCATTCTAGACACTGGGGACCACTTGAGACCCAGACTAGTTGCCAGATTTGCCAATCTGCATCAGTGAAGGGAGTTTCCACCATAGGATGTGCCAATGTTCCGGGCACTGAGCTACAAATATTATAGTATTATAAAGAGGATCCCATTTGACCTTCACAATAACCCAGGAAGGTAGGTGTTATTATTATTCCCATATTACAATTGAGGAAACCCAGGGAGGCAGAGGGTAAGTGACTTGTCCACAGTCAGCTAATAAATGTCTGAGGTCAAGTTTGGACTCAGGTCTTCTTGACTCCAGGCCCAGCTCTCTGTCCATTGTGCTACCTAGCTGCCCAGGCTTGGCCCAAAAAACCCACCCTATGGACTCTTAACAAAATAGTGCTGTGTGACCCTGGGCGAGTCACTTAGCCCCCATTGCCCCGCAAAAAAACAAACAAACAAACAAAAAACAAAATAGTGACCAAAATGTCAAGCCTTTCTGCTCTGGCTTCTGGGAGAACCCGGAAAAGGAACAGCTCCGAGAGAAGAGAGTTCCCACAATATTCTCAGTGTTTGGGCTGAAAGAGACTTCATCTCCCTTGCCTTGGTGTAAGCGATTGATAGGGGAGCCCCGGTTCTCTTTCAGGGCCTGGTGCATTAATAGGAGAAGCTTAGAGCCTTGAGGGGGAGCAGCTAGGGGGCGCCATAGTGTACAGAGCGCTGGGCCTGAAGTCAGGAAGACTTCTTCCTGAGTTCAAATTCAGCCTCAGACACTGACCTAGTCACGCCACCCTGTTTGCCTCGATTTCCTCATCTGTAAAGTGAGCTGGAGAAGGAAATGGCAAACCACTCCAGTATCTTTGCCAAGTGTAAGACACGACTGAAAGGACTGAACAACAAAAGAGCAAAATAAATCAAACAATACTTGAGGTTCTAATGGTGGAATCTTAGCCTTTGGAAGGCAGCCTGGGGGAGGGCTTAAGTAGGAGGTATATGCATAGACGCATTCAGACAGAGACAGAGACACTGAGAGAAAGACATAGAAATAGAGACAAGGAGAGACAACAGAGCCTGGAGCCTGAGTCACACAGAAGCATGGAGTGACACAGCCAGAGACAGAGATTCAGAGAGACCCACATAGAGACAAAGACACCTAGAGAGATGGAAAAGAAGAAATAGAGATTCTGTGACAGGGAGAGACCAAAAGTGACACACAGCCAGACACAAGCTCAGAGACACTCAGAGACAGCCACCGAGAAAGACAGCGGGAACCCGCCGGGTTCTCACCCGCAAGACCCTCCCTGCCCAGGACGGTCCCCAGATCCCTGGATGCCCTGAGATCGCCTCCCAGGGCAGCGAGCAGCCCTCCCCAAACCCTAGCCCCTGACAGCCTTCAGCAAGGGGGAAGCACGGGCATATTAAGGAGTCTCGTGACTGTGGGAGTCCCCCCCCCCCCGGACCCAGCCATGGTCGCGGGGGTCGCGGAGGGGGGAATAAGTGGGAAGTCCCCGGACTGCACCTCCCCACACCCTTCCCCTCAGGATCCCGGCCGGTGGAGCTGCGGTCCCTTTAACTCGGCCCTCGGCCGGGGAGGGGGGGTGGCGAGGTAGAGCCACGCGCAGAGACGTCGCGAGGGGGCGGAGGGGGGCGGGAGGCGGTGCCGGCGCGGGTGCGGGCGGGGGACTGGGCGCTGGGACTGGGTTCGGAGCAGAGGCTCGGGGCGGGGAGGGGGCGGCACGGAGGGAGGGGCCCCGGGCGGAGGCAGGCAGGGAGGGGGGCCCGGGGGCAGGGGGCCGGGCCTGGCCGGGCGGGGCGGCCGCATTACTCACGCCGCTAATTGCAGGGCGCAGGGAGCCCCCGATCCGGGCTCGGCGCTCGCCTGTCTGCGGCCCGCTTGGGCTCCAGGTCCGGCTCCCGCCGCCGCGGCCCTTTAGAGCTCGGCCAGTCCCCAGCCCGTCCCCGGCCCGCCTCCAGCCAGCCCGGCAGGCGGCCCCGCAGCCTCCCTGGGCCGGCGTCCGAGGCGGCCTCCCCCGGCGCGCCCGGGCCGGGGCGCGGATGGGCGGCCGCGGGGGCAGCGCGGGGGGCAGTAGCCGGCGCGCCGCCTCCGCCTGGACCTCGACTTCGGCCTTCCCCTGCGGCCGGCCCGGCCTCCCAGCGCGATCAGCAGCCGCCTCCGCCTCCGCCTCCGCGGCCTGGACCGGGGCCTGGGCCCCGCCGGCCCCGAAAGCCCGAGCCCCCGGCGCCCGGCCTCCGCTCCTGCGGCCGCGGCCGCGGTGCACTCGGGGTCCCGCACTCCGGGCTCCGCGCTGAGCCAGCGCCCCCGCCTCCTCTGCTCCCGGCGCCCCCCGCCCGGGGCTCCCCCGGCCCGCCCCCCATGGCGGAGACCAAGATCATCTACCACATGGACGAGGAGGAGACGCCCTACCTGGTCAAGCTGCCGGTGGCCCCCGAGCGGGTCACGCTGGCTGACTTCAAGAGCGTGCTCAGCAACCGGCCGGCTCACTGCTACAAGTTCTTCTTCAAGTCCATGGACCAAGATTTCGGGTCAGTGGCGGCCTCGGCGGCGCGCGTGGCTCCCGGGGCCCGGCTGGCCCCGGCCCCGGCCTTGGCTCCGGCTCTGACCCTGCCTCTACCTCTGCCTCTGGCCTTGGCCTTGTCCCTATCTCTGACCCCGTCCCTGTCACTGGCTCTGGCCCTGGCCCTGGTCCTATCTCTGTCTGGCCTTGTCTCCGGCGCTTGCCCTGGCCCTGGCCCTGGCCCTGTCACTGGCCTTGCCTCTGGCTCTGGCCCTGTTCCTGTCTCCGGGAGGGGGTGCTTTGGAGGGCCCAAACCTCTCCCTACCCCGGGGCACCTGTTCCCTGACAGAGGGGTGGAGCCTCTGGCTGGGGTCCTTATCCCCTCTCCTCTTGGTTGTGCCTCCCTGCTTGGTGTATGTGTGCGTTGGTGGGGTTCAGGGGCTCTGCAGATTTGACTGGGGTGAAGTCAGTCACCCCATGGTGGGGGGACACAGAAGTATTTAAGTGAGGGGGAAAAGCCAGACCTGCTGTCCTCCCTCATCTGTTTGAGTGTCAACACTGACTAAGGGTGAGTGGGGGAAAGTGGCAGGGTTTTTTGTCCTCTCAGACTCCTGGCTGGGCTGGGCACACAGGGCTCTGTCCCTGGAAGGCCAGGCTAGGCCGCTGGAGCTAACATGGCTGCCCTGGCCAGAAGGCCCAGGGAACTTGGGGGGGGGGCACTAGTGTGGAGGCAACTACACACTCCTATATGGGCCACTTCACACTAACACCCCCCCCCCCATACCGGAGGAGTAGCTTCCACCTTTCCCCAAGCCTGAGACAAGGCCCAACTCACTGCATTTCTTGGGGTTCTCTCTCTGGATCCAGGGTGATTAGTGGGGGGTGGAAATGGGGGGCTAGGGCTGTGTCATGGCTGAAACCAGGTCTGCTCCTCTCCTCCAGGATCCCTCCTTCTCCTCTCCAGGGTTTGCTTGACGTCAGCATAGTGGCCGCCTACCATAGTGACTGTCTGTAGGGCTTAGGGATCCATTCACTGGACCCCAGAGTCTGCTGGGAACCTGTTACTTATCCCAACCTCATTGTCACCAGAGGGAAGGAAAGGAGAGTTACTAGCTTGCTTTTTTCAGGAGGGGCTAGTTAGCCAGGATGGCCATTGGTGGGGCTCATTTTCCTGGGGCTGATTCCTTGCTGTCCAAGCCCAAGGGAGGCCCTGAGCACAATTTCCTGGGCTCTGGCCCAGGTGCCCCCACTGGACTTGGCTGGTTGATCTCCCTCCTATTGATTAGGCCTGGTAGGGCCACTGACTCTGCCCTTGTTTACCGTCACTTTCTGAGAGTTTGACATTGAAAATTATTTCCTGGTTCAGATGGTTGCTTTTGCTGCCTCCGGCCCTAGGCAGTTGGGCTGCCTGCTCCCAGGCCAGGGTTTGGGGAGCTGGAGATTTAATGTGGGCAGCATTGAACCCCTCTCTCGGAGGACTGGGGAGCCAAGGTGTAAAGGGGCCAGCCCTGGGTGCTAATCCTGTGATGTCAAACTCAGAGAGAAAGTGGGGATCTGTAAGCCAGACACAGTGATCTCTGTAGGGGAACATACTGACTTAGAAAGCTACCTGTTAACATTATCTGTGTTCTACAGTGTTTGTATTTATTTGGTTAATTATTTCTCAATTACATTTTTAAAAGGGATCTGGCCTCCCTCGGGCCTATAGCAGCACTGGTCTATATAGCAGGAAGGAGCTGGCTTTGGAGACAAAAGGCCTGGATTTGAATTCTGGGAGTCCAGTGGAATTCTTTGATTTTTACAAGGCCTGGAAGGGACCTTAGCGAGAATTTCTTCCACTTCTGAGTTGTGTGCCTTTGGGCAAGTCCCTTCCCCTATCTGAGTCTCAGTTTCCCCATGTGTAAAATGAAAGGGCT